>NC_053168.1:117542783-117860283 GCF_016835505.1 Polypterus senegalus
CCACTTTTTATATCGTCATTATAGTCGCCAATCTTAACTGTTGTCTTGTGTAGATTAATATTATGATAAGCTTAGGAAGATATGACAATGTGATGGATTTATGGAGAAAAGTCCATTTTACATGACTAGCAGTGCTTAACAGAAGATGGTTAGATGTTTGAAGCACTAGAGCAGATAACATGGCATAAGTTGGCTTCCCTCTTTAAAAACAGCCTCATCATGCCCGTTGCGCCTGCCTATTTTATCAGGTATTTGAAAAGTTTCTTGTTGCCGCACCATCGTGAGTCATGGGCATTGCCACACTATCTTGGCCATGTGTGGCAAAAATCTGAAGCTACTAAGCCTTGTGGTTAAAGCGGCACCACGATTATTTCATAATTATGTGTCAGTGTACAGCACATTGACCACATGAGTGATTCATACACACGAGCCCTCCAGAGCAACTCCCAGGGGACCTAATATCAGAAAACAGCCGTACCTCATCTGCCATTAGTGACGAAACGTCCACATCAGCAGACATCACAGCTTGGTAAAAGATCTGGTACGGAGTGCTGTTCAGTACAATCGTCCTGTCTTCAATCTGCAGGATTTGAATTCCATGCCTCACCACCGAAGAAATGCAGAACTGGCAAAGCTGTGAACAGACAGACAGACAGACAGACGGAGGATATGTGATTTCACACAAACAGCGAGCACACAGGACCACACAACAGGCTCCTCGTCTCAGCGAGTTGTAAGCACCTTTTTTATTTTTATTTTTTAAATAAGCTTCAACGGATTTCATTAGGCCAGCTACGGGCAGTTAAAATACCCTCAAAACAGTACAAGATGGGATGAGGCAAGGATGCCCATGACTCATAGAGATTGGGCCTGGACGTAATGCCACCAGAGTTTACAAGAAGGAGAGCAGGGTGGCATGTCACCTCCTCTGACTTTTTTACAACGTGAGGGCTCTGCTGCTCTTTAATTTTCGCTGCACAAGCTTTTATTTTCTTATGTTTTTCATTACAATTTGACATAAAATACCCAGAATTCCAACATGAGAGCTTTTTTTCCCCCCAAATACCAAGGTGACTTAAAAGGAATGTCAGTGCAGAGACACAGGCGTAAAATAAGAAATCAAACACAGGGGCGACCAGTTGGGCACCTGCCAAGGCCTGAGTTCAGCCACTTTTGAAACAGATGACAGTGAAACTGGGCAGGAAGAAAGGAACAAAACAAAACACCCACACAGTGCAATGTGCCAACTCACAACGGTACAGAAAAGTAAACCTACTTTCTGATGGCCCGGGAAGGCGCCCAGCTTGATATCAACATGCACAAATCCCTCCTCATCAAGTGAGACCACCTCTGTGCTGGTGCCATCCTTCCACTTAGGAGACATCAGGTCATGCTCCAGCTTCAGGGCACTTGACTTGTGCACCGTGTTGCTGTCAGCCCAGTAGATTCCAATCTGAAAAGGTTCCTGGGTGGGAAAGAAAATGCAGAAAATAAGCACCCAGGAGACTGTGGGGTTGTGACGCAACACAAATCATGGCACCTCGCACCACCGTGCACACCAGTGCCCCGTGAAACTGCACAGCTGTCCATAATCGAGACGTCAAAGGGGCTTCAAAAACAAAGTGCTGACCTTGAAGTTGGGAGGGACAATGACTTTTCCTGCAGGGATCAGTAGGACGATTTTCTCGCCTTCGAAGAGCCAGAGGTCCCACTTGGACTGGTTGACAAGCAGGGCCCACGGCAGCAGCTCAATGAGGATGGTGTTCAGGCAGGGCTTCCAGGCGGAGAGCTTCACCTGCATGGGGCTATCCCACTGTGCCAGCTGCTCACTGGCACTTCTGTGGGAGGATAAAAACGTGAAAATGAGGTGGCTACCTACAAACAGAAGGCTGAGCCATCGGACAGTAAACGACAAGCCCTGAGAGAGCAGGTGAACCTCGCGCCATCTTGTTGTAAAAATGCAGAAATAAGTAAGCTGCTGCGATTCGGAACTCGCTGTGGATAAAACCATCGAACAAGTAAATACATGGAGACAGAAGGCTCAGCATATAAGGGGTGAGCAGACATTTTGGACCACATTCATAAAAGACAGAACCTCATAATTTAAGTCTAAGATAAAACTGCCCTTCCAACATTTTATGGAGGCAAACAGAAAACGAGGACTTAACTGGATAACACTGGGAGAATTTAGGACCCTTGCCATTAATTATTTGTATCTTTTGTTTTTAATGTTGTTTTGTTGGTGAGCGTGCTGTAGGACAAGACATTCTTTTCTCCTTTTGAATAAACAGGGCCGGAGATTACTAAAATGTTTCAGTATCTTGACAAGAGTTGCTAGCACAACAAAACCAAGTATTTACCCATAAAACTTCCTGTGAGCGAAAAGATGCAATATTTAGATTTCAAAAGGCGAGTGGTGCGATAAAGACATTGCAAATGTTTGTCAAGACGCCATAAATGACATGCCATTTATCTGCAGAAAAACTACACGCTATTAAAAAGTCAAACTAAACAAGCCGCCCTTTGAAGATACAAATCACTGCGCTCATAATCCCCGTTTCTTGCATATTTTGGCACCCGCTCACAGTTTTTCAGTTTCCTACGGCTTGCCCACATATATGGGAAAACGGATTTGGCCGATTTGTGCTTTGTTTTAAAGCTGAGGATCACAAGAGAGAGAAAGTAATGAGTGACAAGAGTAATTCAATAGCAAACCACTAGATACTGACTCCAGAAGTACAGTGGAGCTGCACAGCCACAAACATGCATATGGCTGCCATGCCGAGTCTGTGCACTCCACAGCCGTGGCAACGTGAACCAGGTCATGTTTGATCAAGATGTGCTTTGTGCTAGGAGGACGGCTTCAGGCTTTGAGGGCCGTTAAGGCTACAATCACTTACAGCAAACCTCGAGGCCCCTCAGAGAAAATGACAAACATCGCTTGGCGTGGAGAAGAAGCACCAGCTGTAGGCCTGACATTACGATGAGCAAAAAAAATTCGTCAATATGTCTTGTTTTGGAATATACGGGCCTGGCAATGACGCTGGTCCAGACAAGGAAACTGAACTACGGTGAAGGACAAAACACTTTCATTAATAATTCACAATTCTTGACACAGGTTGGTCTTCTGAATGCAAAGCACAGATAAAGCATTATGGCAGTGCACCCCTCCCCTTCTCACCACATTCTACTGGCATAGCACCGAGTGTCCGGACCAGCTGCATCACCGGGCAGTGTGGAAACTGCACTACAGTGGTTAGGGTACACAGCAGAGGAGCACATTGGGGCCGCGCCGCCCTCCATTAAAGACACCTTTATCAAGCGTTGTATCCGTTAAGGCCTACAGCACTATGGAGGACAACTCGCACCCCCACCGTGCCCCCTTTAAATTGCCAGGCTCTGCCCCTCAACTGCCAGGACTCTGAACTCTGTGCTGCTGCTGCCCTCAGATCTGCTCCCAGTAGCTCATTTTTAGTCAGTCAGTCATTTTCCAGCCCACTACATCCTAACACCGGAGTACATTTGTTACACTAGTTGTTACTGTTGCTTTTTATTATTATTTATTTATTACTATCTATAAATTTACCTACTATTTATTAATCTGTTTATAGCATTTTATAATTCAGTACTCGTCTTTCACTTGTACTGTACTGTTTACGTATACCGTATATACTCGCGGATAAGTCAGGACTTGATCTTATTGTATAATTTCCCGTATTTATAATGTCGGTCGTATAAGTCAAATGCGGAAAACTCAGGCTATTGGTCCAAGAGATTACGATATGCTAATGCCCACCTGAGGGAGTAACCACGGAGGGAGCACACGGCCTTGTGTGGGTGCAGCAATGCGCTGGGGTCTGTATCGAACGAGTGACATAACCAAGGAGTGACCGCCATCCAACCAATCATCCAAGTGGTAGGTGAGACGACGATGATCTTTTTAGCGAGCGTACTTTCAGTTGTGTGTGGTAGGTGAATGTCACTCCTCTAAATGGGACCGATGCGCTGTCTCAGCGTGTGCTCCTAACCTCTCTGTCTCTATTGTGCCTACGTGCCCAAACTATTCTGATGTGACGTTTGCACTGTTTAGCGTTTCTTGTATCTCATACACCTTTATCGTAAGAGCATCCCTTATCTACGATGGTGCGTTTGATCAGAAGAAAATATGAAACTGGTTTTAAATTAAACGTCGTTGAAGTAGTGAAAGAAATTGGTAACTACACAACTACAAGAAAATTCGATATGTCTGAGAAACTGATGTGAGATTGGAGGGGGGCAAGAAGATGTTGGAAAAAAAAAATGTTAAGTGTTGCATTTTTGAACGGGCGTATAAGTCGGGGTCTGATTTTATGATCGATTTTTCGGGTTTCAAGCCCTGACTTATACGTGACGGTATGTTGCACTGCAGTCCTGCTGATCCACTGTCTGCTGCCTCTTGACTTCACTTTACAATGACAATGTGTAACATATTTATAGGATTATATCATATTATATTACATGGTGTTACTCAGAAAGATGGCTGGGATTTCAAATATACTCAATAGACTAATAAAGTGTTTTTAGCCTACCTGGTGTAGCAGTGATTGCTGACAAGCTTTATGAAGTCAGGTCAGCTTGAAAACAAATATCTAGTGCAAGGACCTTAGTAAAATGAGTAATAACCTTCCTTCATACTCACTGGACCCCCTTCAGACACAGCAGCTTGGTGGGCAATAGCTCTAGTAGAGGCACAGCTCGATGAACTGTAATTTATGGGTGCACGGAGACCAGTTATGGTTTGATGTTAGTATTTCAGTGATGTTTAATTCTGTATTTTAAAGTCATCATTTAAATGACTGTAAATTATATTAGACGAGATTATCAATTCCTTCCATCCCCTTTTTGGTCCTACTGCTTATCGTATGTCTCCAGTAACTACGGAAAATGAAGCAGTAACCTTACCAGAAACAGAACAGTTGGCAGGATGCTGGCCTTAAGAGTTGAAAATGACGACAATCAAACAGGAATGCACTGAGTGCCTTATTCACTTTACCTGTCAAAGTCTTTCTTGACATAAGGCCACGGAAAGAGGGAGGAATGTCCTGCTGCAAAAAAGTCTGAAAGGATCTGAGCGCAACTCCCGGCTGCTTGGGTCTTTGACACAATTTGCTTGATCAGAGCAGTAGAGACAGGAACAGCACACTGAGAGGCTTCATCTTCCTCCCTGTTGAGAAGCACAACCACAAAGAGCATGAGAGCAGTGGGGACCACCGAGGGCGTAACGCATATCACCACAAATAAAGATGGACTCAAAGCCCACTCTTTTTATACCTCATGTTAGATCAAGCATGATGATGATGATGATGGTATACTTTAAGTATGGAATAGTTATGAAGAAGTCTCACATGACACTCTACAAATGAAGACTACAAAATTGAATGAAAAGAAAAGTACAATGCATAAATACTTAGGCTGATCTCATTCACCTGTACAACCTACCAAATAATGTCAAACACAGACGTTCTTCATAAACAGAAAGACTAAATGCAATTCCTGCACAGTACCACACAAAACAACAGCCCCAGTAATGGCGTCACATACCGACTGGCACATGGTGTGGACCCCAGGTCACCAGAACTGAAAACCAGCGTGGACTTTCTGTGGACGCCCCAGCGGTTTATTTTCTCCTGAGTGGAGTTTTTGTTTTCCTCTCCTCAGTTGTTAGCGGGCCAGATGTCAATGCTGATCATTTCACTACACTCTGTACATGTGAAACTACGCAGACTTATACTGGTAGGCCCTTTTGATGGTTTGAATTGCTTTGTTTCATTGTGTTTAATATGCATAGGTGTTATGGAAGTCGTTTTCGCATGATTCAGTGACCTTTCATTGAGTCTTTGGGGAGGGGGGGGTTTGGGGGTCTCCATGTAAAACTATGAGCAGCACGGCCTGACGTAATACAAGTAGATTTGATTGAAGACTGCTCCCTGGGAAAGTTCACACAGCGTGATTTGAGGAGGGTTCTCACGGCAAAGTATGGGCAGGTACATCATTGGCACTATAAGCTAAAGCATAAGGAGGACGGACAGACGGACAGACAGACAGCCAGCCAGCCAGCCAGCCTCCGGGCATGGAAACTGAACCCTTGCTTACAAATCATTGACTCCTTCAGCAAGCGCGTCGTCCTTAACTGAATCAAACCTGTGACTTAAGGTCTTTATTTTTCCTTTTCACACACATTCTGAGGACTTCTTCTTCTTCAAGTCTTACTGTGTGTCAACCAAACAATCCTCATGCACACTGAAAGCACCTTTTATTTTTAGATGTACGGATGTGTAAAGATTAGCAGTCGCTCGTGCAATTTATGTGCTGTCTTTTAAGCCCAGCTGCGCCATGTAAAATGAATGAGCAGCCATGGACAACGACACGTCATTAGAGTGCTCTGAACCTCGACTATCCACACTAAGTGTGTATGTGGCACGACTTTGATTCCCCCAGCTCGATGTGCTGCTTGCCCCAGCAATACACTGTGATAATAAAAGAGAGCAGACAACGTGGACACTCCTGAGATATTTCAAAGAGGACGTTATTGGGTATGAAATAATAACATGATTGCTTTTGAATCACTCGTGGGTGTATTGTAACGCACACAAGTGACTTTATAACACGGTGGGGTACTTTGTGCATAAGTGGCCATCTCAAAAAACAACAGCAAAAAACGAATTACCACAAAGTCTGTTTAAATGTAAATGGCGTCTGATTTGGCGAAGGACTTTGCAATCCTGCATTCGGATGTAGTTTGATTAAATTGATGTCTGATACTGTTAACTCATAACATAACATTGCCAGTTCCGTTTAATCCAATTGACTGTTGCAGGGGTGGGGGCCTACCCTGGCATCACTGGGCGTAAGGCAGGACAGTACCCTGGAGGGGGCGCGAGTTCAGTGCAGGGCTACCAATAAATCTTCTCTGTTTATGGTTTAGCACGCGCTCCCTAACGCCCGTGTCTGTCAGCACTACAAGAAGACGGGCAGTTAAAGACACATTTAATAAGAACACAATTAAAATCAAATACATTTACAGAACAAGTAAGAAAGATAAAGTCCCCAGATCTTGTGCTCTTCCTTGCGTGTCAAACGTCATATCCCAGTAGACGATAAAGAACAGCACAGCCGATTCAAAGTCTATCAGGGGTCCATCGACTAAAACCCAAGACGAGTGTCCCTGCAGTCTACACAATTCAACAGCCTTGTGCTAATCAATTGGCAGGTTTAACATCATTAGCCCCAAATGCTAGAATGGAGTAAATTTATTTCCTCTGACATTTATTAAAAAAAGAAAAACATGTAGAGGACCAAGCGTGTGTGCAGCCCCTGATGGAGTCAGTTTGTCAGGGCACTTCTGCCTCCCCAGTGTAAATGTACATCACCAGCACCGATGCTCTGCGTGGCCCTCACTACACCAGTTAAACGTCCAGTTCTGCATTCGTAAAACCTTCACACAAAGGCTCAACAATCCATCCGCCGCTCAGTGTGTGAGGCGCTCTGAACAGAAGTGCCAGCCGAGCTCCTAATTGTGCACAGACACGTCTAACTGAGCGCCCAGAGCACAGGCAGTAAGAACACCATAAGGTGATTCGGTCAGCAGCAGGAGGCTACGTGGCTATGCGAGGCATTTCAGCTCGGCCATGTGAGACTCGTCTCATTCTTGGTTTGAGGTTTTCATGGAGTGCAAACAGACAAAAAAGGGACAAAACAGCTTTGGTTTGCTAACTTTTCTTTCTGTCTACCCTTAAGAACCACATTGTAAATGTTGAACCCCCCATCCTCCCCGAGGGTAGACAACCACAACTATTTATATCTGAAGGAATGAATAAGATCTGGTGACCAGTAAACATTTGAATCACACACACTTGTGGGGACCACTCAGCCAAGTGCACAGTGAACGGCAGTGTTGGTGCAGCGCCACAGTTTATGTGAGTTTGCACTGAAATGCTCGGCCCGTGTGTGTCTCGGTTCATGAAGAGAGGGAGGAAGACAAGTCAGAGGTTCGATAAGAAACAAGCACAGGGTAGGAGACATCTTGCTAGCGTTGTGCTCAATGCATTCTGGTCATTGTCTACCGTGTTCCAGTGGCCACAGGGCCGTAAACTTTCACAGGACTAATTTAAAAAATGCCTAAGTAAAAAAAACAGCAAAAGAGGAAGAGCTGTGACACAAATTCTCAAACCAAAACAGAGGAAGCAAGACTGGAGTAGGGTACCTGGCTTGGAACGTCAAGTGGTGCATCAGGTCCGACTCCACATTGACAAGCGGCTCCTCCTGCCCTTGGCCCGGTATGATCTGGGAATCCTTAAGTCCCAGACTTCTCTTTTCAATGTGAATGATAACTGGATCTGGGAGGTGACTTCTCATAATAAAAAGGGGACAGAAGACCACCTAGAAGAAGAAAGAGGGGAAACAGATATGACAGCCATCATTATAAGGAACTTGGCAGAAAATAAAAGCATCTGATATTGATTGGTGGAATCCCATAGAATTGGTTAAGCAGTCCGAGTGTTCAACGTACTCATTCCTTAGCTGAGAGTTGTGACTCCCAAAACTGTGGAGTGTCAAAAAGGTCCTGTTGGCATGTGGATTAAAACCAGAAGAAGAGCTGCCAAGAAGACAGCAGCCAAGACATAAACCAATGAAGGCCTCCAAAAACACGGTGGTCCCAACTCACTGGACTGAGGGAGTCAAGTTTGGGGGGTTTGGTGTTAAAAAATCTTTTCTTTTCCAGTAAAAGGCCAATGTAACGTTGTCTCCTTGGAGTTAAGATGCATGCTGGAAACTCAACAACTCAACAGACTACAATGTGTACAAATCAGGAGAAATCTACTGCTGCTGACCAGAAAACCCAGCTCTTGATAGACGCCACAAGGCTTCTACTTCAGGTTTGACTGGGGATTCCCTGTGTGACCCTGACGAAGTCTGTTGGTACCCACAATGCACTACTTTGGAAACTGATGTCATTAGCTCAGATAAGAAAGAGCAACGTTGTGAGGTAAGGCGGTCATACTCTGTAATCGTTCACGGCGTCTTGAGACTGGTGGGCTCTTTACAAGTTGAGAATTTCACTCCACCCTACGTGTGACCGGACCACCCAGTGAACCTAAAAACTACCCGGCAGTGGAAGAAGTGCTCAAGAAGTAAATGCATGTCCTTTAATGAATGATATTTTGTTAATCTGTTTACATTTTGCATTAATATGTGTAAATTACTTAGAATGTTTCACACCCAAAATCTGAAAACTTTACACAACCGTGTAGCAGGGCTACTATGAATTAAAACTGCACCTCCCAGCAGTCCCTGCAGGGGCTGTTGGGGGTCAAAGGTGGTCAAAGTAGGTCAAAAGGAGGGCAGGTGGCCAAAAGGGAAAAAAGTTGTTTTTGTTGTTGTGTGTTGCATTTATCTGTCGGACTGCCTGCTGTTAATTCTGCCATAATCCATCATTGTGTCCTGGACTGTATTTGTTTGTTGGGGTCTGGATCGTCTGTCTACCTGTATACTGAGGACTGTGTTTGGTTTCATTGGCTTTCCCGCAAGAAAAGGAGCACCCTGAACCATCCATCCGTCTTCATCATTTCAGCAACTACCGGTAGGACTGTGTTTTCCCTTCCCTTTCAACATACAGATCTCTGGACTTAATCTCGTCACTTCCCATTTCATCCGGTTTGGTTTTCCATGGACTTTGCTGCGTGGTGTCTGTGCTTATATGTTAAATGTAATATCGCCGAAAGGGTCAGGGGTGGTATTATTGTTTGCACTTAGTTCATTTAATTTCATTATATTCTTTATTGTTTAATGTTCCCAGCGTGCTTTATTTGGTCTCTGTAGTAGTGTGTGTTTGTGTGTGTCGTTCCAAGGCTGGGGTTGTCCCTGGTAATCCTCCACTAAAATAAATAACGGTGTGAATCTTAGCAGCATTTGACCGCTACAACTTTAGATAGAAAGGCCACTCGCCCCATTTACATACAATACAGCTTGATTTGTCTTGAGGAAGACCACTGGCTACTTCTAGAGTCCAAATACCCAAACGTTTCAATTCTCAAGGGGCCAAAGGACAACTTCTGATGTCCATCATTCAAAGCTGCTTAATGGAACTTCAGAATGGAATAATAAACAGGCTGATTTTGGATTTCTTCAGAACAGTAATAGTGAGGTACAAGAAATAGCGTAATGTAGCTGAAAATACGTGAAAGCGGAAAATAAAGAAGTTAACTCAGCTCTGTTAAAGAAATTGAACTGAAGGTACATAACAACAGTACACAACAGAGGGTATCTTTTTGCTTGTGTGTTACCAGAAATGGCTTTTATTTTATTTTAATATCAGGATGGAGAGTCCATGAAAATGAGTGCACATGGGGGTCACGGCCCATCATCTCATATGTTCAAAGCTCATGCAGTGAGAGAAAAGAGGACATCCAGATGAGGGTCAGACAGCAGATCACTGTCGAATCGGTGGGCCTCTCCTGAAGAGATGTTACCGGTTTGACGTACTGCTCTGGCTATCACAGAGCTGAAGAACACATAATGGATGTCACAACTGACACTCAAGGTGCACAGACTCCTACAAGCAAAGAGCCTGCTCTGCCCTTTTTAAGTAACCGCTTGGTGTTATTAGACCAGTCCAGCCTGTCACCGATGTGGACCCCCTAGAACTTGTAGCTATACACCACCTCCACATCCAGTCTCTCAACAGTGACCAGGCCACAGAAGCTCTTTGGTGCCATACTCAGCTCAGCCAGTCAGTCAGTCACCAAAGCAGTTACTGCAGCACAGGCTCAGCTAGGAATTCCCTGAAGGCGTCTCTGTCACTTAATAACCTGTATAAATGTTATTGGCGGCAGCCATGTGGCTTAATTTAAATCTCTAATATTCCTTTCATTACCAAAATACAATTCAATTCAAATATTTGGATAATTTCATTTTTTTCCTCTCCTGTTGCCCTGGCGTTTTAGTCTAAACAGGCCTGCAGTTCCTTGGTCACCTTGTATTTGTCCTCCATGTTCATGAAGCTCTCAGAATGTGACTTGACTTGTGAGGTACTACATACTCAGGCTGCTTGTTCGCTCACAGTTCACCTTACTTAACATGATTACAGTGATGTGGAAAAAATGTCTGCGTTCATCTCCAGTTCTAGAATGGGTTTTCTGAGTGATGCAGGGTTACTCACCTAGTATAAAATAAACTTTGGATCATAACACAAGGTTTCTGATTCAGACACGACAAACTGACTCACTCGGTGACCCTGGGAGAGTTCTTCATTCTGCCAGCACTCCCATTGTACAAACATGAGAACAAAAACCCTGGAACGGGGTGACGCACTACAAAATAAGGCTTACAGTCAGGTCCCTAAGTATTTGGACACTTACACAATTTTCATCATTTTGGCTCTGGACGCCACCACAATGGATTTGAAATAAAGCAATCATTATGAGACTTTCAGCTTTAATTTAAGGGACTTACCAAAAATATCGTATGGGCCGTTTAGAAATGACAGTCATTTTTCTGCATACCCCCCTCCCCCATTTTGAGGGGCTCAAAAGTATTTGGACAAACTAACATAATCATAACCATAATGATCATTTTTAATACTTGGTTGTAAATCCTCAAGTCTGAACCCATGACCTTCTCTCTTCTTTTTTTTGCCTGATGAAAGTTGCGTTTCTCATGATTTTTGTTGAATGAACAACAGTTTTTAGGTAGACTAAGTCACCATAATCTGTTCATTGCATCATATCAGTTATTTTGTGCTAGATCACATGGATCCACCACAGTTCACCTATTGGGCAAATGCCGGAGTAGGGGATGCAATTATCTGTCTGCTCCACAAGGCTTATTGTCACCTGGACAGAGCTGGCAGCCCTGTGAGGATTACCTCCAGCGCCTCCAAAACCACCAAACTCCGAGATATGCAGGTTGTGCCTGTGATGTCCTGAATGATGGACTATTGAATCTGCTGTTTGTGAGACTCAAGGAGTGGCTTCTGATACGGATGTGAGCAACACAAGGAACAGCCCAGTCTCCTCTTCTCTTTACATTTTATATGTAAGCATAACTAAATATATAACGTGGATTTTTCGCTGCTTCGCGGGTTCTGCGGACAATGTGTCTTTTTACTTCCTGTAAATGCTTCCTCAGTTGGTTTGCCCAGTTGATTTCATACAAGGGACGCTATTGGCGGATGACTGAGAAGCTAACCAATCAGAGCACGCAGTTAAGTTCTCCTGACTGAGAAGCTAACCAATCAGAGCACGCAGTTAAGTTCTCCTGACTGAGAAGCTAACCAATCAGAGCACGCAGTTAAGTTCCTGCTTGCTGAATGCAGTGTTAACCAGGAAGTCTCGTCTCGCTCATTCAGCATCAACGTGTTTCGCTGTGTAAAGAGTTGTGCTCTTTTGTGTTTATCTTTGTCCATAATCAAGCCCTTCATTATGGCTCCAAAACGTTCTGCTACTGCTTCAGGGGCCGTGCCCAAGCGCCAACGGAAGATGTTAACGATTGCCGAAAAGGTAAACATTTTGGATTTGTTGAAGGCTACGATTCTTTTTATTTAAAAAGTAGGAAAGGAATATAAGATCTACGGCCGCATTGTCCTTTTAACCAGGGTGCAAAACGAGTTGTAAGTGAATGTAATAAAGCAGTAGTCTTAATGGAATCTGCTTTAGGGATTTGGATTGAAGACTGCCAGAAGAAAAACGACGGCAGTGCTACACAATCGCATGAAGTGGCTCCTTTAAGGGCTGTAACGCTCTCCTTTGTTGTGCAGTAAAATTAAACTCATTGTTATCGGACAAGTCATCGTGTCATTGTTGGTGAGTAACCATAATTAATTTTCTACTTACAGTACTTAGTACATGTACGCGACGTTTAGTGTCACTGTACACACATTTACTGTATACTATTTTTCTTGCATTGTACGTATTTATTGCTGGTGGCCTGTCTATCGTAATGGCTGTAACATATGTGATATCCGAGACACTCGATATCTTTAAAATAATATTTAGGTTTTACTGTATATAAACAGTGTGTTTATATACATAATTTCAATGAATCTTACTTAATATCTAAGAGAATACAAAGGGATTATGCTGTATAACTCTGCGGGGAATATTTATAAACAGTGTGGGAGAGTTTATAAGGGGTTAAATATATAAAAATAACCATACAAACATATGGTTTCTACTTCGCGGATTTTCACCTATTTGGGGGGGTCTGGAACGCAACTCCCGCGATCGAGGAGGGATTACTGTACTGCAGTTGTGGTCCACTCCTACAGGTCCTTAGGGGTCCACATCAAGACAGGTCTCTAAACACAGAGAAACTTTAGAAGTAAGGACAGAGCAGACTCTTTTTCCTTAGGTCGCTGTGTTCCCTTAATGACGGTTGTGACATCCTTCACATCTTCTGCATCTCCATGATGGCCAGTGTGATCTTTTATGTTGTGGTGTGCTGGGCTGGTAACATCACTTCAAGAAAGGCCCACCAAATTAACAACTTAATTAAAAGTTAAAGGACACATTCTTGACTCATTGGAGGTTGTAGTGACGGAGAGAATTAAAACAAAACTGAGTGGCATTATGAACAATGCTGCACATCCTGTCTCTGACACACTGACATGGAAGACTTTCAGCCAAGAGATTAATCAGAAGAAGTGTGTCAGGAAACGACATTAGTGCTTCTTCATACCTGCGGGCATTACGCCTGTATAATGCCTCACTGGGACTGAGATTGGGACTGCTAAGTTAGCAGTTTTCTTTCTTTTTAGACATTCTGGTGTATATTTGAGAGTGGTTTGTTGTTTGTCATAATATTATTTAATAATTAAAGCATTAATTTATTATTGAAGCTTCTGTATAGCCAAACTTCCCACTGGAAACAAATAAAGTCCATCCATCCATCACTCGCCTGTCTATCTGTTACTTCAATCAATCAATCTAAATAACCAGGATCGCCAGCCACCTATACCTTCCCCTGGCTAGGCATTAAACCAAGTACAACAATATAAAGTACTGATGCAGCATGGCGGCTTAACGATAATAAGATGATGAAGCCCGGGCTGACAAAATGGAGAAAAATTGACAGCACATAAAAAATTTGAAAGATCAATGTTAGGAGAATAAAGAGTACTCATGTAGCATACAGCTCTGTGATTTCCACTTACCATTCGTTGCTGAATCTGGGACTCCGGTTCAAGGATCAGGATGGTACACCAGACATACAGCAGTGAGCCACTTGAACATGGTACCTTACAGAGAAGCGAGAAATGTTAATGAGACAGGCTTCTTGCAGACTGCATCAGGTTTTCGTCCAGGATCTCTCAGGGTTTTCTGCCATTCATTATACCCTCACAAGCCTTTCATGGTCTGCTGTGGACAGGCATCCCCACAGTGTGATGCTCCCACCACCATGACTAACAGGTGGGATGGAGTGTTATTGTGTTTAAAATGTTCGGGCCAAAAACTTGTCAGGTGACTTCAGAGTCTACCTTTGCCTTCTGGCCCACTATAACCAAGATGTCATGGGCATTTTTTCATTTTACCACTCTCCCATGAGGACGGGACTTGTGAAGCACCCTGTCTGCAAAGTCTCTCCAAACTGAATGGAGTACCAACACAGAAGCTGTTTACAAGAAGGGTCAGAGTCAGCCGTACTTCCTGAGGAGTTTGAGGCGGTTCGGCTTATGTAGGCCCCTCTCATGTGTTTTCTATTAGTCTGTAGTGGCCGGTTTATTTATCTCTGTTTTAGTTTTCTGAGGAAATGGCGTTAGTGCACATTGATGCCAACTGATTAAATAAACTGATTTAAAAGGCTCACAGTCAGGCTGGGCTCACTGGAGAAGGGGTCTGAAGAGAAGTCACTCAGGAGTCTGCTGGCTCTCCTGGACAATGACTCTCACCACCTGCACAAGGTAACTTCAGTAACGGCCTGAGACAACTGCTTTGCTCCATGAAGTGCCAGCCATTTAAGATCATTTCTACCCTCAGCCACCAGCCTCTGTAATGAGTCACCCCGTTGGCTGAATGGTGCTGAGCTGGTCGAGCGGACATCTTAGCAGACAATGACGTTACATGCAATACACTGTGTCAATGACTGACATCCTGCACTATGATAACGCATAAGTATGTTTAATTCTAATTTCTTTACATTTAGCAAATACCTACACTTTGTTAAATGACTTTTACAGAATTGTTACGTGTGTGTTTATACCTGCTAGATGTATATTTATGCCCTTCTGATTGTAACCCTCCACTTTCCTTTTTGATTACCAGTTTCTTTCTATCTATCTATCTATCTATCTATCTATCTATCTATCTATCTATCTATCTATCTATCTATCTATCTATCTATCTATCTATCTATCTATCTATCTATCTATCTATCTATCTATCTACCTGCATCTCCTTCAGAGTTCTCCTAGGTCTCTCACTCCATGTCTTCTTGCACGATCCCTCAATTTACGGCTCTTTCATACTCCTTCCCTTCCTTAATGATTCATTTAACTGGATATTCAGTGAGTTGGATATTTTCTTGTCTCCTTCTGCTGACTTGGAGTGTTTTCTTTTGCCTTCATTGTGTGCATCAAGCCACCATACTGACTCGGCACAGCGTGGAACTTCCAGATAAGGTGCAATTATACCACTGAACGAGCTCCCGGCTGATGATCTCCACTGGACTAATTCAGGTATGTAATTTTAAACTGGAGGAAACGTAATATGATCGATTATTTAGTGTTTAACAATTGTAATTAATTTGGACCACTGTGCAAGCAACGGTTTTCATTTTGACGTTAGAGTCTTTTTTTTCTGTTGATCTGTGTCAGAAAAGCCAAATTAAGCCCACGATTATTCAGTGTTGTATGACATAAAAATATGAAAATGACCAAAGAGTTTATAGGCACAGTATTTATAATTCACTAATCACTTTTATATCACACATGGCCTGTTTGCATATATAATATGGTTAAAAAACACACACACAAAGCAACATTCAAATCACTGTGACCACATGTTGTACTGAAGGACGTTCAGGGCAGTCGCCATGTTTGACAACACAACAATAACAAGAAGAGAGGCATGAGTGACAAGTGCATTATTCTAATAACACTCGTGATGTGTAAATAAAGCTGTCATGTTAAGTCCAAACCTTCAAGTTACTCTTCTTTCAAAGCCCACATGGTGACTTGGCCTGGCTGGAGATTCCAGATGGAACCTCCCAAATTTATTATCCCGTTTAAGTGAAACCTCTCTGGGCTTGTACTCTCCATCCAACTGTCCATTCTGTATGCCTTCTTCACTTCTTAACACTCTCTGGTTGAGGACGCTGATGACTGCACACAGCACTCAGCACCAAATTACATGATGGCATTGTTTTTGACAGTTCACCTGCCTTGAAATATTAAAAGCCTAATGCAGCAGGGCAGAACCTTCCGCCACGTGTTTGTCTGCTTAGGTGAAATAAACTAAAGAACACACAGAAGAGTCAAAGTGAAGCTAAGCGTGACGCTAGAATAAGTGGGAAAGCCACACAAAGGTTTCTCACCTGGATGATGCAGCTGCTGTCCGTCAGCGTGGACTCCAGGTGCACATCTCTTGACCACTCTTCATCTCCTTTAGCCCGAACGCACAGCTCAGTCAGCTCCAAGTTCTCGAGGACATAGGAAGCCAGCTTCTGCCCAGCACTAAGACAATCGATGTGCTCCTTTACCACAGTTTGCCCATCGGCGGCGATGTAGTGCTGCACTACCCTTAGTTCGATGTCCTGGCTCAGGTAGCTGCACATGATTTGTCGGCCACAGATGATGATCTTAAAAACAGATGCACACAGTTACAAGCCAGTATATAAAAAACTATCTTTATTGAATTCACTTTGCAAGATAATCCAAGCCTCTCTGCTGACCCTGTCCTGTCTAAAACAAGCATTACAATCACATAAGCTGTACATCATCATCTTCTTATTTCGGCTGCTCCTGTTAGGGGTCGCAACAGCGGATCATTTTCTTCCGTATCTTCCTGTCCTCTGCATCTTGTTCTGTCACCCCCATCACCTGCATGTCCTCTCTTACCACATCCATAAACCTCCGCTTAGGCCTTCCTCTTTTCCTCTTCCCTGGCAGCTCCATCCCTAGCATCCTTCTCCCAATATACCCAGTATCTCTCCTCAGCACATGTCCAAACTAACACAATCTCGCCTCTCTGACTTTGTCTCCCAACCGCCCAACTTGAGCTGACCCTCTAATGTCCTCATTTCTAATCCTATCCATCCTTGTCACACTCAATGGAAATCTTAGCATCTTTAGCTCTGCCACCTCCAGCTCGGTCTCCTGTTTTTTGGTCAATGCCACCGTCTCCAACCCATATAACATAGCTGGTCTCACTAACGTCCTGTAGACCTTCCCTTTCACTCTTGCTGATACCCGTCTGTCACAAATCACTCCTGACACTCTTCTCCACCCTGCCTGCACTCTTGTGGCTCTAAGGCTAGGGATCTGCACTGGCAATTGGAAGGTTGCCGGTTCAAATCCCGTAAATGCCAAAAGGGATCTGCTCTGTTGGGCCCTTGAGCAAGGCCCTTAACATGCAATTGCTGAGCGCTTTGAGTCGTGAGAAAATGCAAAGAATTATTATTATTTTTCACTTCTCTTCCACAATCCCCGTTACTCTGTACTGTTGATTCCAAGTATTTAAACTGCTGTACTTGAGGCTTATATTTGATGTCATTTACTGAGGTCACCTACTGTCCTCAAGCCTTTTTCGTGACAGCAGTGTGCAGACTGCAAACAATAAAGGTCTTCAAGAAGACCACCCCATCTGATTTTATCCTTTACTGCATATTAGATACAAAGGACCCAGAAAGAACAGAACAAATAATACACAAATGATATTATTTAATTTATTCATCAAAGTAAACCAATATCTGATATCTTGTGTTAAAGTGTAATTGCCCATTTGGCTCGGTAAGACATCATAGCCCCCTTAAACAGCAATAACAGCATTCAGATGTTTACTGATGATGATTATACAACACTTACTATGGACTATGGAGGAGTTGTGGCCCACCTGTCCTTATAATTTTGTATTACCTGACCGATATCGGTTGCTCCATTTTAGGTCCTGTCACGTCATCTTGTTGGGATTTATATCGTAACTTTGACTCGGCCATTTCAAAACCCTCTGATCTTATGCTGACTTGCTTTTGTGTTTGGCGTCATCTCCTGACTGCATCAGCTATAACTGATGAACTTCTTAAAGCCCACTTCATAGTTCCATCTATGATGGCAAGTTGCTCAAGTTCATTGACAAGTATTCCCCAGCTGTGACACGTTGGACTGCTGGCCTGAGATTTTTAATGTAAAACACAGAGTTAGCTTTTCATCAGTCATGACAGGGCCAGTGCTGACAGAAAAGTTCCATTTTTGACTCACTCATCTCTCCGTACAGCACTCCTTCAAGACACTTGATGACCATCCAAGAGCATTTTGGCAGATTTACAGAGAGCCCTCGTGTCCTTTCAGTTTTCGCTATGCTTACCTACTGTACCATGGATCATTCCTATCTGCCGTCTTTTTGACAGTGAAATCATAAACACTGTTTGTAAGTCAAGGACCTAGATCAGGGGTCCTCAAGTCCAGTTGGGGGACCATTTTGGCTGAGGTTCATCATTGCAGCCAGACCCCCAAAACAATGGGTCAGGCTTACTTCTAAATGATCTGATCGTTCAATTAGCTGCCAGTATGACATTTAAAAAGCAGTTTAGAAATGTATATGTTTGCCATAGCTTTAAATGCTTAACTTTCATTCTAATTTGCCATTTTAAGTTGAATTTGGCCCCTTAATTATATGCAGATGCTGACAATTAGTGATGAGCAGTGCTGACCCGCATGCAAATGACACTGAAGATTAAAGAGAAGCGGCTATTTCTGGGTCATTCACTTGTGTTTGTGTGTGTTAGTAAGAAAAGGCTGAAAGAGCCAGAACATTAATACAGAACAAAACCGTCAAGTGCAAGAAAGTCCGAAATTATTCACTCAGCGTAACCAACTTAAATGCTTGCCACATTCCAGTTAAAATGTGGTCATTTCTGAGGGACATAAAGGAGACAAGAAGAACTGGGAAGTAACTCAATGAAGGCAGGCGCCCATTTAAAAGCAGAAGCTAGGTGGGATGGACAAGTGCAGTTATGGGGGTCCACAAGACACAACGTGAGAGCCACTGAAGGAGAAATGTTTTAAATTAACAACGTCTGACTTTAAGCTCATATGTCGACTCTTCAGTACGAAGTCCTACTTTGGAATTAATCAGGCTTAGTGAATTATTTGCCCAGGACAGAGTGATAGAATAAAAGAAGCGTCCTTAACTGCCAGTTACATGCTGTTTACTCCCGAGTGCCAGGGGGACTTCAAAGAATTATAAAAACTCACATATTCCATACTGTGTCAGTTCAACCTGAAACCTGCCTGTGGTAAATGTGCTGGGCCCTGGGCATACATGAAGGAACCCTGAAATCAGCCAGAGCTTCAAGTGAGTATTTAACAAAGACAAAAACCCTGACAGGACTCATTTAAGTCTTTTCTTACTATTTTCTATATATCATATTAACACATTTTTTACATTAAAAATAAAAGGAGAGAAAAAGACAGCAAAGCAGGTCTATTAACTGCAAGCCTGACCCCCTGATTTGTGAAACTGGCTGGAATGAAAGCCTGCAGCCACAGTGGTACTTCCGGGACTGAAGCAGAGAACCCTGGTCATAAATGTTATTGTTCCTTGTGACTCGTACAAATCTTACGGTCTGATCTTGGTGAGATTTTGATAGGAAAGTCAAACTTGAGAAGACGGAGATGTTCTCTCTGCAAACTACAGACCAGGCTGTGGCTGATCCTCACAGTCTTCTCTGTAACTTTTTCCAGACTGTCAGACATCAGCATCCATCTTGGTTTCCAGAAGACCTTGCTCTTGGCATGAGATGTGTCTTTAGAATGTGACTGCTGATAATTTCAGTTTGGTAAGTGCCAAGGATCATTCCACTTATTTTTGGGTGGGCTGTCTTAAATAAGTCTGCATTGTTAACAAAAATAATCAAAGGTCTGACTGAAATTATCACTTTAGCTTGGAGGAAATCAGTGGAGGTTGGGGGTATTTACTTTTTCAAAACTGTCTCATTGCCTGGCACAATAAACAAATTGAAGAAATGCTCAATTATGGTTTTTTTTTTTTTGTTTTTTGCTGCCCCCTAAATACCACTCCAGCATATTTAAAGACACAAAGACACAAAACTTTGCAGAAAATTAGAAAAAGAGAGACAACCCAGTGAGTTTCTTTTGAAATCTTCACCCAGCACTCCATGAGAATTAATGGAGTTACAGTAGCAGGCTCAGGGCGAGTACCAGGGAGGTAGGTGGTCGTTGTGTAAATGTCTGACATGATCAGTCCCACAGCACTTGTTCAAGCTGTGCTGGTGCTGCCCGTTGTTGAATTTCTGCTTTTTATGTATTAGTAATTACTTTTAATACGTGTGACATCATTCTGCTCTCCATGACAGACACAGGCACTGCTAATGGAGGGAATTTGTTTTTACCAAAGCACTCTGAGTCATCAGCTCAACAATATTAATAAACTCCTAAATGGTAGTGACCTCTTTAAGTGTGCGTTTTGAGCATCGTTTTGTGAAGCGTGTTTGCTCTTTGCTGCTGCACTGGACACTGTAGATAATGTAAACCCACTTAATCTGATTCAGGGCCGTGGGTGGCCACACATGACCCACTAGGCCCACTCATGTCATGCCGTTTATAATGCCTTTGAGTTGTCTCTCAAGATTTTATCATTTTGTTCACTTTCCGCTGTACTTTGTGTCTTGATTTATCTACTGCAGAACGCAAAATGTGGAAAAGGTCCCGGCACAGCACATCAATGACACGAGTATATCACGCTACTTACATACACACTGTATACATACTATGTGCGCTCGCAACCCTCGTAATCCAGTTTAGGGTCACACGCATGGCACAAGACAGGAGACGGCCCAGGACGGCATGCAGGTCTACCGCAGGACGCTGCACTTTGGAGATGTATTTGTGTGTAGTTATTGTTTCATTGCTGTTGGTGCTGTGAGTTATTATTACTTTCACTTATCATTTGTTATGGCCCCTGTATTCCGAGTGGAGCCCCAGGAGGCGGGGTCACTCTGATGTCATGACTGCTGGCTCCTCCTTCTGGCAGTTTATTTCCACTGAAGCCGAGTACTGAAGTCGTTTGTATGTATTGTTTTCTTAGGAATTTTCATGTTTTTGAAAGTTCTGCTCTTCTTGTATTCTGTTTTTGTTTGTTTAAACTGCCTTTTAGGCAACTCCTTTTTACTCTTTAGATCATTTATGTTATATTTTGATAAAAACATTATGAAGATTCTTTGGTTGTCCTTTTGTGCACAAGCCAGAGGTTTATGGTTACCATCCTCACTGCAATGTTTTCTGATATTTTCCTTATATTTTGTTCTTTTTATATCTTCCCGCTTTTAAGACCTGAGAGGAGTTTGCAGCTGGAATAAGCTGGATAGGGGTGGGCTCCTTCTAGGCCAGTTGGTTAAGACCCTGGCACTTTGGAGGCCTAGCATCTATTTTCACCATGTTTGTGACTCTGAATAACAACAGTCACTATGTTTAAAATAATCTAAGAGGATTTCTGTATAACAGTAAAATGTGAAAGGGGGTGAATACCTTTGATAGGCCCTGTAGCACTAGAGTAGGCGGCCCAGTTGGCATTTGCCCAACATTGCAATGAGGAAGCTGAATTGTAAATGCATTTATATTCATCTTTCTTTAGATACTGCACTAAGCTCTCTTTAATATACTATTCTTTAGTTGTAAGTAGTGAGATTAATTCATGCTTTTAAAATCCATTTTTAGAGAGATTTCATTATGAACTATGGAATATTTTCTAAAGTTTCTTATACATAAAATTTGATATAAATGGAATATTGAAAATGAAGAATACATTATGGCTACAGAGTGGCTGTCAGATCAAAATGGACGACTAGCTAAACAGACACGAATCTGTACAGCATGTCTTGCATGTGTTTTAAATCCACATCTACAGACGTGTGTGGCTGTCTGGGTACCAGCAGATGTTGTCTGCCTGCCGTCTACACTTGTCCTAATGGGGTGCAGATACAGAGGATGTGAGAAAATACTTCTTCTTATAGCAGCTATGTAATCCTACACAACATTACGTCTGAAATATCATCAATGTCTCCATTTAAGGTGAGGAGGAGCTGCAGGCTATCAAGCCAGCATTAAGTTCATATTTATTTCAATGCATGTGTCACGGTGCAGGCATCCCATTACTCTGTACAAGTAAGCTGGTAAGCTGTCCTTAAAGTGAGACCAGGTGATATGAAACGCTTCAGAAAAAAAAACTGTCCAAAAATCCAAACAGCATGAAATTCACTGTTAATGGTACAAATATGGCACAAGCCAAACGTAAAGGATTTATCATTTTGAGTTGTTTGTGGTGGTCAAGGTTAGGAAGTTTGAGGCCACTCAGTGTCCCTCTTGCCAGGATTGCATCTCAGTTAGGAGTCTAAAGGCCATGTCACATTACATGACTTCACTCACAGACCTCATTGATATAATCGCTGTGAATCGAGGACAGTAGCAACGCACTAACATGACTACCAGCTATGTAATGTGACATACCCAACAAACGCAAACTAATTTGATTTTTTTGGAAGCCGTAGGGGTGGGCTGTGTGTGCATGAGAGCTTATGACCAATGAGTGCTCGCCCAGAAATACAATACATACAGAGCAGCTACAAGGAACAAGGAAAACGGGTGTTCTGGACACCGCAGAAAAGAAGAGAAGTTCATCTGTCTGAGGTCTTGTGCTTTATGTACTGTGACAGAATGGGAGAAGAAAAAAAAGGCTTAGATTGCGGCTCAACTCGCCACACCCGTAAAGTATTTACACAGCACACCTTTTTGGTCATGCAACATGTTATTGGATAACAAAAAAAAGGGGCTCGCTCGTGACACTTTGGAAATGCAAACCTATGCTGGAAAGCTGTCACAGAGTCACTTAATTTGACCTGCCTTGCGATTTCTAGACATGTAAATTGATATGCTCTGGTGACAAGATCAGCAGCTGTAGTCATCAAGTTTGACTAGAAGCTGTGATATGTGACTATATGTTTTACTAACAGGTTGGTTTGATACAAGCTGCTCGATGTCTGGTAAGCAGTTCACTTGATGGCTTGGATTGTCCGTTTCAGACAGTTATCTTCTTTTCACTGTAACTCCTGATCACCTCACCAACTGTGTAAAAATGAGAGCGAGTACAAAAAAGCCACTTGCTGAATGAAGAGAATGTGATACATGTGGTCAGCCGTCACTGCATTGTACTTCAGACCTCAACAAAATATGAAGCATTACTGTCATTTTTTTTACTACATAGCAATGCTCAAGTCAAGTCTAGGTCCCGGCTGTAGGGACTCCTTATGCCCACAAGTCTCTCATTGTTTTCCTATCAACAGACTGATTATCTGCTATAAAACATCAGTCACGTTGACAGACATGTGCACACTTAAAGGCCAGTCCTACTAACATTCCACCAACACGGTTTCCCGGTGCTTGAGGTTACTGCTGTAATTAAAAACTCAGAATGTTTCTCTACAATTTTAACATTAAAGGTACAAAAGTGTTGCATATGTGACAATCAGCTAGATTAGCTCAAATCTTACAACGTCTCACTTACCTGTATACCACTTTTTCAAAAAACTGGTTAACTGGTTCTGTATGACCTGCATAAAGCTATTGAGGATGCCAGTTATCATTAAAGGCACTATGTAAAATACAGTGGGTACGGAAAGTATGCAGACCCCCTTCAATTTTTCACTCTTTGTTATATTGCAGCCATTTGCTAAAATCATTTAAATTAATTTTTTTCCTCATTAATGTACACACAGCACCCCATATTGACAGACAAAAAAAAGAATTTTTGAAATTGTTGCATTAAAAAAGAAAAACTGAAATATCACATGGTCCTAAGTATTCAGACCCTTTGCTGTGACACTCATATATTTAACTCAGGTGCTTTCCATTTCTTCTGATCATCCTTGAGATCACCTTCATTTGAGTCCAGCTGTGTTTGATTATACTGATTGGACTTGATAGGAAAGCCACACAACTGTCTATATAAGACCTTACAGCTCACAATGCATGTCAGAGCAAATGAGAATCATGAGGTCAAAGGAACTGCCTGAAGAGCTCAGAAACAGAATTGTGGCAAGGCACAGATCTGGCCAAGGTTACAAAAAAATTTCTGCTGCATTTAAGGTTCCCAAGAGCACAGTGGCCTCCATAATCCTTAAATGGAAGACGTTTGGGACGACCAAAACCCTTCCTAGAGCTGGCCGTCCGGCCAAGCTGAGCCTTGGTGTGAGAGGTAAAGAAGAACCCAAAGATCACTTTGGCTGAGCTCCAGAGATGCAGTCAGGAGATGGGAGAAAGTTGTAGAAAGTCAACCATCACTGCAGCCCTCCACCAGTCAGGGCTTTAGAGCAGAGTGGCCTGTCGGAAGCCTCTCCTCAGTGCAAGACACATGACAGCCCGCATGGAGTTTGCTAAAAGACACCTGAAGAACTTTTTGGCCTTAATTCTAAGCGGTATGTGTGGAGACAACCAGGCACTGCTCATCACTTGTCCAATACAGTCCCCACAGTGAAGCATGGCGGTGGCAGCATCATGCTGTGGGAGTGTTTTTCAGCTGCAGGGACAGGATGACTGGTTGCAATCGAGGGAAAGATGAATGCGGCCAAGTACAGGGATATCCTAGACAAAACCCTTCTCTAGAGTGCTAAGGACCTCAGACTGGGCCGAAGGTTTACCTTCCAACAAGACAATGACCCTAAGCACACATCTAAAATAACGAAGGAGTGGCTTCACAACAACTCTGTGACTGTTCTTGAATGGCCCAGCCAGAGCCCTGACTTAAACCCAATTGAGCATCTCTGGACAGACCTAAAAATGGCTGTCCACCAACGTTTACCATCCAACCTGACAGAACTGGAGAGGATCTGCAAGGAGGAATGGCAGAGGATCCCTAAATCCAGGTGTGAAAAACTTGTTGCATCTTTCCCAAGAAGACTCATGGCTGTATTAGCTCAAAAGGGTGCTTCTACTAAATACTGAGCAAAGGGTCTGAATACTTAGGACCATGTGATATTTCAGTTTTTCTTTTTTAATAAATCTGCAACAATTTCAAAAATTCTTTTTTTGTCTGTCAATATGGGGTGCTGTGTGTACATTAATGAGGGAAAATTTAATTTAAATGATTTTAGCAAATGGCTGCAATATAACAAAGAGTGAAAAATTGAAGAGGGTCTGAATACTTTCCGTACCCACTGTATGCCAACCTAATCCAGTATTTTTAACCATGCTTGTACATTAAGAGAAACAGGTCAGCCTGCGATACTTTGAAAATGTGAAACTGGCCAGAAGAGACTTTGAATGAGGCCTGATGATGGGTCACATGAGGTAGGAGCCTCAGTAGTAGTGACAACAGCTCAGCCTTCTCAAGTGTATAAAGTGACACAAACATGGAATTCAGGAAAAAAGCCATCTTTAAACAAAAGGTGGCCGAGCCAGCAGTGCCCAATCCTGGATCATGATGCCCATGCTTTATTTCAAGATGCAGAAGAACAGGTCAGCAGCTCAAAACCAGCTGAGCACAAACTTTAGTCTACGGTATTAAACACAGTTCATGGAGAATTCTTTGCTGAGGAGCGTAACACAGCTGAGGTTATGAGCAAGCACACAAAATACTGTACTCATTACACCTGTCAAAAGCAGTGGACAGAGGAGACGTGGAAAATTTGACCTGGTCAGATGAATCCACCATAGTATCCTGGCATATCAAGATGACCCTACTGATCTAAAGGATTTGTTCTAATGCTGAAGGACTTAAAGTAATTTGTAACGAGGAGGAGGGCATTTTCCGGACATGAATTATGTGCCCTCACCCTCTTAGGAAACAAAGCACTGCTTAACAATTCTGGAAGGCCACCTTCACCCCATGTTACTGCACTTGTCTCTTGCATGTGGCAGCATGATGTTTTTTGATTTCTCCTGTGCCTCTAATACCATCCAGCCATCCCTGTTAATGGTGATCTGGACAATGGACTGCGTGTCCAGCAGTTTGTGAGGCTCCAGGACTGTGCAAGCAGAACTGGGGCGCCAAAACAACAGGCCTATCTCACTTTCTCTTCATGCTGTTCACCTCATACTATAAATTCAATACTAGGTCAGGTCTCTTGCAGAAAGTCTTAGATAATTCTGCATTTTGGGAGATGAGATGGAGTATTGGAGTCAAGTGGAGAACTTAGAGAACTGTCTGCAACTCAACATTAGTTAAAACTAAGGAACTGGCTATTGACTTTGGTCACATCTAACAGAACCTACACCTGGTCAGTATTCAGCGAGTGGATGAGCATGTGGTGCGCTGCTACCGTACAAGTTCTTGGGGGTTCACATTAATGACAGGTTAGACTGGACTTGTAATACAGAGGAACTATAGAAGAAAGCACAGAGCGAGCGGACTATTCTTCTTTTTAGTGGGGTTAGAGACATCCTTCAAGTGTCCTGCAACTCTCTGATGGCCAGTGTGATTTTCTATACTATGGTGTGCTGTGGACTAGTAACACTGCGTTAAAGGATAAGTTTCTTTATTCAAGTCTAAGTTGTTTCTTCACAATCATAGTATATATGCATTTGCCATGTGAAACTGTGACCTAAAATTAAACGTTTATATAAATTTAAAAAAATAACTTGGAGTACCACCAGAAAATAAAAGCTTCAAAAACTCACTGAATACGTCCATTTTTCAAGCTAAGATAGTTATCAAGCGTTGGTCCGCATCTTGAGGTAACAGACACATTATAAAGCAGCGTATACATGTTGAACAAAAAAACACACCAATATTATCAGATGCAGCCATTTTAAAAGACGACCAGCTGTGCACGCTTTCTCAACGCTTGTCTTTCTTTACAATAACCTTTCACCCCTGGGGGTGTGCTTTCCTCTTGAAAGACCAAATCACAGTAAACCTTTCGTACCATGTGCTTGGTTATCTTATTGATTTAATTACGTATTTATGTGAAATCTTCTCCTCCTATCACACAAGAAAGTAGGAACCCTACCTCAAAAAAATAGTACTAGGAATACGCAATAAAATGATTATCTCGAGGCCACTTTTGTTGTCACAAACATGCACTGGAAACATGGATGGGATGTTTTCTTCAAACAGATGTTTTGCTGCTTCAAAGTGGACACATTTTGAACACAAACACAATTTCGCAATGAAAATGCATTTATACCATGACTGTGGAGAAATAACTGTGACATGAAATTTACCAAAATTATTCAAAAAGCTGTATGAGAAGACGGTCTCATTTATGAGATGCACTCCTAACTTCCTGGAAGTAGTAAAGGAGGAGACGATGAATATAAAACTCAGTGCCATTATGAATAATGCTGCACATCCTCTCTGACACAGCAGCATCAAGTACTTATGTGTGAAGCGTGTCAGGAAACTCTACTGGGCCTCCTTCATACTAACAGCCTGTATAGTGCCTCACTGTGACTGCACTCTGTCAATTCTTTAGTGTAACTCTTGTGTGGATTTGAGGGTGTTGTTTGTTTGTTTGTTAGAACATTTCTTGAGCTTTGGTAAAAAGCCACATTTCTCACTTGGGGCAGATAAAGTACGACCTAACTAACTGCCCAATCTGTCTTTCACTGCCCTTTCTAATAACAGAGTTCTGCATACGCCTTCGAATTCATATTTCACCAGCACTGATCTTACTGAAACATTAAAGGGAGATTAGAAATGAGACCCACATGAACATTTTCCACTTCCATCAGCAAGGTGCAAGTTAACTGACTTTAGTAAGTAAGTGGAAAAGAAACTACATGATCTCTGGTTAAGTTCCCACCTCCATGTAAGTCACCTGCCTGTATCTGCATTTTAAAAACAGCTTTAAAATAATGACTACCATGAAATCATACAAAGTGCCATATTAAATTAAATACTCTTGTTTGTTTGTTCCACTTTATAAACAACAAGCATAATGTGCTGCTAAGCCATTGGCTGGGCTTTAGATTTCATACCAGATGGAGGTGACTTACTTGCTTCTGGACACCATTGAGCTGTTGGACCTTGATGATGAGTGATGCTGTCCGCCCCTTGTACTGAATTGTTCGGATGAAGGTGCCCACGTTGTCCACGCTGAAAGGCTCGGACCATCGCCAGTTCCCCCAGCCTTCTATACAGATGTGGAGCAGCTGCACGGAAGCAAGGGCAACCTTTTAAAATGTATTCTTATTTAAATGGCAAGTAAACAGACAGCTTTGTGTTTAAAGGTCTTTTGTTCGCTGGAGAAAAAAAAAATACAAATCTTCCTGTTTACAAGACTGATTGTTCTTTAAAACATTGTTCTATTTACATTTTCAAAGCACCGGCCACAGACTAAACTTTTTGAAAAGTACGTACTGTAGATTCTTCTCTCCCACAAGAATCAACATAATCCTTGCCACACATAGTTGCATGAACGTTTAACAACAGCTCTCAGTCCAGGTGCATTCCAGCTAAGTTGAAACAGGCTGCCATTGCTGTGCCAAAGTGGGAAGTGTGGGGTATGTGTTGGGGGGGGAAGGGGTGGGTCTTCACCCAAGCTAAATGAAAATACCACTGGCTCTGGATCAGTTGCATTAGGGTGCTGGAAAAAAATGAAACGTAAATACTTTATAAAATAGGCCTGCAGAAAAGAAAGGTGTTATTGATGCTGGCCACTCCATTTCCATACACTCAATTTTTGAAACCTCTACTTCCAGTACATGGATTTGGAAACCCAGAGCTATGACGCAGCCCCTGGATGGGACACCAGTCTTTCACAAGAGACCCATGCTGGGCCAAATGTGAGATACCAATTACCGCAGATGGAAGTGCAGGAGCTTGGCCAGCAAGAGCTTGAGAACTGACAAACCCTTGGGTTACTTTAACTGCTTAAACATGTCCCAAAAGCCACTGCATTCTCCTCCAACTGCCCTGCCCCATACTTTCTCAACTGGCACAGCTAGTGGTCCATGCATGTTTAGACGATCTGTGGAGTGGCACTAGTAATGCTCTCTGCCTGACTGGTGAAAAGCTCTGAGGAAAGAAAAATGGTGTTATTCAATATTTAATGTTGTCAGATGGGTTCTTTGAGTTGAAATTTTTCTGTACTAAAGTATCATATTTGACGATTTCATAGAAATAAAGAGTGCTGACTGGATTTCAAATAAAAGAAATTTTAGAAGTAAATGTAGCGTACTGCAGTTTTCCTCTCTGAAGTCAGGACTGCACCGCAATGCTGTTTTATGTCTCTATGATGTATAGACGGATGCTGTCATTTGTTCAAAACAAACTCATTTATTATCCTTTTTTCGGCTTCTCCTTACTAAACTCTTGCTTGACTGTTTAGGTGTTGCCCCTCATTGTTTCTTAACCGCAGTGACTTTATTCCAAGCAGAAACAAATAAACCTACAGATGAGTCACAAATTCTGTGTCATCAACTCCCGCCTCAGCTCACCATCAAGTGAGTTAGACAGACAGAGATAGTCCTGTCCATGAGAACGGCCGACGCACATCTGCAATATTTTTAAAAGAAAAAAGAAAATCTCCAGTACTTCATATTTCTGGCTGCAAACTTAAAGCAAAAATAAGCAGCCCAATTACAATGGGAGTTCATATAAAGGCAGGGCTTTTCTTTAATTAAGATAATTTGTTAGAACTAAAAACCAGGCGCCACTGTGGAGGCTTAAAGAGCAGAGTTTCATTTATCTCAAGTTCTCATCCAGTCTCTCAATTAATATCCCCCTCATCTCCATGACTGGGTAGCAGTTTGTAACAGAGGTTTCCTGTATAGCATCTTCATGTACAGTAAGACATGACAGATATAAAACGGCAGTATAGTAATGTAACATCTCACTTCACTGGAAGTGTCTAACCTGCTTCCCGTTACTTAAATAACTGGAAAATCCGATTAAATCTAGTCCTCTTTGTTAAGTGTCTGAGGGTTTTAAAAAAGGTTCAAGAATGAGCAGGTCATGGCCTACTTATGCATATTTTTCTGTCTGAATATAAAAACAGCTATGACAAAAACAGGCCATTCAGCCCAAGAAGCTCATCCATCCTATTCACATACAGTAGATTGTGTTGAAGGTCTCTGAAGTTCTACTCTCCACCATACTAGCACTTATTAATCTGGTTTTAGTACTGTATTTCAGAATCTGATGTGGTGTCAACAGTTAAATACAGCATTTACATGTATTAATAAATTTATTATTTCTGTATCTATGAGCTGATGTTAGTTCTACGAATAAAAACCAGGAATCTGAACAACCCAACAAACCATTTCAAAATGACTACGAATGGCAAAGGAAGCTCAGTGATACACTTGAATTGGATACCTGCAACCCTGACTAGAAATGGGGGAATGTAAACCTTAAGTTTCTTCGTGAAAATGCAAGGATTCTTTTGATCAAGTCAAGTCAAGTTGGGAAGCATGGACTGGTACAGCATGTTGCCACACCCACTACACAAGGAAACAACTCAGGATTCTAGTTGGCAACCCCCCAGGCAGACACGTGGTCCAGTCCCACCCTCCAGAAATGACCCTCTATCTGCCCCAACCAGGTGTTATGTGGGCACCCCCTTGGCCTGGTACAGCCACTTGGGCCTCCAACAATGAGGATCTTACGAGTCGGATTACCCTCGGGGAAACGTGCCACATAGCCGTAGTGTCGTAACTGACGCTCCCTCACAACGCAGGTAATGTGCCTCATTCGGGACTCCATGAGCAACACAAAGTCAAACCAGCGGTACCCAAGGATTTTCCTTAGAGACACAGTACCAAAGGAGTCCAGTCTTTATCTCAGGTCACGGGATAGTGTCCATGTCTCGCAACCATATAGCAAGACAGGAAGCACCAGGACTCTAAAGACTTGGACCTTCGTCCTTTTGCAGAGATATCGGGAGCGCCACACACCCCTTTCCAGCGACCTCGTGACCCCCCCATGCTCTCCCAATCCATCTACTGACTTCACAGGAAGAGTCACCAGAGACATGAATGTCACAGCAGAGGTAAGTAAAGCTCTTGATGAGGTTGACACTCTCTCTGCAGACAGACACACCGCTGATGGCCATGCCCGAGAGGTCATTAAAGGCCTGGATCATTCTTTTGATGAGCTTTTGAAAATGAGGGCCACAAAACAAATCTATTGCTTTCTTAGAGTTTTGTATTTTCTAGCTTGTCATTGAATTAACATCATGCCTCTGTCAAAATGTACCTATGGTTTATTATCCCTGTTTTAACACAAAACAGCCCACCTAAACACTAATTTCTTAAATGTGTCATTAATGAAAGATATTTATTGTAGTAGGGAGTTATTTTCTCGGTTTGTTCTCCCTTAAAGCTAATGTTGATGTGATATTCAGTTTGGAAGGTCACTGGCTCTTTGTAATTTTCACCATAGAGTATTCAATTTAAATATTATACTAATACTGGACTCTTTTTTTGTTACAACAGAAAATGCTGCCTCCACACTTCAAGAGATTATCATCTGTAAACACAACAATGTCAATTTTTCTGTCCAACTTAATACGCCTGCCTCTCAGATAAGATCACACATGTGACACGATGTGCTGGAAAGAGCAGTGATGTCCTCGGCACTGTTCACACATGCAGTGGTACAGACGAGGATGTTACTTTAGTACTAGTTGGCCCGGTCCACAATGAACTACGGACCATTAGACGTTAAGTGCTGAAGCTTCAGCTAATTCAAATCAATCACTCACATCCGTCTGCATGCAGTTCTGTGGTGTTTCTGAGCAGCAATCTGAAAACAGCACAGGCCATTCTCTGATGGTGCAGAACTTTTGCTCCCACAGGTTATCAGAACTCTTTTACTCTCCATGATCTCATTTTTTATTAATTACATCAGATTTTCCAGGTAGTCTCTCTTTCTCTTTCTGACAACTCTGAGTACCCATTCTGTCAGAGGGCTTCTCAACTGAAATGTTTGCAGACATTCACAACAGAGCTGCACGCTCTGAAATTACTTCTTCATTTGCGAGGAGAAATATTGCTGGATTTTCTGGGGTCTCTGATCTTTGGTGAATGATATTTTGCATTCACAGCTGATGAAAATGTTGGCATCCCGTTGTTATATATATATTTTTTGTTTTATTTGTTTGTGGCAACTGTCACATGTCTGCAAATTTTCACTTCTTCAGATTCATCTGCATGTCATAATTACGTGCTGCTGTTTCAATTTCATGTGTGTTACGCACTTCACCGTGAGTTACATTTGTTCTTCTTGTATCCTTTGCTGCAGGTTTTTCGTTCTACTCTTGCTTTTTCGTCTTCTTGCAATTTGTTTGGTTAAGTCTGACACACACATCTTTTATTCATATCATTAATTGCTTAAATATGTCCGACAGACCGACTGGAGTGCCGATTTGAAAGCTAACTTTCTTGAATTTCAGCAAAACTAGCTTTACCTGGAAGGAGGCTTATTTACTGTTAGAAAACTGCTTGTAAGTGGAAGCAAGCTTTCTTTAAAAGCTGGAGAACTTACAAGAATTTTGAAGAGTGTTTCGTGAATTACTGTATTTCTCCTGCGAGTGTAAAGTAGACGTATGTAACAAAAAATTTTTACTTTAATATCTCATTATAACTAACGTTTACACATCACTTCTATTAACTTACTGTTCATTAAGGGCCCATTCACACCTAAGCACTTTTCTAGCATTTGAACACTAGGCCTGACCACTCCTAAGCTGCCTGTAAAGTTACCTGTTATTACTGTCAGTGACATCAGCTAAGCATTTTAGCACAGAGAGGTTCTGCAGCAGTTCTCGAGTGGTTTCGGCCAAAATGCCTGTTCCAGTGAAATGAATTGTAACATTTGCAAAGACTGTTAATAAAATAAAATAAAAAAAAAGTCATACAGGGTTTTTGGAACCTTTTAACAGGAGGTCACTGCCTCTTTCTGTGGGATGAGCCAGGAGGTAGACAGGGAGTATCTGTAGGGGGAAAAAAGATGTCATACCCGTTGGACAGTAGGGTGATGGACGTCTAGGGCATACTTTTTTTTTTTTTTGAGCAGTTGTTATAATATGTTTATTATAATAATATAATGTCACTATCTCTGTGCATGCTGTTATACAGGCAGACCAAGTATGATACACAGGGGCTCAGCATTTAGAATTGCCAACCAAGCATTGGACTAGATAGCCAAAGACAACTGGAGGATTGCATAGTCAGCCTAAAGACAGAGTATTATACTTCTGTCCTCTGTCAGCACAAAATCTTCTTTCCTTATTGAGAGAATGAGAACTGCAGTGTGCTATTCCTGTATTTTGTGGAGGTGGAGTTCAGTCCTTTCCTGCCCTTGTTTGGAGACCAGAGAAAGAGCCTGCACGTGGAGCAACCAGTATATAAGGATGGACCTACTGCCAATACACTTTGAAGCTGTTGGACCTCAGTCCGAAAATCCTCTCAGCGTGGTAACAAAAAATGGCAGCCTACGTAGATCAAGACTCCCACCTTGATAAGTCTGTCGTCAGCTTCCCGTTTGTAACCGCGTAAACCGTCATTAAATTAAGCTAATGTGATTGTTATACCGCCGTAATCACGATGGGAGGGATATCGCCTTTTCTGTTATACTTCTATATTTTTCTGTTACTTAATAGGCCGCAGTTTCAAAAGAACACATTTCTGGAGAGCTAATGCCTCCTAAGGAAACAGCAGTAGAACCCGGTAGATGAATTCTGTGTTATCTTAGGGTATTAATGATTAAGAACTCCACTTTATGGATTTAAGCTACAAATTATTGATCAGGGAACATAATTATTCCACTATTGTAAAGGAAGGTTTGGCAGTAAAATGGACTGCTGAAGCACTTTGTTGTGACCTTTAAATTGGTAGCTAACCATGTGCTGCTACAATGGATTTAAAGACTCACTAGGTGATTTATTCAGTTGCAGCCTTTTCATTTTTCTGTTCAACACGTTAATGCAGATGCTCATTCCTGACTCACAGAACTCATGTAAGAAAATTGCTTCATTAAGTGAACAAAGCTGAGTGGCAATGTAAAACGTATTGGGCCACACTGTCGCTTTCTAGAGTGGTTTCTGACAAATACTGGATTACATGGTGTCATGTACAGTATAAGTCTCATATCTCGTGGTATTAAAAAACTGTTAGTGACTGATTGTCTAATACAAGTACAGTAGTTCTTCCTGGGCTGGGGTTCCAGTGTCTAGCAGACTGCTTGTTGGTCTTATGACCCCGCCACTCCGCAGCTCAACAGCTCTGAAGATGACGGCTTTGAATTCTTTTTATTTCAGGGAGATAGAAACGTCTCTTGAAATTGATCAAGTTTGGTGTCTGCTTCTGAAAGACAGTAATATTGCTTCTATAAGTTCAAGAACCAACTGTAATTAAACAGTCTATTCGAAGTTTTATTGTGCAACTCAGAGCCCAATCTGTGACAAATAACTGCACTCATGACGCTGACAACACCTCCTCTGTAGCACTGCAGTCATCAGGATTAAAAGCTCTAAATTTATAGAAGACATTCTGGAAACGCAACAATCACCTCACATCCCATACTATGGTAACAGGATGCAATGTCAATCATATTTTACTCACAAAATGCTTCTTTGAAATCACATGAAAAATTCCTTGAAAACATCTGAAAAATGGCCAACAAACGCAGGAAATTTACAACACTGGAGTGTGATGGCCCTAGTGTTTCATTTCATTGTCAAATGCATGGCCTATCGCCAAACTTGTAACAGTTGTACTCATTTAACTGTTATTTTAGTCACTTTGACCAGCTCCTCACTTTGAATGGAGACTTTGTCTCAATCTTTACCTCCTCCACTCACCAATGTTTCTGAATACAGTTTTCTTTCGGGTTCCACCAACATTAGATGTAAACAGGAATCATTCTCTGTAGAGCAACAGGTTTACCTCGACCTCATTATGACAATTAAAACGGAACATAAAAGCAACTTCAAAAGTGTTTGATGCCAAAAAGATACGATTTTAATTGGATTATACATCCTTTGCGACTCACATACCCTACACTGACTTAACTCTTTCAGGGCTGAAGTCGACTTTTGTCAAAATTCAGGGGTAGAGGACGGTAATCAGCTGTAAACTGCAACAAACCTCGCCCTTACATTTTAGTTTGACTCTCTTTGGTAGAAGAACAGTTATGTACAATAGCTTTAACCTCGAATACCTACACATGTGTGAGTAGAGATGAGCAAACAACCTTTAAAATGGCATCAACATCTGGTAAGAAACCAAAGCAAACGTGCAAAGCAAAATACTCCATGGACGTTTCACGTAATTTCAATGAATACGACTTTGACTTGTCGGACTCCGACCTGGAGATGGATATCAAAAACGACAGTGAGGTACCAGCATTGTCTGATCGGTTCACAGCTGATATTGGTGCTGAACATTTTTGTGTAGCTGATGCGCCTATGGCAGCGTTCGCCTGGGAGGACCACCACTTATGATGACAAGAGATACAAACCAGATTGCGTCACACTGTGACTGCCACTGCCACCCACCTACTGTGCGAAGACAGCCAGGCAGCTGGCCTACTGTGCCTTACTGCTGACCATCGAAGTGCCCATGCACTGCAACTCCCGCCAGAGATGCCAAACATGCGTCAATAACAGCCACAGCACATAGCAACAGATGTTTTATGTGGATTTATGTGTGAAACCATCGCTTTATGTACTTCTCAGAAAAAATATTCAGCCCTCAAAGAGTTAATGCAGGGTATATGAGCTAACAGATGTCTTCTCCGCAGGTTCAACATCCCAAACTTACACCAGGGGCTAACTCAGAGTGGGCTATGGAGACCACTGACTGGCCTGTGTGCACACGGCACTTCATGCAGAGTGTCAGAACTCCACGGATAGCTCTGGAGCACCAGCGACCACTAAGACTTTTAAAGTTTATCGCCTCTTTATTTTACGTTATTATATGTGTACATACCCATTAATTTACATATAATTTACATATGGATTTTTAGGTATGCTTGTGTTTATTATTTTGTGCAAATATTTTAACATTCCTATTAGTTTTGTAAGCATTGTTACAGGGTGGCCTGTCCAGGGACTGTGACATAAACCCAATGGTCTGGCTTTTGTTTGATGAAAATGTCATTCATGTATTTAGAAAAAGACAGAGGTTTCCCCAAAAGCAGATTATGTGAGCATAACTTACAGGGAGAAAAGCCAGTGGGGATCGGCAACATCTAATGTGATTCCTTCAGGACGGACGGTTCCCACATATGCAGACTCAAATGGAGTTCCAGTATTCTTAGAAAGAGGAGGACCAGAAAGAGCACACAGAGTTTGAAACCAAAGGTCAAACTGTACTTTCAACAAGCCAACAAAACACTGTGGTCAAAATACACTGCCAAAAAGTTGCATGTCTGACAAAAAGAAAAGAAATAATCAGAACAGTTTTTAGCAATTTATCCGCAGGCACAGAAGGAAATGACGGTCGGAGTCGACCTTTCAACTTCATTGATAACTGATGGCAGGTCATGACCTCTTAGACCATGCCCCCAACAACCGGGAAGGAGTGTCTTGACAACAGACTCACACCCATAACTAAACTAAATGTATTGGAATGGCCCAAAAATTTTCAACAGCGTTAAATACATTTTTTCAGTATAAAAACCACATTTTTGAATTGCATAGTGCTGTACGTTTTATTACAATCCTTGTACTATTCAAGTGTCTATTTTAATATTCATTGTCCAGGTTTTGGGATTAAAAACAAACATATTTTGCTTTGTGCTAAATCATTAGTTAGGAAATTCAGATTTAGCTTGCGTTTTTGATCTTTTCTCGATGTCAGCTCTTGCTATTCATTTCTGATTGTGACTCCTGACTTGTTTTTCCTGACTTTTCAATCGCTAAGCCCTCTGGTTCATGTCTCAATTAGCGGCCCTACTGGACACACCATGTCTCACCAGTGACAATAGCAGGTGGAAGGAGCTCAAGATTCAATACCAATGGATTGCCTAGTATGGGGTTCACAAGCATTCACATGTTGCTTCTCTCATATTGCAGCACATTCATAAACGAATCGGACATTGTGGGCACAACTATGTGCTCGCACAGCTACGCCAGAAATACTGGACACCTCAAGCAAATTCAGCTATCAGAAAAATAATTTCCAAGTGCACAACGTGCAGAAGATAGAATACGAAAGTCGGTGAGGAAAAAATGGCAGATTTGCCAGAAGATCGCCTATCACCAAAACAACCACCTTTCACTAATGTTGGAGTCGATTATTTTGGCTCCTTTCTAGTTAAAAGAGGAAGAAGTCAAGTCAAGAGGTATGGAGTAATCTTCACATGTTTAACAACCAGAGCTGCGCATATAGAGATTGCACATAGCTTAGACACTGATTCTTGTATCCAAGCCATACTCAGATTTACGAATAGAAGAGGACATGTTAAAATCATGCGCTCAGTAAGCAAGTAACCCGTCAATGGGGTATAAGGCTGTTTTAACACAGACCCTGGTTGTGCTTACAGTCAGGAGAAGAGGCATGTGACATATAGTTGGCATGGCAGTAACGCAGCCAGGAAAATTGGAGCAAGAATGGGTAGTGAGTCAACTTTCTTTTTTGGATGAATACTATGGAGTGGCAAAGTGGACAGGCAGAACGTCTACTTTTCTCTCTGTTTGTTCCCTGTCTGCGTTTTCTTTGCTCATACCTCTCAAGTGTCTTTTTTGATGAACAGACATCATCCTTTTTGGATATGATTTTCTTCCTTTGGATTCATACTCAGTGTTCAGGTGCCTGCCAAGAGTTGCTGTGATGTAGTCCATAAATTATTAGGCGTGTAAAGTGCTGCTAATGCATTTCTCTGAATGTTACATTTTTATTATGAAAATTTGTTTAATCAAACATAGTCCTCACATTTCCAAAAGAAAATAAAGGTATGGGCTAAAAGAGAGTATTGGTACCCTTTCACTACTTAGAAAAGAATCACAGTTTTCCATAAAAAAGTAGAAACTGACTAAAGTAGATGGCATACACCATTCTTCATTCCATATGCGATTTAGAACTTAACATATTATTAAAAAATACAGCAAATGAAAATGGAATGGACAAAACTATTGGGACCCTTCAAAAGTTAAGAGCAGTGATACTGTCTCTCAAATAGCCATAGCACTTCAGAACAGATAATCCACCTGAAGCTAAACATATTCAGGCCCGGCCAGTACTTGGATGGAAACCCACAAAGGAAAAAGCTTGGGTTTCTGCTGGAAGACATGTTGGTGAGGCTAGCAGTGGTTGTCCTGTAGTCTGTGTGTGGATCCCAATGCCACAGAGTAGTGAGGGGTCATTGTGCTGTCCTTTGGATGAAATGTAAAACCGAAGCCTAGACTCTCTGTGGTCACAAAAGATCCTTGGGCATCCTTCATAAAAAGTAGGGTGTTTCTAGATGTCCAGTCTGAATCGCCAATCACAGCATGGTCATTCTGGCCAATAAATCACCCCTTGTCTCTAATTGGCTAACTAACTTTTTCACCCCTTCACCAACTTATTACTGATGTGTAGTGAGCATACGGGTGCAAAGAAATGTCTACTGTTGCATCATTACAGTGGAGTGATGGTGGTTGAAGTGGCTCCCCCTCTCTCTCTGTGTAAAGCACTTTGAGTGTCCTGAAAAGCATAACATAAATCCAATGTCGTCTTCTTCTTCATCTCAAGCAGACTAATTACTCTAATTAGTATTACAGGAGTCTTCAGTCTTATAATTGGTCACTCAGCCTGTTTGAATGGAGCAAAGTCCTCACTCAGCTGTGTTGTATCATTGTGAGTATCACACTTACTGTAACATATCTAAGTGAAGGTAAACCAGAGAGTTATCTGAGGAGGAAAGGAAGAAGGTAACAGTCAAGCACGGCCATGGTAAAGGCTGCAAGGTAAGGAGCTTCATGTGCCTGTGGCTGTGTTAGCGAATATCATAGAGAGTTTAAGGTCCCTAGGACTATAGCCAAGTTCCTGAAAGAGAAACATTGACCCCAGATTGAACAGAAGGATAGTTTGAATGGTGAAGAAATACCCAATGAATACATCAAGACAGATTCAGTATGGCCTGCAAGATCAAGGTACAACAGTTTCAAGATGTACCATCTGTCACTGTCTGAAAGAAAGTGGGCTCCATGGCAGAAAACCCTAGAAGACACCACCTCTGAAAGACAGACACAAAAAAACCTTAGAAGAGTTTGCTAAAATGCACGTTGACAACCCACAGTCTTTCTGGGAGAGTGTGCTTTGGACAGATGATCTAAATCAGAGATGTTTGGTAGCTCACAGAATCTTTATGTTTACAAAGAAAAAACTATGAAATATGGAGGAGGCTCAATAATGTTATTGGGTTGCTGTGCAGCCTCTGGCACAGGCTGCCTTGAAATTCTGCATGGCACAATAAAATCAGAAGATTATCAAGTGATGTTGGAGCGAGAAACACTGCCAAGTGTCAGAAAGCTCTGTCTCAGTCACAGGACATGGGTCTTTTAGCAGGATAATGATCCAAAACAGACCTCAAAAAGCACCCAAGAATGGCTGAGAAGAAAGCACTGGAATATTCTGAGATGGACTGCTACGAATCCTTACCTCGATCCAATTGGACAACTAAGGAAACAACAGAAACTCATATTTAGGAGAAGGAACCCATCAAACCTCACAAAACTGAAGCAGTTTGCTCAATAAGAGTGGGCCAAATTGGCAGGCGAGAGATATACAAGTCTCATTCAGAGATGCAGAAAGTGCTTGATTAGTTATTGCTTCAAAATGTTAGGTTAGGGGTCCCAATAATTTTGTCCCCGCAGTTTTCATTTGTTTTATTTTTTAAAATAATGTTAAGTCCTAAATCAAAAGCGAAATGTCTGCTGTATGGAATAAAGAATGATGGATGCCAATTCCTTTTGTGGATTTCAAGTTATTTCACAGAAAATTGTGGCTCTTTTTTGAATAATGGAAAGGTTCCAATACATGTGGGTGCATCTTCACAACGTCTGTATTGTTAAAATGGCTGGCTCCTGACTTGTGAGCAGTGCAACCAGAATAATCACTCCTCACGACCCTAAAGTGGATATGAGGGTTAGAAAAATAAAAGAAAAAAATGACAGACTCATTATTTTAGGCTGCACATCTGTCTATCTATCGTGGACTATGGCCGGAAGTTTATCCTGGCCAAGACCGCCAAGCCTCCAGATGGAGCCCTCACTGCAACGTGGAGATGCCCCGAATTCCAGCAGGGCGTCAAGGACTTTGGAGTTTTCATACACAGCCCTGCTGGATAACGTCGGAACAGAGACATTTATTTTCCACACAGCCCGGAAGTGCATCCCAGTCACATGGTTGGAAGAAATAAAGTGCTTCCGGGCTGACGAAGAAAAACAGTTTTTCACTTGACCCGGAAGTGGATAGTCACATGGACTCAGGCGTCAGAAGCACTTCCGGGTTAAGGACTATTTAAAGGACTGTGGGAGATCCCAGGGTTGAGCTGAGTCGGGAGGAAGTGTGGTAACGTGTCTGGGAGTGGGAGTGTAGTGATTATTGTTTATTTATGAGTATTATGGAGTGGAGGGTGTTTGGTGCACATTATTATCATAAAATAAAGTCATATTGGACTTTTATCTGGTGTCTGATCAGAGGGTTCAAGGGAGCGATAGCGCCCCCTATCTGTCACAGTCCTTTAAATAGTCCTTGACCCGGAAGTGCTTCTGACCCCTGAGTCCATGTGACTCTCCACTTCTGGGTCAGGTGAAAAACTAATTTTCTTCGTCAGCCCGGAAGCACTTTATTTCTTCCAACCATGTGACTGGGATGTACTTCCGGGCTGTGTGGAAAATAAACGTCTCTGTTCCTCCCTGCAGCGTCCCCTGGTGGCCCCGACGTTATCCAGCAGGGCTGTGTATTAAAACTTCAAAGTCCATGATGCCCTGCTGGAAATCGGGGCATCTCCACATTGCAGGGAGGGCTCCATCTGGCAGCTTAGGGGTCTTGGCCGGTATAACCTGCCGGCCATAGTCCACACTATCTATCTATCTATCTATCATATGGTGCCTTTCATTATCTTTCTAACATCCCATTTATTTACTGCCTTGCATTATCCATTTACAGTATTTCACTATTTTATCCTTTGGTGAAGTAAGCTCAGCAGTTTTGGAAACCCTGCCTCATACGACCTCCAAAAGGACGCTGTGTCACACCAGGTGCAGATGCTCTTTTCAGTTCAGTCATTACTTGGCCACTTGTGATTAATGACTAGCAGTGCTCATTGCTCAGGAGGACGATAAGGTGTGGCACAGAGGACAGCAGGACAAAGCACTCATGCACCTTGGCCGTGTTTTTCTTCTCATCCTACGTTTCCGGGAACAAACATAAAGAAGAAGCTTCTTTTGGATGAAATTCACACGTGGGATAGCAGTCAGGTCACAAATGAACACAGCAGAATGGCCCACGGCATTTGGGGGTCGCCAACACTGGACACCTTTAAAGCTGACCGCGTTGTTCCACAATTGCAATGCTTCAATAGAAAAGAAAGGGCCTGTTTACTGCATACAACATCTGTAGCACCATGAATACATCCAATGTGCAAATGTGAGTCAGAAAGAAAGAAAAATACTAATGGCCCAAACTTGGACAGCTTTCTTAAAGCTCTTTGAAGCAAAAGAAAAAAGAGAGAAAAGAAACTGGCTGAGTCTTATTAATGATTAGGATATTTTTATTTTCGGCTTATGTTTCAAGTCCCAATAACTAGAACGATGTTTCAAAGCACACCATTGTGCACCCTGACAGAAATTTATTTCTTTAATAGACAAGCCGAGCATAAAAATGCCTTTAAAGACGGGGCCTGAAAAACAACGCCACGTCTCATATATATAGATATCTTTTGCTCAATTCTCCAGAGGCTAATCTGTCCGTTTTCATTTGAAAAACTTAGCAGGATTTAGAACACACGTTGGTTGCACTTATTACACTGTTTTCATTCAATCAGCTGAAAATAGCCTTGGAAGCTGCGGCAAGACCCCCTCCTTCCCCCCAATCTGATAAGGTCACATCCTTTTTTTATTTTAAATAATGCACTTTAAATATGTCTGCAGCATGTTAGCCATATGGATGAGATCCTAATTAAAGTCAAGGCTTTTCTGATCTTATACAAGAATGAAATGAAATAACAGCATAAGCTGCTTTTCATCTCTTCTTTTACAAAAAGTCCATTTTGTGTTGACACATTGCCAGCAGCCCTGCACTCCCACAATTAGAAAACGATTTACTAAATGAGGCGACAACTGCGTGTGCATTTAATGTCCACAAATTAAGCACGGGCTGTTGGCAGTTCAATGGCCTCTCCAACAGGACTAAAGTCCAAGTGTTGCTTTTACAAGCAGCTTTATTTCATTTTTGTCTTATTCAGAAACGGGCAAGTCAGGCACTAAGCCAACTTGCTGCCGACGCCTCATACAAGAAAGTGTATCTTATCCCAGCAGAAGCGGCATTTTCAAAGATGGTCTTTCGTGCTAAAATAAAGTACGAATCAGATTTCATTTAAACAATGGATTAAATTACTAGTAAAGACACTATACAGCATCTCCATGTCTATAAAGCACAGTCTCTGCTCTTCGTTTGTTTGCTCAGTTTCCACTTGGACATTAAAGAGCCTTTAACCTGTTGGTGAACATCAAAAAAGCCAAACTGAATCCACTGTGGTTCATTGTTTTATAGTAATAAGATGTGAATACTTTTACAGGCACTGTACAGTACATCTTCATTCAAGTGTCACTGACCCCATCAATGCATTCTGCTTCATCTTTGAGATTGAAGACCATTGGGTTTGCATGTGGAGTCCCCATGGACGGTGCTGCAGGCTTTGAATGATGTGGGACGCTGGCACCTGCAGCTCTTAGACTGGACCCACAATACAAGCTGCCTGGTGCTGTTGACCAACAGGGCAATGCCTGACCATGAACACAGTGGCCTACATGACATTATCACCAATGCTGGAACATTCTAGGATGCCAAGTGCCACAGGATGAGCTGACCATTCTGAGATGCTAGCAGCAAACAGGAGTCAAATGGTGCCATGTAGAACTCTATAAGATGATGTGCCAGTACCAACAACCCACGCGTAGCTTCCTTCTGACACAATCAATGTGTTTACGTCAACTTTAATAACCCAGTTACTCACAGAAACCTGGACTCAAAAATGCCATGTAAACCCTTATACCGGCTAGAGAAACCAGGTTAACACACGGTCACACACGGGCATGCGTATGGGAGACAGCTTATGGGCTCAAATAACTGTACTTATCTGCCAAGCCAGGGGCTGGCACTCTTCACTGATCCTTTCTCTCTTTTTCCCTCTGCAGACTGAACTCTAGTCCTCGGACGCCACTTCTGCTTCCTGTGCCGGTCTCTTCCTGTCCACTCACCAAACAACCTGCCATAACACATATTGTATTCAGTTCTGTTTTGAACTCGGACTGTAAAGACTTATTTTTTTTTTCAATGTGATTTTCAAGTATACAGGGTGGATACCACAACTCTTTATCTGCGCTCTCTGTGTTGATTTCTCTGTGACAAACTTTACTTTGGTTATTTTGCAATGTGCAACCTTAGCTGGGTTACACTTAAGGAGTTTATAGTCTGCACATGCCAATGGCCACCAGTCTTTACTTAACACACGATTCCAGAAGCCACAAAGGTATATGCTCAGCGGATGGCATTATTCCTTCTCCTGGTTGTAATCATCTGTCTCAGTATTTCAGAAATCTCTACATTATTGTATGAGCCGACCATACACAGCTAAGCTCAGCAGTACAATTTTGAGAGCAGTGCTGGAGTAACGCATTGAAAGTAATGTGCATTATGTAGTCCTATTACATTTAAAGTAACGGGTAATCTAACCAAACACTTCTCTTTAAATAAAGATACCATTATTATCCCAGGAGCACTGGGTCAAAGGTAAGAAGCACAAGTACCAGTACATCACTCCTTTGCAGGGCTCAATCACACAGAAAGAAGTGCGCTGTATGTAATATATTAACAGAACACGTTTTATTTAATAGAAGTGTTTGCTGCAGATATGATGAAACAGTGTGATCTGGTGGCGCAGAGGCTAGTGTTCGTACTGCACATCTTCAGGGGTTAAGGCTGACAATGTAAAACGGGGATGAATGTCATTTACTTCGCAGCACATGAAGGACTAAACATATTTATAAAACACAAGAAACCTTTCATGTATGCCTTTGTGTTTCATACAAAAGAAAAAAAAAAAAGTAGGGCGTTATTTGTATTTGAATAACACGATTACTTTTTTTGTAAGTAATGAGTCATGTAACACAGTTATTTCTAAAGGTAACATTCCCCACACTGCTTGAGAGCCATGGGCTCCACGCTCGTTTTCAGATTCACAGCAGTTATTTCAATTTTTCCAAAGAAGAACTCCAAAAGTGGACTGGTGGATGTAAATGGGGTTTTAAAAATGCAGGTTACTCACCTTATCCCAGTTTTTTGTGTGCAGGTAAACGCGACCAGTGAAGCACTCCTTACTTTATTTTAATCTGTCTTTTATTCTGCGTACTGTAATTCATCCTCTCCAGACCTCTGGTTCTTGTGCAGCTCAGTTTTTTCAAGCAACATCAACTAAAGGAGTTAATTATTTTGTAAGCCGCTCAGCACGGAATCAGACAATGCAGTAGGATGAGAACCTTCCTGATTCACAGCAGATTCTCTCATCTTTAAAGGTGGAATGTGAAGTTAATGCCAACTGTTGCTGTTACCGCTAGTCGTAATGTTCACAGTCATTACATTAAAGATGTAGCAGCACTAGAGAAGCCCAGAGCAGAGCAACAAGGCTGATTACAGGACTGAGAGGTGTGAACTATGAACAGAAATTGTGCAAACTGAACCTTTCAGTTGAAGCAAATGGAGACCAAGATATGACATGAAGGAAGTGTTTAAATGACAAAAAGAATAAGTGCAGTAAATCCACCCTGTTACTTTAAAATAAACTCATCAACAAGAACGGGGGCACACGGTTGGAAACATGTTATGGGCAGACTTCACACAATTGCTAGAAAGATCTTCTTTGTGCTAAGCACCAAAAGGCGCAGAAGCCACTATATAAAGCAAACATATGTCCATGTTCCATGATGCACAGAAATGGCAATGATCAAACAAGACCATCCAAGACACTTTACAAGAATGGAAACTGCGCACAACAGGTGGGTGCACTTAAGCCATTTTCCCACCACAAGAACCAAACTGGGTTTCTGTATGATGACGGCTCTGGGCCACTTGTGGTCCCTTGCCACTTTCATGTGTTGCACTCCCACAGTGAAAGATGAACTGTAAAATACAAGACAAGCATGTAAAACGCTCTTTGTTGTGCTGTTTGCAAAGGGAGCTGTTGCCTTCATCGCAAGGGTAGGCAAGCCTAACAGCCACTTTGTCTGAGCGCTGCCTCGAGTTTTACTGGCTACAGCTGTTAGCACTGTCAGTGTCCACAGCCTTATATGCTTAAGAGCGCATGCAGCATTTCCCAGCTTAACTGTGAACTGTATGAACGCATAGCAAATGAATGTGAAGTCTCCATTCCTTTTCAGGGACTGAGCAGGACGCAGCATTAAAAGGCGATTCTTCACGCAATCAATCCTCTTACATCTTTTTGAGACAACAGTGACATCATTGGGCTATCAAAGCACACACAAAGCTACAGTAACTCTGCAATGAGGTGAAAGTACTGATAGTAAAAGTCGATGTGTGTGTTTTATTTCCAAACTCCCACAATCATGTGCTGAAGTTCTGCTGCCTTGAAGACAAAGCATTTCTAGACACGAACTCTGCTATTTTTCTTTTCGACGTGCACTGATGCTGTGCTCTATAATTGCCACGGCACAACAATTTTTCACAACACTGCTTTGCACTGATGGTTAATTTCCAGTTTAGAGAAATGTGTCGCAATTTTGAAATAGTTAATAATATGATAATTAATAATTATCATTTTCAGATGGATGTCTCCAATTCCTTTTGAATATCATCAGCCCCAAACACAGTTAATTAAGCCTGATCCTTGTTATCCTTCCATTTTGCTGTATTCAGCTCTATCTGCAGCGGTAACTCTCCAAAGTTCAGACTACTCACAAGATGGCGCCAGTACTTCTGGTCAACCAATCAGCACAATTCATCACCATGCCCCACCCATGATGGTTCCTGGTTGAACAAAAAGTTCATACTACAGAGTGGGAGGTGAAAAAGTACTAGGAACTATAAAAGGACCAAGATCCTGCAGTGGGAATGCTACGAACGTTCCTGAATTTCTAAAAAGTCCCCAGTTCCTGAAAAAAGCTCCTCCAGTGGAAAAGCGACTACAGTGAGTCAAAGGTGGGGGGCTAAAAGACAAAATGTGGGGTTCAGAGGCCACATTCTTATCAACCAAAGCATGCGGCCTGTTCAGATGTGTGTCAGAAGATGAAGAAAAGCACCAAGCATCTGAAATGTACAGAAGGGACAAGCAGACAGACGTCTGGAAATACAAACCCAGCAAAGGTGGACACAAAATGGGACCATATATATTCAGTACTATCTTCTAGCATTTCATAAGGTGTTATTGGCCATGGCGCGAAGGACAAGGTCTGGAATTTCCTATAAAAGCTAGAATAAACATGCAGTCTCTTCATTTTATATAGTGACTTTCACACAGTGCGGACCTGCAACGCTGACTCAGCATGGCTTTGTTAGTTGTCCTAATGCAAACCCTGACCTTGAGGGCTCTGATAAATGCGGCTCGTGCGTAGACTGAGAGAAGGCTATTTAAGGCGGGTATTGCTACAGGATTCCCTCACCAGCAGGGCACGAGACCCCAGCACAACCTCTCCTTTAATCCCCTGGCTGCATGCACTCCATAAGCAGCGGTGGAGCTGGTCATGGTGGTGTCTGCTGGGAGCCCCCGGCACTTCCACTGCACACTCAAACAGTCCCACCGTGGCCACTTCTCTAACTGGCGGATGCTTTTGGCTGCCCAACAATGCACGCGGTTATGCTTTGAGTTCTGCACTCGCTCACCACACCCATGTTTTGCAGCCCTAAAGAGACTTTCTGGAAGAAGCCGACAGTTTAATAAGAACCATCTTGTTTGAGATGTTGCTGACATACATTTTGTTTGTGTGTGTGTGTGTAATGTATGTGTTTGTTACCACAAGACAGAAGTTCACTTTGAAAGGCGCTGTATGAAGTAAACATCTGAATGACAATCAGCTGTCCCAATAATGGGGTGACATCATGTGGCTGGACAACTGCTTGCTTTGATGCAATGTTATTGAACCCTGACCTAGATGTTTACTCAGTAGTGAGGAATGATGTCACCTAGAGGCTTAACAAAGAGCTAAAGCGAAAAAGGCAGTGCAATGGAGGGCCACACTCACACAAATGAATTGCAAATTTCTAAAGTCCAGCAAGCTCAGTTAAAAAATAAAAAAAAATAAAAGAAACGATTCTGCTGTACTTTCTTCTAATATTCAACTTTTGTAGGAATGCTGGTCCTCCTTTATTCAAACATGTCATCATAGACTGCTGTGACTTAGAGATACAGTATTGCTTCTGTATTTATAAAATTGTAAATCTGACACCGGGCAAACAATGCAACTATACAGCCACAGTGTTATCAGGGTGGCAAATATGAAAGTTTGTTATGGACCATATCACTTCCTGCTGACCATTTGAAAGGTCGGTGTTAAGTCACAACTCACTGAATTCAGGTAACTTTGTTTTTCTCTGAATCATCCCAGTTTTGGTCCTGTGTTTCTAGGCTGTTCATGTGAAATTTCCAGCCTGCAACTGTGTACTTTCTGTCTGTCCAACAGCAAATGACCTCCTAAAACGAGGCCAAAGGTTGAGCACAAATATCTGAAACTATTCTGTTCTCCTTTTGTTCATTTTGTGAACTTCTTTATGATGATAGTCAGTGGAACCTCCACAAATATTTTTAGCAGGGAGATGAAACATATCTGAAACAAACATCTATGTCCGGGTATGCCAGCATGCTTCTGTGAAAGTGGGATGTCACCATCAGTGGGTTATGACAATGGAGGCATTTTTATCACTTCACAGTCAGTCTGGTTTTGTTCCTTTATCCTTCAGATCAGCTGTAATATAAAGAAACATGGTGCTGACCTCCATAACTTCAATAATTATCTTCTTACATCAAATCTACCATTCATTCAAAAATTTTTTTTGAAAAAGTGGTTGCATCACAGCCTGATAACAGCCTGTCTGAGGCGTTTCAATTTGGTTTCCATCCAAAACACAGCATGGAAACAGCCTTGGTAAAAATCACTAATGACCTATTAATGGCTGCTGACGCTGGGCTTTTAACAATCGTTGTCCTACGCAATCTGAGTGCAGCCTTTAATACATAGTATTCTGTTGAACCAGTCAGCTACCACCAGCATTACTGATGCCATCTCCCCATTTGGTTTACTTCATACCTGTCTAACTGTACTCAGTTTGTTCAGCTAAAAACTCCCAATCACTAGTGGTGCTCCCCAGGTATCAGTGCTCGGCCCTTTACTGTTTATAACATTTCTACTCCCTTTTAGGTGGCATTTATAAGAAATTTGGAATCAATTTCACTGCTATGCAGAAGATGATCAGCTCTACATGTCTACAAAGCCCAATTCTGTTCTTCCTTCTTCCTGCCTCAATGACTGTCTACTTGAAATAAAATCTTGGATTTCCTCCAACTCAACGGCCATAAGACAGAGGTTCTCCTCACTGCCTCCAAGCCTACTTTATTGAAATCTAATAGTTTAACATTGATGGTATGTCAGTCTCTCCCTCCCCTCAGGTTAAGAGTTTGGGGGTTATCTTTGACAGTAGCCTGTCTTTTGAATCCCATATCAATATTATTATATTATCATCTTTTTTACATCTCCATAGCATTGCATGCCTGTGACCTTCCCTCACACTAAGTAGCATCGCTATCCTCGCTCACTCATTCATTATTCTCTTCTCATTGATCTGTCGCATAAGCCTTTCCACAAACTCCAGCTTGTTCAGAACTCAGCTGCCCGTATTAAAACTCACACCCTCTCCATCTCTTAAACAGCTTCTTTGGCTTCCTGCAAAATCCTGCATTGATTTTACAATTCTTTTACTTTCCTTTAAAGCACTCCATAACGTCGCTCCACTAGACCTCTCTGATCTCATTCATGTCTATAATGCCCTCCTAGGTCTTCCACATCTGGCCTCCTCATGCCCCCCCGCACGCCTGATCATCGAGTTCCAGGACATTTTCGTCGTACTGCTCCTTGTCTCGTCTACCACAACACACTCGGGACACAGACTCCTTGTCTATTTTCAGATCCCATCTTAAGACTCACTTATTTAGATTGGCTTACACTGTTTGGCCTTAGATTGTATTTTTATTTATTTCCAGTTTCATAGATATGTGTATGTTTACATGCATGTTTGCTTACTGTTGGTGTGATGATTTTATTGTTTGTTCGGTGTCTATGTCAAGTCTAGACAGAGATGTTTACTGGACACACATCGTACAATCTGTACAAGCAAGTGTGACTGTGGTCCTCTGTTGGACTCACCAGCTTCGGATGGCTCACTGGGTGACAACTCTGGCACCTAAATTCTGCCACACTGCCCTCTAAGCGATTTCACTCAGTTCATGGGAAAGCTGCAATGCGAGTCCATCACTGCCACCATGTGTTGCATGTTGGTCACATACCAGTGCTACCACTGCCTCGTCAACATTTGGAAGGAGTTTGCACTGGCCAGCTGTTTGTGACAAAGTTGCTGCTCTCTTCACTGTTTACTGAATTCCAGCGCAACACGACAGCAACTGGGTGTAAACAAACAGCGGTGTCACCCGCCGGTTAGCAAGCTCCTGACAATGTTTGTTTTCTGTTGTTGTGTTTTTTATTTTTCATGAAAGGTGAAAAAAATGTATTTGAAAGAAGCTAAAAAAAGCAAACTGTGCTTAAAGTGTACTACAGGCAATGGGGAAATATGGGAAAAAATAAATTAAATGGGGCACACCAGTTTACTTGTATCTAAGGAGCACAGGCGGTAGAACTGAGAGGCAGTCCTGGACCTTAACATGGCTCTAGCAAGACAGGCAGGTGGAAATTTCATTTGAGGTGTGTTACGCGTACAGCACCCTGCTATACTCGTCTCAGGTTCTAAAACCGCTTTTCCTGGCGAGGGTTGTGGTGGCATCAGGCCAAGCAGGTCAGCTCTGACTTTCCTGTCCGCAGCTACAGATTCCAAGCTACCTCAGAGATGTAAACCCTCGAGCATGTCCTAAGTCTGCCACAGGGTGTGATACTAACAAATACTAAAAAATAGAGACGAGATTTGAAATATTCTTGGGTAAGGCACTATATAACAAGAGCCCTAGTTATTTGTAATGTGTTATACAACTTGGCAATTTGTAAAACAAGTGGAAAATAACTCTCAGAATAAAAGAAAAATACATGGCGCTCAAATCACAAGGCACTATATGTAGCAGGAGTTTTTGTTAAGAAACTGGTTTAAATATATCAAATTGGGCAGGGTCATTAATATTTCATTAAGAGAATGCATTACATAAAATAAGGCATGGTAATTACCTGAGATAAGGCAGTCAGGGTGAGCATCCATTTAAAAAAGAACTTTCCTTCCGATATCTCACTTAAATCTTATTATGTCAGGAAATGAGACCTAAGGCAGGGTGGCCTGACACAGACACTGACAGTAAGAACAGTTAATCATGGACAGAAACGGGCCACCATGCTCCTGAAATAACCTTCTGTGGTACATGACAGAAAAATGGCCTTAGACCCTGAGATTTAATGGCCTTAACTGTGCTTTTTATGGAGGACAATGCCAGCAGCATGGTGAGCTGTCGGCGACTGAATGTAGACGGCATCTACCCTGTACAGATTCCTGTTAAGTTCTTCATGTTCTTCCAGCACCATTCTTCTCTAACCGCACATACCACAAAGATCTTGAGCATTCTGAAGAGCCTTCATTCCGCACAAATGTGATCATTACAAACAGATGCTGTGAATGCAACTCACAGTCCAATAAAAATCAATATTATAGGAAATAAGTCACTGCAGTGCTTCAACCAGGCTGAAGGCACATTTGGGGATGGTGTTCCAGTGACAACTGGGCCTTTTCTTCACCGTGCCCATCAGCCTTCTTAAAACATTTCTGAAAGGGGACAGCGGCGTTTAGTGATTGAGGAGTGTTTGTGTGTGGATGGCTTAGGGGGTGAGCAGTGAGGGTACACACTGTGGACATCTGTACAGGACAGAGAACAGCACGTTAGACAGAGCGCTTAGTGCCAGTCCACACCTTCACACACTTTGCCACACTTGCTCGTGTGTCCTCATTCTTTGAAATTGATTCAAATTCATTCAGATTTTCAAACTGATGCTTGAATACAATCTTCAGCATCTTACTGTTTCAATTCACTTTTTCCTATCACGTCCCTGTCTCACAAGTAATGGGAAGGTTTGGAAACTTTGTGCCTGGAAATAAAAGTCCCAAATCAAATGGAAGATGAAGACTGTCTCCAGATCAAAAGACATCATTCTAACAACTCAAGACTGGTATGTTTTACTTCTGTCCTTTGTAAGATTTTTGACAGCCAATAAAAATAAATAACAAAGACTATCCATCCATCCATTATCCAACCCGCTATATCCTAACTACAGGGTCACAGGAGTCTGCTGGAGCCAATCCCAGCCAACACAGGGCGCAAGGCAGGAAACAAACCCCAGGCAGGGTGCCAACCCACTGCAGGGCACACACACACATACACACACTAGGGACAATTTAGAATCGCCAATGCACCTAACCTGCATGTCTTAGGACTGTGGGAGGAAACCCAGGCAGACACGCGCCACCGTGCTGCCCATAACCAAGACTACTTGCATGAAAATCATTTTTTAAACATCACTGGGTATGAATTTAGAAGGACAAAGAAATACGTTCAGACTTCTTTGAGCAGGCAGATGCAGTAGAAAGCAAAGCGCATGACACACTTGAATGACTTTACTAAACGCAGATTAAACCTGAGGCTAGAAGACACTGGCAACTCATAAAATCTGATAAGTTGGCAGAATACACAGAAGAGAGCGCCCAGGTGGGTCAATCAATGATTCTGTGCCTGAGTTGTAACTGAATTCAAATTAATTACATAAATTCTGACATTAGCTGTGCATCTTGCAGAAGACAACAAAAATAAAACACAAAATATAGGATCAAAATCGATTAAAAAACACTGACTAATCGTCAAAACTTTGAAATTACTTGAAAAATGCAGTTTAATGCACCAAGCATCTGAAATGCACAGATAAAAGGGAACAAGAACATTTTGTTTCCTGAACAATTTTGGATTTTGCCCTGCTGAACACATAAAACCTTACATTTTTCTATCACGTACCATTTTATTGCAATTGCCTATTTTTACGATTTCCTCTCATATTAAAAGAACACAGAGATATAAAGTACAACTGGAGCATGTGTGGTGATGTGATGGCACAGACACTAGGAGTGCAAATCAGGTATCCTAAGTGGTGTTGATCCATTTGCGAGTCTCGTTACATTAAAAAAAAAAACTCTCCGTAAGAGCAGAGAAGGGTGGCACATAAACCGCTTGTCGACACAACAAAGATATTTTTGCCCCCTCGTCATATCAAACTTGGACTGATGAAAAATTTTGTAAAAGCAATGAAGAAGGAAGGTGAAGTATTGTGACATTTGACACAGATGTTTCCACAAATAACTGATGCTAAGTTTAAGGAAGACATTTTTGGTGGTCCACTAATCAGACACGTCACCAATGACAAGCGGTTTGAAGATCTCCTGTGGGGCTGGAGGAAATCACATGGAAGGCATTCAAAGATGTTGTTAAGGATTTTCTTGGCAACTCCAGAGCACAAAACTACATCCAGCTGGTTAACAAGCTTCAAGCATATAAAACCGTGAAGTGCAACATGTCACTCAAGATTCATTTTGTGCATTCACACTTAACGACTACTACTCCCTGCTAATCCTGGTGTAGTCAATGATGAATGTGGTGAAAGATTTCACCAGGACATTGAAACAATGGAAAGGCTGGATCAGGGCAAGTGGAACCCATCAATGCTGGCCGACAATCGTATGACACTGAAACAAGAATCATCAGATGTGCAGTACAAACGAAAATCAGCAGCAAACTGTACTACTGCAATGTGTCGTCATCATCATTAAGTGATTAAACATCCTAAATTCAATAAACATTTATTTCATGTTCCTCCAAATTCCTATGTGATAAATATAATTTCAGATTCACTGTGTTTTTAGCTAAAAATGTCTATCGCAATCAGCAAAACTTTTTCACAAAGCACAAGTTTTGAAATATGTTGTCCAATGTAATATGAACCAAGTGAACAATGCAGAGTAATGTCTAAAAAGGATTACAAACTTTAGGTTGACGTGTATTTCTCATCCACAAGGCATATAAAATGTTAGGCCGTCTTGTAAAAATTGCTGAATGTAAAACATGAGACACTCTTGCTGTTCTTCGCTGGTTGACAGAATGAAATCTCTCTATTCTTCAGCTGAGAAGGCTACATTGGGAGCAAATGCAGTTCTTCAACATTTTCAATCTAGGACTGGACTGGTGACACATCCAGGCCTGGTTCCTGCCTTGCACCAGGTGCTTCCATGATAGGCTCCACCCTCAATATTAAACTAAATAGCCTTTAAAATGAGAGGATGGATGCAGTTGTGGCCACTTAGTGATAACCAAGGGAAAGTTAATGCAAAGCAGAGACAAGGAAGTGCATCTTCACACAAAGGGTCAAAGAAATGAGGACAAAATGCAGAGCAGCTTTGAAACTGAAGTGGAGACTCAGATGGATCTGCGTGACACCTTGAGGGAACCAAAAGATTCACTAAGCAAATAAACTTTATGACTTGAAGGGTATCCTCCTGTTTGCTTCCTTTGGCACAAAAATAAGCCCACATCCACACTGCTACGCTTTTGTTTGAAAGTGCAGACATGAGTCTCAATTTTTGCCTTTCATCCACACTATGCCGGCATTTTTAACCTCAGAAAATGGAGACTTTTGAAAACACTATCCAGTGCCACATACTTCAGAAAATGCTGGCTCAGCATTACAATGTGATGGGTACAAACGCAGACATCTGAAAGTACAGATGTTGAATGTGCTCTGATTTGTTCATGCATATTAACGTGGCCCTTACCTGATTGTTTCCAGCTTATGACGACGTCTCATTTTCTGACTGGCTACCCTTCATGGAAGAAAACCATATTTCAACATTGTGGACACAGAAGAGTTGATTTCAATGATAAGTGTTGAGCTGCTTATAGACATCTAAATTGTGTTTTATACAGTTGGAATGCTGCATACACATGGAAAAGATAAATAATTTACAAGAATTTTACAATAAATCCTGTAGCAAGTGGTGTTGCAAACCCTTCAAGTGTTTTTCTTTAATCTGTATATGCCCAGTGCAGGTGAATGCCAACGTCTTATGTGGTTTCGATTGTTTTAGTATGGAAGGAGGAGATACTTTCACAAACTTTGTGAAAACTCTAGGGTGGACAGTGATAGTTTTTGTTTAAAAATGCAGTTTCTAAATGAAAACATAGTAGTTCAGAAGTACCCTGAAAACAGACATGATTAACTAATGGTTACTGTCTGGGTAGACATATGGAGTGACGGTGATGCTCAAAGCAAAGGATGAAGTATGAGGCTGAGCGGTGGGCAGCTCTTAGTGGTCAGGGCTGGCTATTTGCACAGCCAACCACTTATTCTTGAGGGTTAGGAGTACTGATTGTCATAGGAGAAAGTCCAAGGACCGAGGATTGACTGTCAAGCCAGTGATAACGTCACCCAAGGATCTGCAGTTACACTTTTAATAAAAATGTCTCCATCTCTATACACCAACTAGTCTAGTCACATTTGTGTGGGAAAAGCTGCATTTTCAACAAGCTATAACATACCCAAAAAGCAGAGTCGGGATCCTGATTGTCACTAATAAAGCTTAGTATGATCCATACTGGAAAAAGTAGGCAATGCAAATTTAGTGTAGGATGAACACAGATGGTGTGGGAGGGACAACAATCCTGCAGCATCAATGTGGAAAATTCACACACCACAATCTGAAGGCACCTGTAGTGTTTATAGGATGTTTCAGCATTCAAATGTTTTGTTTCTTGGCCACAGTAACTGAACAAAGTAAAATAGAAGCGACTCTGCTGGCAGGCGGTCTGCACACAGTGAGGGGTGCAAGCCAGCTGCCTTTATGCAGCTTTGTTCTCAGTTTCTCAAAAAAGGCCTCGTCCTGCTCAGGCATTTTACCAAAAGGCAATTAAACATGAATTCATGTCCAGAAGACACTTGAGAGCAGCTGAAGGTGGATTATTTCCCATTTATCACTCCATCTAACTTACACCCACCCACCACTCGTCACTCCCATTCTGATCTGGCAGGCAATCAAGTAAGGGTGAACAGCAGAAATGAAATAATTGGACAAGCATGAAGTCAGCATGCCTGGCCTTCTTGATCTGACAGTTCTGAGAAGTAGTCCACCTTCATGCCTCTGAGCTGACATTTTGATGCAAGAGAAATGTAAACGATTATGAGATCATCACAGCTCTGTGTCCACAGCGCCCTTGCTCAACTCTCTGGTTTGTTGTTTTCAACATGCGCCAGTGCATAGAGGGTTTACAGGTTTTCAAAAGTCTCTCCACAATGCAGAGAGAAGGCAGATGCAGTCAAAATGTGGAAGTTATCAGCTTTAGTGCCTCCCAGTAGGTTAGGGAGAGCCAAATGAGGTATATAACTATGTCCTGTATGTGCAGTGTCAATATTCTGTACAGTGCCCTCATCCTCTTGGGCATATGCCACCTAGGGAGAACTGAGGAAAGAGGCAGACGTGACACATTGATCTAGGTGCACATTATCTTGTTTTTTTAAGATTATTTTCATTCTAATATCTCAAACATCCCTCTGTATATCCAGTTCTAGGTTGAGGAACATTCATTTTAATTTATAATACAGTGGAACCTTGGATTGCAAGCATAATTCATTACGGAAACGTGCTTGCAATCCAAAGCACTCGTATATCAAAGCGAATTTTCCCATACGAAACAATGGAAACTCAGACGATTCGTTCTACAACCCAAAAATATTCATATAAAAATGATTAATACAAAATATAAAGTAAAATACATAAAACAAATTAACCTGCACTTTACCTTTGAAAAGAATAATGGCTGGTGTGAGGGAGACGAGAGAGAGGAGGATGACTTTCACTCTAACTAATGGAATCCCTGCTATCTGTTGGCTCACTGGAATCAATCAATCAACATTTATTTATATAGCACATATTCATCCAAAAAAATGTAGCTCAAAGTGCTTTACAAAATGAATAGAAAAATAATAAATTTATTCACTAATAAAGCTTAGTATGATCCGTACTGGAAAAAGTAGGCAATGCAAATTTAGTGTAGGATGAACACAGATGGTGTGGGAGGGACAACAATCCTGCAGCATCAATGTGGAAAATTCACACATCACAATCTGAAGGCACCTGTAGCGTTTATAGGATGTTTCAGCATTCAAATGTTTTGTTTCTTGGCCACAGTAACTGAACAAAGTAAAATAGAATCTTCTTATTTTGCGACTTTAACAAGGAGCCTCTCCAATGACAGTTGCTTTTTCCGCAAGAGTCATTACACTTGGACACAAAATTTAAAAAATGCTTTACGCACTGCAAGGTTTCTAAACTTTTTTGGGATTCCACTCAACGGGACGACACATGGAAGAGCATCCCGAAGCAACCGCAGGCACTCAGCACTGTAGCATTTCGCCGTAAAAGCGAATCCGAAAAGATCACAGAAATGCTATAAGCACCTGCCGTTGATGGGTGATACAATGAACATTATAAATGCGCAGGGCACAGTATTACTTGGCCATTAACCTGGCCATGACCCTACCCGACTGCTGTGTCTGTGTATAGGAGAGTTGTAGGTCCCGCTACAATAAATAACCGTGCTGTTCCTGTTTCAAGCTGAATAAAGCTGGTTTTGCTAAAGTTGAGGTTGAGGGTCAGTGGCAGTGTTGAATTTTCCTGCGGAGAAGAAACTGGAAGACAGGGACTCACATGTCACAGCACACACACACATGGTCACAATGCTGCAGTAAATAGTGTACGCTCATACGGATGTTAACTAAATGAGTGAGGCCCGCTGACTGAGAACGAGCATGGGAGAAGATTACCCACAATCCCGCAGCGAGAGAGAGAAAAGAATCATCAGCTCAGTTGTGATCTCGTGATGCTCAGCAGACGAAGTTTATTCGTATTACTCGTACTGCAAGACCTTGCTCATTTATCAAGTTAAAATTTATAAAAAATTTTAGCTTGTCGTGCAAAACATTCGCAAACCAAGTTTTTACTGTCATTTTTAACTTGACTGTTCCTTCTCTCACGATCTGCTAATGCTTTGTCAATACATTATGTGCTGGCAACACAGCCTGCAAGACAGAAAGAGAGAGAACAACATTAAGAGGCGGACTCGCATGTGTATGTGCCATTTGGCACCATCGTCTTTGCCATTGTTTGTTCTGGTGCCATTTCTGGTGCTGGCATAGGTACCAGACACCCTGTGAGTCTAATGTTTTTTATTTGTTATGCTGTTATACGATGCCAATGTTAATAGCACCGCTGGAGCTGGTGTAAATACAAATCTCAGTGCTGACTGCGGCCAGTTCCAGTGTCAGCGTTGGTGCTTTCTGGGATCAATGGTGGGTCGAATATTGATGCTGTGCCCATCAAGACAGATTATACAAACTCCAATCAGCACATGATTGGCAACGTGCTGCCAATGCCAGCTGTAAACTGATGAAAATGCAAGGCTCAATTTTAACTGGGACAGTACCTCTGCCTGGATGAGTAATGGTATCATCTGTGACCAGCACCATGTCTGTTCTGGTGCTACACGGCTCCAATACCGGAATCAGTGCAGAAGGCATCAGGGTTTTATATAACCTTGAATCAGAAGGTCAACTGCACAGCTTCAGATTTTATCGCAACTAAAGCGAAAAATTGTTACCAATCTGGACCAGGCAGTTTCAGCAGTTATAACCTGGATGAGGAGGGCACAGTGTTAAATGAGTCACTAGCTTACTAGATGCTCATAAGCAAAGAGCACTTGATGTTGACATGCATAGTTCAGAATTTTAGAAAATTATCAGACACAGAAAAAAAGAATGAATATCAAAATATATCACATATGAGAGTTAAAAAGCAGAATAGAGAGCCATGAAAGTCCTTGACATGTAAAAACTGGCGTGGCTGATAGACTAACGCCTTGTTTGGCTGCAGTATCCCATTTGGAGCTGGCCAGGATCATTTGTCACCGTGGCTGCATGTTACTTTCCAAGATGTTTCCTAACAGAGACTCAGAGCCCCACAGGAAACCCCTGACAGAGAGTGAGACAAGCTCCAAAATAGATCTGGAAACTTCTGCACAGGGCAGTGTGCACTGCAGCATTCATGTTTACAGGTGTGAGTATACCAGGTCACTGGATGACATTTTAGGACCATGTGTTTCCCTAGCCCCTCTCAATCTCGGGGCTCATACAAGGAACTGCAAAGCACTAGCTTAGGGGGATCGAGTGACCCTGAGAGATTGGCATGTTCTGCTGGCATTATCAGGTGTAGAAATGATTCTACAACTGTACTGCACACTTCCTATAAAACGTCTTGAGATGCCGCTGACTATGCCTGTCAACTTAATACCTGCACAACCGGTAACAAAGGACGTTTAAGTAAACATCACAAAACGGAGTGAGAGCAGAGCTTCCAGTACCTGTGGGGACTTGTGTGAGCGCCAGCTGTACTGATGACAGTGAAGACTTGCCAACAGCACATTTTCATCGGTGTCCACCTGGCCAAACCGCAGTGTCTCGTGTGTGTCATTACAGATCACAAAGTGGCTGAAGACCAACTCCTCTGCTTCTGGATGCTGGTTCTGTAAGAGAAAAAAAAAAGATGTCAGTGAGCCAAAAAGGAGGATAAAAAGATCATTAACTATAAAAAAGAAAAGCTGCTATGCAGCTGCGTGCCCAATAGCCATTATCACAATAAAAAAAAAATGAAATCATTATGAGGGATCAGAACATTTGGCACCCCTGTGAAGGGTATTTATCACGTCAATGTCTTTCATGAAAACAAATATATTTGAAGTCTGAAAACAGTGTAGCCAGCTCTGCAAGTCCTCAAATCTCATGTGACCTCCTGACAAATGGAATCTGACGACACTTCCAAAGTCCTCTTGTGCACTTTATGAAGCGCTTTGTGATGGTTAAATTAACACTCATTATATGACCCCCCATAGGAGTATGATCTTCATTGTAGGAACCATTAAGGAATGCAAGCCTCCCCATGCTATGTTGTCTGGAGATATGTGCTTCTCGTAGGGTTACCTATGGCAAGCTGGATTAAGCAGAGATGTCAGACAAAAAATAAACCTCCTGGATGTTGTAATTAAACCACACTGAAAAAATGAAACACCAGGGGATACTCTTGGAGTCTGGCTGAGGAGTCGTGTTCCCCAGTGAACATCAGGTGATCCATGTAGCTCCGTCGGACTCAACCGAGGTTGAGGGTCAGTGGCAGTGCTGAATTTTCCCAGTATCTCATATAGATTCTACTTAAAGGTTGTCAAGGTTTCTGCTTCAATTACATGTCTCGGGAGCTTGTTTCAGATTCTCATGGATCACACACAATACTCCAGATGTCGTCTTACTAATGCATTATGTAGTCCAAGCATAATGTCCCTTCAATTCTATTCAACAGTTTTTATGATATTATCTAACATTTTATTTGACCTTTAAATGGCTTCGGCACATTGTTTAGATGACGAAAATGTTATATCAACATAAACTCTCAATCCTTTTAGGAGGTTTCTTCCTGTAAGGCAGTGTCTCCGATGTTGTATTTATAACTGACATTTGCGCTTTTCTACATTTAACTGCCTTTTCCAAATGTCTGACCAAATGTGAAGCTCGTCCAAGTCTCTCTGAATTGTTTTTGCTGAATCCTCACTATCTGCCATTCCTCCAATTTTAGCATCATCTGTGAATTTTCACAAGTTTACTAAGAATACTGAAACTTTCCTATGTGTTTAAACAAAATTAACAAAATCTTAATATGTAGTCACTACGTAATAAGTACTTTTGTAAAGAATAATTGATCTCAATTCCCAGAAGGTAACATGTATGACAGTGAGAGGGCATTCTACTTGGACTGTAGGTAATGGAGACTGTCATTAAATTGTCACACATACCTGCACAGTCCAACACAAGGTACACTTCAACACCTGACTTTATTCAGTCCTCAGTCCTTACCCAGATTCCCAAACCCATTGAATCTAATTGGGGGGATGCAGGGAGTTGCAGCCAATCCCTGCTGCACTGGATGTAAGGTGTGCCACCAGTACATTACATTAACATCCACTCTTTGAATTCTAGGAGGAAACCAGAAAGGCCAAAGAAACAAATACAGACAAGCAGAACCTGCATAATCTACAGAGACAGTGGCAGGGCCAGGAGCCTGGGGCTTTTGAACTTTGAGGCTATGGCATTATACATTGTGCCACCCTGCTGGGCAGAGCCAGTTTTCTCCTTATATTTTATGATGTCTTCATCAAATTTCCTGTGTACAGTTTGCTGCATTTAACGAGTGAATGCAACCACCAAAAATGGGCAGATTACAATTCTTTGCAAAAATGCTGGTCTCCAGTGGTTCTTGGCTGCCAATCATCTGACGGCTAATACACTCCAGCAAAGGGGCAGGATGGGCTGCGGCACAGGAGATGGTGTGGGAAGGGGATTATTAACAATCCTCAGCATGTTCTGTTGGCCACTGTTTCTGGAGTGAGGGTGTGAGATGGTGGAGTGTTTGCAGATTTTACTTTTACTGTTAACATAATTCTTAAAGAAATTTTAAGTTAATACAAAACTGAATATAAACCATTTACATTTAAAAATGCATTAAATGCTTTCATGTGTTTCAACAGTGCAGGACTTAGTTCTCAGTTCCAATCCTTCTTGGGGTCCTTCTGAGTGGAGACTGCATGTTCTCCCTGTTGTTTCCTGCCTGTGCCTTGCATTTTAGCACACAGCTTCATTTTCAAGCTGTTCTGAATAAAGGTTACTACTAAATTAACAGAAGTAAAAGATGCTAATCCTGGGACTTCAGTGACAGACAGTGTGTTTCAGTGGACTGTTGGCTTGGAATTGGCCTGGAGTGTTGAAAAGTGCATGACTGGCTTGCCGGTCTAGACCAGGCCAGTGATCCGCAAGAAGAAGGCAAGTGATGGAGGCCAGTAAAGGAACTCTGAAAGAGTTACAAGTTACAGTGGCTAAGACTGTAGAGACTGTTCAGACAACAACGGCTGCCTCAGTGCTTCACCAGCTGCAGCTTTATGGGGGAGTTAGAGTTTGGCACAACACTTGTGGGAGACTTGTGATGCCCCTTATTCACCCCATACCTCTCAGCATTCTAACCAAGGGGCATCTAGCAGGATAAGGGGGCAAAAACAGACAGTTCTTTATTAAAAACAGGTAATATCAATAAATATAAAAATGCTGAAGTAGCTATGGTGGGCTGGCACCCTGCCCGGGGTTTGTCTCCAGCCTTGTGCCCTGTGTTGGCTGGGATTGGCTCCAGCAGACCCCCGTGACCCTGTAGTTAGGATATAGCAGGTTGGATTATGGATGTTGAAGTAAGAAAAAAACAAACACACTAGCAAGTTTGGCAAAATGACATTTCTCAAGTGTATGAACAAAGATGAGAAAAAAAAACCCAGAAAATACTCCAAAAAGAGCCAAACTAACTCTTGTCCTTTTCCCTTTGCCTGATTCATTCTGTCTGAAGGGATTTCACAGACCTAAATCAAAAACAAGCGGGACAAAACGCACCCAGTCCTTGCCCATTCTCCCCTTTTCCAAGCTGTTCTAGAAGACACCGGATTTCTTCAAAGAAACGTGGATCCTCTCGTACTAAAGTCTATGCTCACTACATGATCTAAGGCATAAACAAGAGTTACTTCACTTCACTGCAGGGAGATGTACTCCCTGTTATGTGGGGCTTCTCTGTGACCCGGAAGTGCTTCCAACGAGCAACAGCCCTGGCACTGGAAGTACTCCTGGATCCTCAATAAAAGGTGCCACATTGCCTTGTTTAGGGAGGAGGGCGAGCAGCAAAACTGGAGGAGAGGTGAGGCGGATGCCTCCTCATGCCCAGGCTCGACACAAGTACTTAGTGCTCCATTAGCCCCCACTGCAATGCCTTGGATATGCAAACACCTGTGTAGCAGCCTTCCAGTTTCTCTGTCTGGAGCTCCATCATCAGTACCATTTTCAGAAGCCCAAGATAACTGCCCCAGTATAACTATTTAAACCAAAATTAAAGATCTATAAATAGCTATACATAAGAAATAAGACAGCTGCCACATGGCGTCTCACTATTTGACTGTGAAGTCAGCTGGAAGAAGGTTCTAGGGTCTGATGTGAACAAAATTGAGCTTTTTTGTCATCAGAGTAGACACCAAAATAATGCCCATTACCAAAAACTCACCATCCCCACTGTCAAGCATGGTGGCAGAGAACACGTTATTACTCTGCAGCAGGCCATAGAAGGTCTGTGAAGATAAAATGAATGCCACAAAATCCAGAGAAATGCTGGAGGAAAATTTGATGGGGCTGCAAAAAACCTGCACCTTGGGAGATGTTTTGTTTTCCAGTGAGACAATCTCAAGCATAAAGCAAAAGCTACACAGGACTGCCTTAAAAACAACAATGTGAATATACAGGAGTGGCCAAGCCAGAGTCCATATCTCAATGAGAGAATGTGTTGCTGGACTTGACAAAGGCTGTTCATTCACCATCCCCATGAAATCTGACAGAGCTTGAGCAGTTGGGCAAAGAAGATGGGAAAAATGGCAGTGCCCAGATGTGCAACGCTGACCTGTGCACTCAGACTCAAGGCTGTCATGGCTGACAAAGACAATCCTAACATACAGTAGATACTGACTTAACAAAAAAGACAAAGTAAATCCACTGTGATTCAATGTTGAGCTTGAATTGTCCGAGGGGGTGAATCATTTTTAAAGGCAATGTACTAACATGTCCTAAAATATACAAGGCGATACTTCAGATTAGGCAGCTGGCTAAAGTCTCTCCCAACCATTAAACTTTACAGATGCAAAAATGAGGAGGTAGGAGAAGAGCACTGGGTTGCTAGTGATAAAGGTGCTTGTGGTTCAACCTCCACTTACTCAATGAGAGACCCTTAGTGATCACCAAGCCTGTCAGTGCTAATAATGTCAAATATTATAAAGCACCTGTGAATCACTTTGGAATGGCATTCACTAGAGGAAGATCCAATACAAAGTATAGCTTACTTTTCCTGATGAAGGCCCAGGGTCACACTCTAAGATTTGGGGGTCTCTTCTTTTCTAGTGCAGTTTTGTCAGTGACTACGCCACACTATATAAAACCATATATACAAGATCCTCAGTTGCAAACTCCGCCACTTCTGGAGCACAGCCAAAGCTCTCGCATCTCATTCCCATAGCCCGGATTTCCTCTTTGATGGCTGCGTTCTTGCCTGCGGCACTTGTAATCTCCAGCTGGCGAGAAGGAAGAATTCTCCCAGTCATTCCGATTTTAATAAGAAGCTCAAAATCCGCTTCTGCGGTAAGCCCCCTCCTTCCAAATGGGAAATTTTTTTTCAGCTTCTTAATATAGCTTGCAGAAGTGGAGGAACCCACCACATCACAACAGAGGGGCACGCAGACTTGACATGAGAGGAAACAAGAAAATTACAGCGACAATTACAAAAGTATATCCTTCTGTGGCTCATGTTAACATTGCCAAATCCCCGCTTCAAGCTCCTTACAGAGCACACCTATCAGCAGCATCTGGCTCTGCTTAATCGCTAATTCAGCTTCTTTTCTGTTTTTAACACAGATGGTAAGTCAGTGGCGGTGCGTTGTGCCCCCTCCACATAGAGGGGTGTCTGCTGGGTCTTGTTTACCCTCCTGTTCCAAGTGCAGCCTTTAGTGATTCACTCTCGGCCTCCTCATCAAAGTTTGCCTCAAGCTTTATTTCAAGAGTTTTTCTCTCATTTGGACATTCCCAAAACAAAATGCTATTTGGGAGTAGAAAAACATAAAAAGAAAGGTCTGTTAAAACAAACAGGCGTGGACGGCAATCGAAAACAGAATCGCAGATCAATATTTTGTTGTCACAGAAACAAATGAGCTCCTTGTAAACGGGGTGGAGGGATGGGGGGGTTTGCTTTTGTTTTTAGGCGGACGAGATGACTCCTGGAGCGATTTACAACGTCCACATTCCTCAATGCGCCATTCCAGCTTATGAAGTGGGAGTGGTCAGGGGTATCCGTCATCTAGTTTTGCCAAATTTAACCAACCCACAAAATCTCTAACTGACGTTCCTTTTAAGAATAGCCATGGTAAAAAAACATTTATGTGGGCTGAATAATACCACAACTGCTTCCATGTTCCTAAAACGTAAACAAAAGCAGGTAGAGTAATTCACCCTACGTGTTAGAGATGGACGACTGATCCCATAATACTTGAGGTTTAGAGTCTACGGTAACCCCAGTGGGGCCTTGCTGCCTTGGCGTTTTGTGTAATGACCATATTTATTCCAATTAGTAGCATGTTACATGGATTCGGATGAAAATGTCCAGTGTGCACCTCGCCAGCATGCTGTGTACTTTATCGTCAGGTCCATACATATTTGTACAGTGACACAATTTTCATCATTTTGTCTCTGTATGCCACCACAATGGATTTGAAATAAAACATTCATTATGTGATTGAAGTGTAGACCTTCAGCTTTAAGGGGTTTAACAAAAATATTGAATAGGAATGACAACTATTTTTGTACACGGTCCCCATATTTTAATTGGGTAAAAATATTGAAGACGATCATTATATTTATAATTATTGTAGTTTGTCCAAATACTTTTGAGCCCGTTAAAATAGAGGGACCCTGTATAAACCTGTCTGTCATTTCTGAAATGCTCGTGATATTTATTAAACCCTTAAATAAAAGTTGAAAGTCAACACTTCAATCACGTAATGATTGAAGTCTATTTATATATTTCTATGTCCCTTACACCCCCACGCTGTTTTTCTCGATTCCTATTCCTCCTTCGGACTACCGCGTTCCCTGCTCCTCTCTCATGACCCCATTGGTGTCACATTACTGCCCTATATCTAGCCTGACCGCGTGACCTTTCACTTTGCTCATGTGTGCGCCTGGGAGTCTTTTCTATAGCCTGCTACAGGAAGGTACTCTCTCGAGCACTGGCATTGGTTTCGCTTCTTGGTATTTGTTTCGCTCCTTGCTATTTTTGTTATACTGCAACGGTTGTTTCCTAAGCCTTTCTTATAAAATGAACGATAGTATCTTCTCTGTTGATGGGTTTTTGTACAATGTCATCTCTATTCCGCGATCCGGCAACTGACTGTTCCTATCAGAGGGCTATTTCTTGACACAAACAGTTGACAAAGGCAATGCACTCTCACGACGACTTTCGTTGCATCACATTGGGACAGATTTGGGGACGTTCTTCCTGTTGTTCTTTCCAACTCAAGTTGAGTTATCACAACAAGTCATGATTACTATCAATACATGGCAACATCTGGAGTTTATGGTGGTGAAGCTGAAATTCAAGCTCTTTCCGAGATTTTCCATGCTACTATTGTCATTTACTTCAAACACGACTCCAACATCCCGCCTTGTATTACGTTTGCAAAGATTTGCGTTAATCTACAACAACCAGTCTTCAGCCACGATCAGTTGTACGTGGCTTTTTCTAGGGATAGATCTTTTGACTCATTATCTGTCATCTCCAGCAAAACACCTTTTCACAACTGCGTCTTTCAAGAAGTATTTCTTTCTTCTTGATTTCTGAATTTCTTTCTCACTGTTTTCTGTTCCTATTCCTACACTGCCGTATGCTATGATGGGCATCGGCTAGTAACACTATATTGTGCAATCTACTACTGAAAAAAAATATTTCTCTGTCTATCCATTAGATGGTAGCACCATAGTGGGTAACTGAGAGGTGGCAGCAAAGATCACTGGAAAGCTGGCTGCGTCAATCCCGGTTATATGCTGAAATACGAGTTTTCTCATATATCATATCTCATATATGACAGGCTCAATAAGATATGAGTTAACTCATAGCTCGTATTCAAAATATTAATATTAGTGCTACAACTGAGGAGGAAGAACTCTACTGTAGCAGAAGTGGAGGCAAAGCAGGAAAAGACCCCAGATGACACACCAGACCTCTGCAGAGAACATTAACACAGGGCAAGTTTAAAGTCACTAGGATTGTCTCTGGAATGGGAAAGACACTGGAATATGTGGAGAAGAAAAACACAAGGGGAACATGTAAACTCCACGCACAGCTAGTGAGCAGCTTGGTATTCATATGAAGTCTCCTGGAGTGGTGAGGCAACAAAGGTAACAAGTTGGTCATCGTGCCAATCTCATTTTTCACAGTCTGACCAAATTTAGTGTATATGACTTTAGTGCGGGCAGCACGGTGGTGCAGTGGTAGCGCTGCTGCCTTGCATTTAGGAAACTCGGGTTCGGTTCCCGGGTCCTCCCTGCGTGGAGTTTGTATGTTCTCCTCGGGTCTGCGTGGGTTCCCTCCAGGTAATCCGGTTTCCTCCCACAGTCCAAAGACATGCAGGTTAGGTGCATTGGCGATTCTGAATTGTCCCTAATGTGTGCTTGGTGTGTAAGTGTGTGTGTGTGCCCTGCAGTGGGCTGGCGCCCTGCCCAGTGTTTGTTTCCTGCCTTGCGCCCTGTGTTGGCTGGGATTGGCTCCAGTAGACCCCCGTGACCCTGTAGTTAGGATATAGCGGGTTGGATAATGGATGGATGGATGACTTTAGTGAACACACATAATTCATTTTTTGATTTGCTAGGACCTTGTATTATATAAAAATTGCTCATGCTTAAAGAAATGTGCTTGACTCATGTCCATACGGTGTCACTCCTGTTTACACCCACTGTGCCTCCATTCTGCCTTCTTCTCAGTGTCCTAGGTCCACTGCTGGTCAAATGACCTCTCTTAAACTATAATGTGACATCCATAGCTCAATAAAAGGTGAAGGCGTCTGTTCAAATTGGAAGAGCATTAGTTTGATTTATCAATGTGACATATCCCAAAAGGCACTATGAATGGGTGAGGAAGTGTCAAACCCATTTTCCTCAATGACATTATTTGAATATTGAAAGTGACAAAGTCGGGGTCCGTTTATTAATGAAGCAGAATGCACTGTAAAGCAAAACATGGAGCAGAGACTGGCTAGAATCTGAAAAGAATGAATGGAGCAGAAGTATCAGACTGAATAGGAGGTGCGAACCCATCACAAAGTCACCTGGGATTCATTCCAAGTAAGCCTCAACATGTACAGTAATATGGACCAAATAGGACAGGGTGGCCAGCAGTCCCAAACATTTATCAGCCTGATGTTACTCTCTTTTATTAAGCCTAACACACATTCCACTATATTTAGGGAGAGTATTTGGATGACTTCGCCATTTCAACTTCAGATTGTTAAAGGACTTACATGCTTTAGGTGTCCCTAAGCATGATTTGACCACTTAAAGAGTGTTTTCAGTCTGTGAATCTATGGACACAATAAATTAAACACAAATCATATTATTAATATTGTAAAATGATGGATCCCTACTGCTTTTGTGTTAAACTACTCAAGGCTCAAGGACAGGTACTTGAAAATTCGATTCAGGTTTGGGGCACAGTGACTAAGATTCTCCGTTCCAATCCGATAGCTTTATTACAAATCAATATAACGTTATTTAATTTTACGGCTTGTCAGTGTTTTCATTCTTCCATGTCAAGTCATTCTTATATTATTTATTTATTTCTGATTTCCAAGGATGTCATCCAAATGATTTGTTGCCTGAAGCGCATGAGTAATTCTCAACCCTTCAATTTTTTCTCCTCAGTTTCCTTCCATTTATTTAATTAAACCAGATAGTGCACAATGAATACACACACAGGTGTAAAAGGAATGAGTTAAAAGGAGAACTGCTAGTTCCTTTGTCATTTGTATCTTATTGCTAATAAAAACTAATTAAAACAGTGGGTGCAGCTGTTTAAGATGAAAAAAGCAATAAAGATAGGGGACTCTTAACAAGTAAGGCAACTAAAATGAAGTAAACAAATTGTCACTTGCGCAACATGTGCTTCATCAGCAATAAATGACTTCTGATTAGGAAACTGAAGTGGGACAAAAACCTGTAGCCACCAAGGCCCTACGGGACAGACTTTGCAGACTCCCTGTCTACAGAGATGATTTTATGTATATTTTATGCATATCTGGAAGCTCCGTTTAAACCAAAAGACATGCAATCAGAACATGGAAATGATAAACAGTACATGGATGTGTGCGTCCGCAGCTGAGCTCACAACAAGACACACTAAAAGCAGATCATCATCTGGCTCCTTTTAAACAAAAATAATTCCAGTGACATATTCTGAAGTGAATGTGTTTGGAGAAAAAACACTGACAATGTGGCTGCAAAGAATCTGAGCAAAATTGGAAGAGAACGGAAACAAAAAAAGAAAAAGAATAAAAAAAAATTAAAGTACAATTTCCCGTAACATTTCTACAGAGAGCCGCACGCTTTGAGCAATGAGCGCTCTTGTTAGTTATTTTAAAGCCTGCCAGATTAAAATCTCCCAAAGGTCGACATTTGCTCACATTCTCAGATGAACGAGAAACAACTAATATAAAGGAGTTAAGTCATGTTTTGAAAATTCGTGCATGGCATGACAATGTTTGTGATGATGTTTTTCAACCAGTAATTGCACCATCCTGCAGGCATCTGTTTGGAACTTACAGGCAACCAAACTTGGGGTCTCTCCAGTATGACTCAACTTTCTGAGGCAAGGCTGGCATGCAGCCCGCCCTGTTCAGCTATTTACAGGCTTCTCCCCTGAGCTGTTCTTTGTTAGCGTGAAGAATTTGCATTACATTTACTTATTCAGCTGATGTTTTATCCAAAGCGACTTAAAAATCACAAGGACAATTGTTTCCATATTTCTATAACTCAAGCATTGGCAGGTGATTTGACTTTTTTATGGTTATATAACACAACTCCGGAATGGGAACTGAACCAGAAAACTTTACAGTCCAAAGACTTAAACGCCAGAAGGCCACACTCCATACCAATATGGCGCCTTTCACATGGATGATCATCTCAAGGCAAGTTAAGGGATGGGTACAATTTTTCCTTGGATTTTTACAATTTAAACACAGGCAGGGTGAACAGTGAGTCAGTAGTAGGATTAGATGAGAAAACCTGTGTGTTATAGTAGAGGGGCTGTACTGCTTTCCAGTGTTTTACGTAGCACCTTTCCAAACAGAATATAAAATCATCATCTAAAGGTATATTAAAGGCACTGTAAAATTCACTATTTTAACAAGATAACAAGTGTCAGACTAAGTACGTTCCTCAAGGTCACACTAGTGAGGGCTGGATCAGCAATTATGCAGTTTAATTTAGGTATTAGGAGCTTTGCATGTTCACATTACCATATTATACTGGACCTTCACCTTCACTTGCATGTCGACACCTGACTTTCTAATGGGCAATGAACACTGAGTAGTCACGAATACCCTCTGCCTCTGAAGTGAGACACAAGCTACAAGGAGCAATGTTAAAAGCTGGGATCGAGACTGTAAGATGCAAAATGACTGCATAAATTTGGTCAGACATGTTCACAGCTACACAAAAAAGGAAAAAGAAAAGGAAAAGCCTAAAAATGTCAATGATTTTAAAATGACAAGCTGGATAGCATCAAAGGCAAAGAGTAAGAAGAAACTTTCAAGAATTCAGGAGCAGAGAAATAACGACAAACACAAAGTGACTGCCTCGGTGACAGTGTGATGACAGACTAAATTTACAAATGAAGCAATCCTGGCAAAATGGGTCTCTGGTGTCAGTCAAGTAATTTCAGCAACAGTGAAGCATCCTACAAATAGTCCATATACAGTGATCCCTCGCTATATCGTTCTTTACATTTCGTGGCTTCACTCCATCGCGGATTTTAAATGTAAGCATACCTAAATATATATCACAGATTTTTTGCTGGTTCACGAATTTCTGCGGACAATGGGTCTTTTAATTTATGGTACATGCTTCCTCAGTTGCTTTGCCCAGTTGATTTCATACAAGTGGCGCTACTGCAAGATGGCTGAGAAGCTACCCAATCGCAGCACGTATTACATATTAAATAAAACTCCTCAATGATATACGATATGCTTCCTCAGTGTGCTTCGCATACTTGAAAGCCCAAACAGCACGTATTGATTTTTGATTGTTTGCTTGTCTCTCTGTCTGACATTCTCTGCTCCTGACTTTTTGAAGAGGAAGATATGTTTGCATTCTTTTAATAGTGAGACGGAACTGTCATCTCTGTCTTGTCATGGAGCACAGTTTAAACATTTGACTAAAGGGTGTTATTTCATGTCTAGAGGGCTCTAATAATGTTAGAAAATGTATTTAGAAGGTTGTAAACAGGTTTTCTATGCTGTAACTACAAAAATATTAGATTTATAAATAAAGAGTCCTACTTTGCGGAAATTCATTTATCGCGGCAGAGTCTAGAACGGATTAACTGTTATAAACGAGGGTTGACTGTATCACCTTTCCTGTATGAATATGTAGGACAGGCAGGTGAAATGACTTGCTTAGTGATTGTCATGAGTTTTATCCTAAATAAATTTTAATTTAGAAGATAACAATTCCTACCTAGGGGTAGGGAATTGAAACATTGGTTCTACAGTTTCTGGAACATTTTCAGACAAGTTTTCTATTTTTTAGTACACTTAAGAGTTAAGAGTAATTTTCTGTTTTTATTTTTACGAAATTCTATACATTCCCTCCACCATTTTGTAACTCTGTTGTCTGGACATGGTCTTGTTTGTTGCATTAAAGAATATCATTGCTGTGACAGTCTAAATACGTGGAACCTCGGGTCACGAACGTCTCAGAACACATACAAATCAGATTATGACCAAAAAGTTCGGCAAACTTTTGCATCTGTTCACAACCACACACTCGGGTGGCGAACAAGAGTTTCCCTTCCAGTTCGTACGCGCCAATGATTTACGCACGTGTTCAGTCTCTCCCTGTACAGTACATTGTTCTCGGTCAGACCTGCATCGCGCAGAGGGACTTTACCTCAAAACTGTAATCTCCTCTCCACCAGGTTCCTCCTCACATCCTTCATGCCAGAACTCGACTCATGCAAGGTTAGTTTTCTTGGTTGTTTATGGCTAGTTTTTGTATAAATTAAGGATTTTCAAATGTTAATTTTTTTCCCCTGTGCTTAAAATTCACTAAAAAAACGTGTTTACAGCGAGAGGTTCGTAAGGCTAGAGCGTGAACTCTTGCAGTGTTAGTTTTCTCTGTTCAAGGTTTTCTCAGTGTTATTCAAGGTTTTTACATTTAGTTTACTATTACACTATGCATTCAATGGTATTATTAACTATTTTTGTGCTTAAAAATCTTTAAAAAAAAAAAAATGTACATGCTTCTTGTACGATCCGGAATGGATTCATTTTATTTACATACAATCCAATGGGGGAAATTACTTCAGGTCACAACCAGAGTTTTGGAACGAATTACGATCGTGACCAGAGGTCCCACTGTACTGGCAAGACGCATCACTTCCTATCTGTCATTTACAAAAAACAAAAAAACTTTTTTTTTAGGTGTCTCTCTTATATGCTTTATCTCAAATTCTTGTCTTTCCCCTCAACTACAATCTTTGCTTTTGGGATTATTAGGACCAACTTTCGGTTTTGATTCTTTTTTGTCTTTTGGCTTCATTTCATTTCGTGGTCCAGGTGCGGTTGAACTTTTTCTCACTGTTCAGTTTGCTGGCAGTACACTGATGGAAACTAATCTGGAAACCTTTTACTTTACTCCTCAATACCTTACTTACTAGATCAGGCTGTCCGGCTTTGTTAAAAATGTACATGGAGCAAAAGACGTTACCATAACAAAACAGTTCCCTGCACAAGTATGTCAAGTCAGAAGGAGATCATCCTATCCATGATGGCTTAAGTCAAAATTTTCAGGTGAAGCTTAACAGCTAAGGGGATAGGAAGACCCCCAGGCTATTCTGTGTTCACTTTGTATGGTGACAAGTAGAAAAGTCACATCACCGTAGTGGCAGCTAGGGTTGATATTCAGCTGGGGTGTCTTTAGTATAAAGTTTGTGTTGTCTTCCCAAAGTCAAAAGGCACTAAAGGTATCCTGAAGAATTCAAATCTATCAGTGTGACATGTATCTGTTGGGCTCAGATAGACTACCATCTCAGCAAAAGTGGTTTTCCTGCCTTGCAGCTTTTGTAGATGGGATATGTCCTCCTCTTTAAAAATGTAAATTAGAAATGTTGCTTCAGAAAAGAGACAGTTATGATGAGCATGTAGCTCAGGAATGAATGAGTGCAAGAGAGGAAGTTGAGCTGTTCAAGTGCTGCCTGCAACCAAAGTATTCACATAATTTTTTACAAACATAAATTTACAGCTACACCACTCTGCCATTTCAGGACAGGAAAAGACAATGACCGCTATTAACATCATGCATACTCCAAGAAGGCACATTAATCTGGGATCATGTATCACTTTGACGGCTGACATATACCTAACAGGTATTTCTCAGTACATCAACAGCATATCCATTACTGTCTTCCTGAAATAACAGAGTGATACGTAAACCATCAGTAATCCCAGATCAATCTGGGTGCACATTTTATCATCAGTCCTTGTGCTCCTTTGTGTAAAGTCTGAAGACTTGAAAGCTCCTCAGGCTGTCCATCACGATTATTTTTCTGTGGGTTGTGAAGATTTTGCCTCCAGAAATGGTCTGTTATGGCAACATGTGCAACTCAAAGTTTCCCTAGCAGTGGAAAGATCAAGGACATTTCTGAGTGGCTAACGTGTAGTCTTATATTTACAACAATGAATTAAATGTGTGCTATGTATGGATCATCAGAGAGATAAGAATGGTTTGAAATCAGTTGTCATTATAAATCTGTTCAATTTACAGTTGTGCTTGAAAGTTTGTGAACCCTTTAGAATTTTCTATATTTCTGCATACATATGACCTAAAACATCATCAGATTTTCACTCAAGTCCTCTAGGAACCTCTAGGACTAGCAGATCGTTTGAAGGTGAAATTGGAGTCAGGTGTTTTCAATCAATGCGATGACAATCAGGTGTGAGTGGGCACCCTGTGTTATTTAAAGAACAGGATCTATCAAAGTCTGCTCTTCACAACACGTTTGTGCAAGTGTATCATGGCACCAACAAAGGAGATTTCTGAGGACCTCAGAAAAAGAGTTGTTGATGCTCATCAGGCTGGAAAAGGTTACAAAACCATCTCTAAAGAGTTTGGACTCCACCAATCCACAGTCAGACAGATTGTGTACAAATGGAGGAAATTCAAGACTATTGTTACCCTCCCCAGGGGTGGTCGACCAACAAAGATCACTCCAAGAGCAAGGCGTGTAATAGTCGTCGAGGTCACAAAGGACCCCAGAGTAACTTCTAGGCAACTGAAGGCCTCTCTCACATTGGCTAATGTTCATGTTCATGATTCCACCATCAGGAGAACACTGAACAAAAATGGTGTGCATGGCAGGGTTGCAAGGAGAAAGCCACTGCTCTCCAAAAAAAACATTGCTGCTCGTCTGCAGTTTACTAAAGATTTGGGCCTGTTTTGCTGCATCTGGGCCAGGACGGCTTGCCTTCATTGATGGAACAATGAATTCTGAATTATATCAGAGAATTCTAAAGGAAAATGTCAGAACATCTGTCCATGAACTGAATCTCAAGAGAAGGTGGGTCATGCAGCAAGACAACAACCCTAAGCACACAAGTCGTTCTAGCAAAGAATGGTTAAAGAAGAATAAAGTTAATGTTTTGGAATGGCCAAGTCAAAGTCCTGACCTTAATCCAATCGAAATGTTGTGGATGGGCCTGAAGCGAGCAGTTAATGTGAGGAAACCCACCAACATCCCATAGTTGAAGCTGTTCTGTACGGAGGAATGGGCTAAAATCCCTCCAAGCCGGTGTGTAGGAATAATCAGAAGTTACCGGAAACGTTTAGTTGCAGTTAATCCTGCAAAGGGGGTCACACCAGATACTGAAAGCAAAGGTTCACAGACTTTTGCCACTCGCAAATATGTAATATTCGATCATTTTCCTTAATAAATAAATGACCAAGTATAATATTTTTGTCTCATTTGTTTAACTGGTTTCTCTTTATCTACTTTTAGGACTTTTAGGAGTGAAAATCTGATGATGTTTTAGGTCATATTTATAAAGAAATATAGAAAATTCTAAAGGGTTCACAAACTTTTAAGCACAACTGTAAAAATTATGCACTGAATTAATTTACAATTATTAGAAAGCTATATTAAAACATCAACCAACATTCCATAAAAACACAAAATAAATCATAAAAGCAACTCATATAGAAATGCAGATTTGTACATACTGTACTGTATAGCAGAGATTACTGAGAAAACAAGGCTACCACTGAGTTGAAATGCTGCTGTTATTTTTGTGAGTACAGATTCTGTTTCAGTGGTCTGACTTTTAATGCTCAGTTTTTGTGTCCCCTGTTTGCAAACACCCTTTTTTTACTGAAATTAATAAACACAAGTTTTTCCAAAATTGGTAATTCTGATGCTTGAAAAACAAGTATGACATCTTGACGTACATACCTTTTTTTTGTTTTGTTTTTTATTAAAATATTCAGAGGACACTGAAGTACAGCTTGATGGATTGCCTCTGTGCTCTCGTAATGTCAGCTTTGCATCTGGTCTTTTACAAATCCAAAATGATGGTAATCAAAGGGTGCAGATTGGGACTATAAGGAGAGTGGTGGAGAACTTCCTAACCCACTTTCTCAAATCCTACCATAGTCAAATGAATAGGGTGGGGCCTAACATTGTAATACTGTAGGATGATCTTCTTCCTAGGGCATTTATCACGCAATGTATGACAGAGCTTCTTTAGTGTTTGAACATGACAGGCAACATTTATGGTCTCTCTAGGCTGCAGAAATTTGATCAGAACACTCTCCCTTCAACATGCACAAAGATGTTACTGTCTTTGGCTCTTATATTTTGTGTTGGGTTCAAAACAGTGAAGCCAAATTTTGTCACATGTCACTGTATAGAGCAAATAATCTTTATTATGAAATCACTCAAGCAGATGTGATGAAATGTTTTTCCAGTGACGTTTGTGGTCTTCAGTCAGTAAATGTGGGAGAACCCAACTAGCCCACATTTTCTAATATCTTGAGATTCCAATCACGTCTTGAACAGCACTGTATCCTATTCCTAGCTCTCATCATTATGTCTGTCATCTCTAATGAGTGCATTAACCCTTTACTTGTTTGTTTCCCATAGGGACTGTTCAACAACAACCACCACAAGGCTGATCTTGGATGTCAACGTAACCCACCTTCTCACAGTACTAGCAGCTATGCATGCATCTCTCTATACATGTTGAATCCTACGGTGAATATAAGTAGAGGACATTTCTCCTTTAACAAGAAATTCAGTCACAGCACACTGATGGAATGAAGCTTCACTCTTGGCCATTTTGTCTAATGTCTGCATGGTTACTTGATTTCAGCTAATGTCATTAGTAATTTAAGGGTGTGACAAGAGATGGTGCTACCTGTCAAACAACAATCATTCTTCTGTTGCTAAATGTACACGTGTGTTGTGGATTTGCTCATTAATTTTAGTAAGATCCTCATTCTTTGTTGAATATTAGCTGTGTTTTATACTTTTCCTTACCTGCCTTTTTTGATTATGTTTTAGACTACAGTAATCGTGCACCAGTCCAGGCCTGACCTGGCATCATCCCAGGGTCATTCCTGACCACTTGCATGCCACCTCCTAAGGTATAACTGGTCACCCATTGCTTTTATCTCTGCGTGCTCAGAATAGTCATTTTTGTCCATGTACACCAGAGGCTCAGATGAAGCATGGGCATAGAGACCCTGACACAGTGTGACTTAATGAAGTACATCACTGCATGATGAAGAGACAGGCATGGTACACAGCAAACAGAAAAAAAACACAAAAAAAAACCACAAGTGTGCGGTCAAGCTGCTTCAGATGGAACATTTGTTAAAAAGTGATCTGATATGAGGATGTAGTGGCAAAACCTTTAGGAATCAGCGTCTCTAAGACCTCTCTAAGTTATATACAGCAAAGCTTAACAAAGTACAAAATGACAGTTGTGGATGGATCATGAACTGAGCAACAATCACTCACCTGCTGCCATGCCCAAAGAGCAGTATCCAGTGAATGAATGCTGTACTGGCCTACATCCACCAGAAGTGGCTCCACAAACACGCTGCCGTCAAAGAGATGTTCCTTGGGAGAACCTGAAGTGGCAACCTGACCCTGGACTGTGAAAGGCTTCACCAAACTGCGCAAGGTCAAGTTCCGGAATTCAAGAAGCTTGCACTCTAGCTCAGCGGAGAACTGAAGCTCTCGACAGATGGAGATGGTGCTCCACTGGCGGATATACACCCGTGGCTCTTTCAGGGACAGGACCAGATATTCCTGCTCAGCTGGAAGCTTTTTGTCAGAGATGAAGGGCTTGAGACATTTAGGTGGAACTGAAAACAAGGAAAGAAAATCAGAAAGATTAATCTTAAAATAACTTCATAAAAGACATTAACAACTTTTGGGAAGATTTTTGTTATTATTTAAAGCTTATGTCACATTACACAACTTCTAGTCAGGGGGATGTCAAACTCGACCACTGCAGTTGCTGATCTTGTCAAAAGAATGTGTTAAAATACACGATTAGTTATTGCTAAGTATGTCACATTATACAACTGCATAACGGCTTTCCAGCACATTTTCACATTTCCAAAATATCGAGTGCTCATCCCTTTTTGTGACAACCAATAATGTGCTGCCTGACGAAGCCATTACCATGTAAAGGTTTTACAGGTACATTGAGTCCGGCCTCAGTCTCACCCCTCTTTTTGTTAAATACACAACATCAGACAGACGTGCCTCTCTTCCATTTGTCAGGTCCAAAACACCAGTCTTCTTTACTCCTTGTTGCTGCGTTATGTGCACTGTACTTGTGGGCGAGCACACACTGGCTGTCAGCGCTCACTGTCACACAAGCCACTCCTATGGCTTAAGACAAAACTGTTTGATTTTATTGAGACAAGCTGCACTGTGGTTGGACAGAGGTCACTGTAGGTCGTAAAAAAGTTGTGTAAGGCGACACGGCCTTAAGGTAAAACTTTAAGATTCTATAACCATTTTCCCCTTGGGATAGACTCCTAAAAACTAATTTAAAATATGATACAATTTTAAAAATAATACACAAAATAAACATAGAATATTCCAGAACCTGCTGATTTTGGATTAGGTTAATTTGGAAATGCTACTTTTATTTGCTTTTAAGAACATAAGAAAAATGACAATAAGAAGAGGTCATTCAGCCCAACAAAGCCAGTCAATCTTTATTTACAAAACTATTGCTGAAGGTTCTTGAGCCATTCTAATACTAATGCAGAATTTTCCATTGACCTACTTCTATCTGTGCCTCTGTGTTCTTGGAGACAAACTCACTTTAAAGCATTTAGTTTCCTTCATAATGTTAAGCACTTCTACCACATCTCCTCTTAATCTCTGTTTGCTTATAATAAAGAGAGTCCTCTTTGGTTATACCCTTCTCTCATGGAGTAAGTCTTATAGCTCTTCACAAACAGACAACTGTACATAGTTTCTATAGCTGACACATTAAGAAAGTTACATTTTGTTGCCTTCACTTTCAGGTTTGACTTTTTGTCTTCATTCACTTTTCACTGCGCTTGTTTCCTTAGATTTGGTCTCCCATTGTCAATCTGGTGTTTACACATCACCAAGAGTAACTTTCAGGCCTTACCGTTTCAGGTTTACTTAAGATTGTAATGAAGAGCACCTCTAGATGCCACTCACAGCCAAAACAAAATAAGAGCAGAGGATATCTAAAAATACCTCATCACTGAAACGCAGAAGAGGGATGAACAAAGGGAGAAAGTGAAGCCCTTGAAAACAAAAACAAAATAAACTGCCTCACTGGGCTTACTTAAACAGTATTTGACCCTATCCCACTACCTTAAACAACTGACGACAAACCTCCACACACCAATCCACTGTCACTTTTAGTATCTGCTTTTCTCAAATGTCCTGTCTCTGTCACCAAGTCACCCACCGGAACATTGTTTCGTGTAGGGGTATGTAAAAACGTAATCTGACTGAAGAAAAATAAACTGTACCTACCATGAAATGACACAAATGGTACTTACATTAGTTAAAAACCTAATTTGTAAGTTTCACTACAGTTTCACTGCAATTTTTTTCAGTATTTAAAGAAATATTACATTTAAAAATGTTAGTGTTCTTTCTTGATGACCCAAGCAAGCAAAATACTTAAGAGAATAAAAAAATAAATTACAGAATCTTTTCAAAAAATGCATACTTATGTGTAAAGCACTACCACTTGTTTAGTGTCTTTGGCTACATCAACATGACTCTGTTTTCATTTTAAAAACCTCCGACATCCTGCTCTGTTTTAAACTTGATGGAATATTTTGACAAACCAGACAGCTAACACTATGGACTGACCAGTAAGTAGCACAGAACTGACTGACTGATTGACCATTGCTTAATTAACACTTGTGGGCTTCAATGACATTCACTGCTAACATGGCAGGCTGCTGCCAAGGATGAACGAAGTGCCCTAACTGGGAATTGCGTCTGCTTCAGAAATACCCATCAGGATTCAAATTGTTGGCAGACTTTTTAGTTAGGCTGTGTCTAAATCAATTCATGTAAGGTTTTGCAGTACTAAGTTAATGATTAATAAGCACTGAATAGGGCAGGGACTCTTCTGTGTCACTTCAAAGTCCTGCACAATTACAGTAGTGGAATTCTTAACCTTGGAAGAAAGCAGAATATAGTTTAAAATAAGAATGCAAATATTTAACAAAATATAATCTGTGTACAATATACGGTGATTATATCGACATAATTTTAAATAATAAGCTTGCTTTGGGTAAGCACGTGTATGCTAGTAAACGTAAATATATAAATTAATATATAAGCATGGCTACAGACAAGCCACAGTTAGTTAATAAAATACACTTGAAAACAGTGTTCCTCCTGTGCCTTTCCTCAGTATTTTCATGAACCCCAAACAGTAGTGCCCTTCTTATACCTGCAGCCATCCTCATACACCTTTCTTCAGTATCCTCGTTTATCTCAACATCTCTTGCTTAGTGTTTTCTTTCTTAGTCATGTTCCTGTAAAGCTTTCTTCTCAGATTCTGTCATTTTGAGGCACCTTGCGCTTTCCTACCCACATTTTCATTACCTCCAATGGTAGTTGGACCCCCATTACGCACTGTGAAAACATCATTAATATTCTTTTGAATACGAGTCAGGTTACGCCTCATTCGTATTTAGCCACACAACGTCACTTGGTATTTTTATTCGCTTTGTTGTCATTGAAGTGCTCCAATTTATCTCCTTCTTTGAAGAAATAAAAATAATTGTCAAAATCAGGAATTGAACTTCTCAATAGTAAATTATTGTGTCATCATCCCTATAAATATACACACACAGACACACTTAAATGAATATACATTGTATATACACACATAGTGAGTGGTTAATCCTCATGGCAAGGGGCACTAATGCTATGTTAAAGAGGGAACTATGAAATAAAGAGGTAATAGTTCCCACTGTGGCCTAGCCACACCAACAATTTTTCATGAAACTGTCAGACATTCTGAAAAACATCAGTGTACATAATGGTGCAGTGCTCAGTGCCTAACAGATTAGTTACCTTTGCCCAGTTGATCAAGGTGATGGCAGAAACGGAACTCTAAGCAGGCTAGTTGTAAGGAGACACCAATGGATGGAACAAACCAAGGAGCAAAACAAGAGTCTACCCGGGTACAGGCAGCCAAGGCAGTCGGAGACACCAGCTGGTCACATGGGATTTGAGAGCCACATTCACTGTCAGAGCTGTTGGACAAAGCAGAACACTGAAGGAACACATGGACGACTGGCATGCAGCAAATCATTATGAAGATGAACAAACCATAAAATCTAGGAACAGGAGAGATGTGTAAAGACTGCAAGGGGCAGTAATGGTTCTAGAACATCAGGAAGAATTAATGTCAAGTATCAGTTGGGATGACACAATGTACTGCTTGCAAAATCATCAGACATTACATGCAATAAAGTACTAAAATGCATTTCACAATGAGTAATAATGTAAAAACATTTCAGAAACCTTGGTCAGCTTTATGCTATATATTGCCATTCTCGCACAACGCACAAAGTATTCAGTAGAAAAGCACCAGAAAGCTTTTTATATTAAATAATAAAACCCATTTCATTGTGAGTGTTGATGCATCAAATTCTTTAGAATAACACTAGTTAGCTACATTTGATATATTTTTATGGAGTACTGATGTACGTTGGAAAATGTACCTTAGGAAAATGAGTCAGTCTGCTTGAATATCAAACACTTCTGATATTTTAAACATTTTTATAGCACCTTTCGCAGTACATCAAGACTTTTACAGAAACACCATTCACCTTAATTTTATATAGTGCCTTTCTCTAGTAGCACCATCATGAAATCTTTTCCAAAAGTACCAAACCTCATAGAAACTGGAAGAAATAAACTGGGTGTATTAATGACTATCAGAACGGGAAATAAGAATGAATAGCACAGCTGTGGGGACTCCGGACACTCTGCTAATCTTTGCTCTAAGGATGTAAAGAGATTACGTTTTTCTGAATGCATATCAGATAAGGTGCTCTACACATAGGTAAAAGATACATTGAAAATGGTGCTGTAAGGACAGGGCAGGATTTGAATTCCTACTAAAAAGCTCTCTCCAAGTGGGCATGCTGGCTTGCACAATCTGCTCAAGTACATAAGTAAGCATCCAAATGAATTACAGATGTACAGCACGGCTGTTTCCAGGACCCCAGTTTTCCTTTTGCTGTACTCCTTAGAGGCTCTTAACCCCCACATAAGTGGGCTTGGTAGCAGAACAGTGGAGTGCTTAATCAGGGAAAGGAGATTGAGAAGGTGGGAGTGTTCCCAAGGTGTAAACTGGCAAGCAGTGGGATGAAAATGAGGAACAAATGAAGCAGCAGGCTGGTCTGCTCCCACCCAAGGTGACCAGGAAGGAATTGAGATCATCAGTGGGAAAGCGGCCTTGTGGGAGGAAACCTCCTCAACACCACAAAATTCATTCCAGATGTGAGAGAAGCAGCCAAGGTGTCAGACTCACTATGAGGGCCATTGCACATACCTCTGCTCATCAGTGGCATCAGGGTTATTGTTGAGGACAATCCTCCAAAGGTCCGAAGCAACCAGCTCCTTCTGCTCACTGCCCTGAGTCATACTGGGCAGCTGGAGCTCACAGGCTTTACTTTCAGATAAGCTGAATTCTCGGTAGGAGACAAAGGAGCGCTGCAGTTCATCCCAGTACTCTAATGTGCAAGGAACCTGGAAGAAAGCACAAAACAAACACTCTAACCCATCCACTCAGGATCGCATGCTGTTAAGACAAAGTCTATCCTGGCAGCACTGAGAAAAAGAGAAAGACAACAACACGCCTTAGCCCATCACAGGCATTTTATGAAGAAAACCACCATTAATCATGAAGGGGCAATTTACAGTTGCCAATAAACTTTAAGACATGATTTTAGAAAGTGGAAAAAAATCCTCAGTACTATTTATAATCTTTGTTACCTGATGTGCACTGGCATCGATACAACTGATGTGTTGCGCCAGAGGTAAAATACAGCATGCTATCGTCAAACATCCTTGGTTTACACTATACATGTCCATTTTGAGGTGCAAGGCCCAAAAACATTACAGATTACCGTCTTCAAGGCCTTGTCAGTGTCTGTGCAGCCAGTGCAGAGACTGATTTATGCTAACAGATGTGACATGTGAATACTGCAGGCTGTGGAACAGAAATTTAGAATTTTCTGATTTATACTAATTTATTTATAGCCTTCTGATTAAAAAACAGCAACATGGATAAGATATACGGGCTGATCATCAAAACCACATAAAGCTAAACAAGCAAAGAGGGCTTCTCATTACTCTGTGTTACAGTAGACTTTGGAGATTTTTCTTACTTTTTTTTTTTTTTAAATTTTTGGATATATATTATTTGTCATTTGTTTATTATAATGTCCTGATGATGACATCGCTGAAGGGCTATTTTGTTGTGAGTTTTCTTCAGGTGGTCACCATTTTGTGGGTGCTGGCATGCTGTTTCTAGCAATGGCCTTTTGTCTTTCTAATGATTCCTACTTTTGTGAAGTTGTCTCACTGCTCCTGTTAAAGTTAGCGATTTGGTGTATCAGTGTTGTAGCTTCTCATAAAAAAAAAAACTTGTCAGTAGAGCTAATCAAGGAAGAGACTAGGAACTGTATTACGACTTGTGGCTTTTTTGAATAGGATTGATTTTTGCGTTTCTGTTTTTTGGTTCCTCGTCTCAGTTTGTCTCCCATGGTATCTGAACTTTTTGCCTGTCCTTAGACTACAAATTTGCTGATCTCTACTGATCTAAAAAATAACTAGGAGAAAATGAGTAATATGCTCAAATGTTTCAAATAAAAGTTCAATAAATACAACCTGCGGGTGATTCACAAAAAGGGTTTGCTCATCTGTGTTCTGATTGTGATCGTAAAGTTTGAAGATCCTAGTGTAATAGTTTTTGAATTTTTGTGTAATTATTGCCAGGCTGCACAGAGGCCCAGATGCTAAAGGTGTTGCTTCACCTCTCCAGGTGACTTGATTCATATTCTGGTCTGCTCACTTTGTGGTGTTTGCATATTATCTACATATTTTCATGGATGTTTCTCCTACTTTCCATAAATGTTCCAAAGATGTGTGTATGAGTGTGAGGGGCACCTTCAAATTGGTTTGGATGAGCCTGAATGTGCACTGTGATGGCCTGACCCTCATCGAGGGTTGGTTCTTATTTACACAACCCACCCAACACTTATTTGGGTTAGGTGGTTATGGAAATGGAGGCTGAACTACCTGCAACATAAAACATTTATTTTCATGGAAGATGCACCATACAATAAAAATGTGATGAACTTACAGGATGGAGCAGAACATGCACTGGTAGGGCCAAATATTATATTGAGAACCCCACCCTTATTGTTCGGTATGCTGTTACCTGTTGGGCTTTTGGGACTTTATCACATATCCTTCCTAGCATTTGAGATGCCATCTTACTGTTTTGGTGTGGAGCTGGGGCTGTGCATTGGGAAAGGTCTATCAATTTGTGACAGCCTTTCTAAGTCAGCAGACTAGCATCCTAAGGCACTTTTGTTCTAACCTAGAGTGTATGGTGCCACAGAATTCATAATGATTTCAGGATGTGTTTGAAAAATCTTTCTATGTACATAAAAACTTTGTATCAGTGATAAGAGCTTTAATTCTGAAAAATGAAACAAGGAAAACAGTCACAAAGCACCCAACCATATCTTTGATTTAATTATTTTCAGCTTCACTAACTTTTTGAGTTGTCTTCGATAGGATTGTACCAAATTTCCATTACTATACAGATATCATGCCAGGACTGTGCAAAATCTCAGTCTCAAAACCTTGTCAAATCACACAAACAAGTAACTAGTGATTGGTAAGGTTTGTATTCGTACCTGAATCTGAACTTGTCATGGGACTCTGAGCCTGCACTCAGTGAAAAGTGTGACAGATAAATGAACTAAACTGAACTGAATTAAATAAGAAATTAAAGCAAAAACACAAAGGTAAATATTTCAAATATGTTAGGATGGAGATATGACACACAAGATGATAACAACAGATGTTTCAATGTCTGGCCTGGAACATCAGCCTAAATCTGTAAAAGGCCTTCTCTTAAATCTGTTTTGGTAACTACAACTGAAGTGAACAGAGTTCATGTGGAAGTCCAGGAGTTGGCTAAACACTGAGATCAACATGGCAGTGACATGTATGCGCCACCAACAGACAAATCAGACCCATCAGGCAGCATTATGTATGCACATTAAACCCCAGGCTACACTGTGGGAGAGACCATATGGACAAGGTGTGTCTGTCGCAAGTGGTCACAAAGGACACAATTGCAACTGGAAAGCTAAGTGAGCACAAGTTCATAAGATGGTTGATCAGCAACATTATGATGTAAACCACAGGCAATAGCTGCACAATCTCTTCACAGCCTGCTTTATGACAGGGGTGCTCAGTCTCAATTCTGGAGGGCCAGAGTGTCTGCAGGTTTAGATTTAATTCAAATTTATTAGTTACAAGCCAGTCATATTTAATTGTTGGATTTACTTTTAATTAATTTGCTTTTTAACCTTTTTGACATTTTTTATGTTTCAGCTAAACTGTACTCACAATTTAATGGCCTTTTATTTTTGTTTTTTTGGCTAGCTCCAGGTAACAATGAGACACAAATAACGTGGAGACCAACAACCCATCATTTACTGCAATGACTGACTTGTTTAAAAAAAACAACAACAAAACTGGTTGGAGTAAAAGTCTGAGGACTCCAGTCTGATGCAGATGAGCCGTATGTGAGGACAGGGGCGTTTCCTGCACCGAATGTGAAGAGGCTAATGGAGCTGCAGGTTCTGTGTTACTCACATATCGCAATTAGTTAGCAGTTAGCACTGCATGGACCAGAGATTTGTAACCTTTATTGTACAGCAACATGGCACACTTGTCAAGTTTATGCACTTTTTTCACCAGCGATAACTTCTTTGAAGTCTTGTTCATTGAGTTTGTATCTAGATACTCCATTTTCACTCCTACATCCCAAATATGTGTGTTAGGTTAACTGGCAACTCTAAACTGGATCTATATGAGTGAGAGTAGGTGTGAGCATGTACATTCACAGGACTGGGGACTCATCTAGGGAATAAGCGATGCCACATTTTTATAAAAACTGATTTTTGATAACTGAACATGCACTTTAAATTTGACTCAAGTCCAGTATACTACAATGAGCTAAGTGCAGTGTTTGGTGCCATTTATAACCAATGTTGTGCCACCCCAATTTGAGTAGAGGAGCCCACATTTAGGGGTAAATCATTGATAGTCACTGCTCACTATGCTGCTTCAAACTCTTTACTAGGCACTTTCAGACTGTGGCTGTCACTTCACCAGGTACTAGCATGACAGTCATAATACAAAGAAAAGTAAATAAGAAAAATAAATCATGAGGATGGCAGAGGCATAAATGAGCCACTGATCTTTACTGCAACACCCATCAGCAAGCTGCCAAACCTTTAACCTGTTTTTCCAGCATTTGACCAACAGGTGTCACTCAACACCACAAAATAAGAAGCCTCATACACAGACCCAGACCCCCGTGCACTCTCATACTCGCATTCATACACATATACTATACAAGCACTTACTGCAATATGTACATACTCAGCTCTCACCTGCACAGATCACACGTGTATCTACTCACAAACAAACAATACATACCTCTGTGTGTATAGATGCACATCCAAATGCTTGTACAGATCCACTAACATGTGTTCTTATATAAAAGATCACATATGTGCAGACATACATGCATGCTACATTTACTTTTGATGTATTTTTACTGTATTTGTATGAAGTGTTCCAAAAAGACATATAAAGTATGAATTTCACTGCACTCCATTTTCACATGCCAATGAAGCTGACTTGACAATCACAAAGATAAATAGACCCTTGAGGTCTGACATACAAACACAACTTCATATCCCGTGTGCACATTGTCACTCACCCTACAAAAGCACAGACAGAGGCTCCCATGTACATCTGATCAAGACAATATGTGCAGAATAACCCACACACGCATACAGTCAAAAGCATCTGGTCTGCTGTTCTTGATGGATTGTACTCAAATAAATATACAAACACACACTGACAAAACAAAATGTAGACAGATGTACTAGTACACACAGCCATACATGGGTTACCTGTGCAAACACAGACACAAACACTAACACAAAGATTAGTGTTATGCACAGATAGCAGCCAGGGACAATATGTATACACACATCTCCAGCATATCCCTAGCAGGTGCGCAGCTGCAGGTTTGCTGAAGTGTGTGTAGCACAGCAGCAGGCCGCTTTGCCCGTCTTTAAAATGTGATGCTTTTACCAATGGAAGCAATTTAAAGTTGCCTTTGAGATACTGGAACCAGTTGAGAAACCTCAAGAATTTAAATGCAGGAAATGTAGATTTTATAAGACGTTCATGCGATCTGCTCTTGGGAAGTGCTCAGGAAATCTCTCTCCGTGTGTGTAATGTGCTGTGGTGACAGGAGCCCAGCTGCACAATTTTCACCTGCTGAATCCGAGCTCCTTCCTGTCCGGATAATATGAGGAAAAACAAACACAGCTCTGCGGCAAGCGCAGCCTTTCCCTGGCTATCAGCGTACTGTCATTTCAGAGGCCTGGGAAACTGTTCACCTCTTGTCTTGCATTCAGAAACTGCTTGAAATTCTTTTCAGACAAGCTACGCTGCTTTGGTCCTTTTTATTTTTTGGGTATTTAGTGTTTTTTTTTTTTTTAACATATAGAAAACCAAGTACTAAAACAACACACCGCCAAGTCTGGTAGCGTTCGTAAGCGAGTGCTGTGTCTTTGGGCCTGAAGTCATTCAGCTGACCTCACTCATCCCAAGCCTCTGGATTCAATTTCCCTTTACATATTCTGTTCTGTTCTAAGTGCAAACACAGCACAGTTTTTCACACATGATAAGCTAATGGTGGCAGTTATGAGGCAGCTTTGTGGTACAAATCAGAACAGGGAGTTGTGCAAAAACCTGCTATGCCTACTTAGTGTTAGTAGCACTAACTCCACTCGCCACTGGGGCCACTGCCATGCAACTAAAATAGACGTGGACTGTATGAATCTACAAGAGCGGGCACTGTTCAGCTACATCAGAAAGATTACTTTTGATTGAAAAGCTAAATAAGTTAAGCAAACACAAGTGTATAGTCAGATGGTTTCTGATGGTATTGACTGTTAAGTTAATAAGCTTGAGTGCGAGTTGTTTGAAAATGTGTGTTGATTATTAACAGGTAAAAAGAGTGTTGCCAGCATTGGAAAGTCTTTAAAAAATGAACAATTTTACTGTCACTTTATCCTCATTAAATCTTTGTGATCAGTGGCATTTCTGCATTTAGGGGCAGTTATGCAAAATAAACAATAAGCTTCTGTCATTAATTTAACTTATTAAAATGTTTCTAGCAACTCTTGGCTTTATCTTAAGGTACTGATATGCTCAATTTAATGGCTTATCTAGTAAAGTATTGTTTCTTGTAGTATGTGAAGTGGCCTCTGTACCAGATGCTGCAAGTGTTCTCTCTAGTCTAGGGTGTCTATGCACATAGCCCACCTAAACTTTCCAGTTTACCAATGGGGGTTTATCCTCCATGCTAAAATAAGGACCACTTGTTGTTTAGAAGTCCAGTACCATTTTCTACCTTAAAAGCAGTCACATTATTTTGAAAAAAAGAAATGGAATCAATATCAGAAATACATCAATCACAAGACAATGTGCTGTATGTTGATTTTCACCCACCACTGAAGACACATTACTAAATTTGAACCTATGTGTTCCCTTTCAACTTTGTGGAGAAGAAGCTAGCAGTATGATGCTCCTGTTTCAAAGAAGTGCAGAGAGAACAGACCTGTGTGTATAGCAAATCATGTTTTCAGTTGTCTGCAGGCCTCTTGTTGAATAGAAAACACCTGGCCACACGGTAGTTAGCACAGCCACTGGACGTGCAGTGTGCGGTTCAAGTCCTGTACTGTGTTTATTCTGTGTATTCATATGATGTTATTATGACTTGTCATTTTTTTCACATCAAACGCCATTCACTTATAAACCTGAAGTGCTGCCATTTCTTTTAGACTGTTCATAGCTAATACTCATAGATTTCCCTGGGCAGTGGGTGGTTGTGAGACTCTTTCACTACTTGGCGTATTTTGTTGAGATGATGACATCAGGGTATTATAACATTCGAATAACAATGGGTAAGTTCTAGTAAATGTTACAGAGTTTGCATACAAATAAGAAACTTATGATATGACCCCATCATAGTTTTCATTCCGGAAACACCACTGTCTGTGATACATTTCTACAGAAGAACTGAACTGAGAAGAAATGAAGAACATGGAAATTAGAGTTAAAGTTAGTACGAGACAGCATTCATTTTGGCTAACATGATGATAGAAAGCATAAAAGGCTGACAGAACATCATTGCCAAGCTTTTATTGTATAATTAGGGCACAGAAATTAGCATTAAGAAAACTATGATGATGGTGATAAATAACATTCAGAAGGGTATGGTTTAGAGTTAAGAATCTGCAATATAAGAATACAGTAATCCCTCCTCGATCGCGGGGTTGCGTTCCAGAACCCGCGATAGGTGAAAATCCGCGAAGTAGAAACCATATGTTTGTATGGTTATTTTTATATATTTTAAGCCCTTAGAAACTCTCCCACACTGTTTATAAATATTCTCTGCACAGTTATACAGTAAACCCTTGTTTATCGTGGTTAATCTGTTGCAGACAGATAAATGAATTTCCACGAAGTAGGATTCTTTATTTATAAATATTTTCGCAGTTAGAGCATTGAAAACCTGTTTACGACTTTCTAAATACGATTTTAACATTATTAGAGCCCTCTAGACATGAAATAACACCCTTTAGTCAAACGTTTAAACTGTGCTTCATTACAAGACAGAGATGGCAGTTCTTTCTCACAATTAAAAGAATGCAAATATATCTCCTCTTCAAAGGAATGTGTGTCAGGAGCGGAGAATGTCAGAGAGAGAGAAAAGTAAACAAAAATCAATAGGGCCGTTGTGCTTTTAAGTAAACAAAGCACCACGATAAAGCCACCGCAGTGAAGGGATCAATGTGAAGGTAGTCTTTTCAGCATTTTTAGAGGAGCGTCCGTATCTTCTAAGCAAACAGCCCCTCTGCTCACACCCCCTCCGTCAGGGGCAGAGAAAAGCAAACACTCAAAAATCAATACGGGCTGTTAAGAGCTTTGAAATGTGCGAACGTATATCATTGAGGAGTTTTATTTAATACGTAATACGTGCTCTGATTGGGTAGCTTCTCAGCCATCTGCCAATAGTGTCCCTTGTATGAAATCAACTGGGCAAAAAAACTGAGGAAGCGTGTACCATAAATTAAAAGATCCATTGTCCGCAGAAATCCGCGAAGCAGCGAAAAATCCGTGATATATATTTAGACATGCTTACATTTAAAATCCGCGATAGAGTGAAGCTGCGAAAGTCGAAGCGCGATATAGCGAGGGATTACTGTATTACAAACAAAGAAGTCCTGCTACATTGCAAATTTGACTATTGAAATTATAGCAGTCATAAAATATGGAAATGGCAATAAAAAAATCATTATTTTATACAAGGACAGAACTGAAGTGTAGTACTGTTGAGAGAAAGGTACTGTGCAAAAAGGAATAAATGAATAGGCTGACTTGGGAGTGTGTACTGTAGGTTGGAGGCATGGACCCTATGGAAAGAAGAAATCTGAAGGCTAGAAATTTTTTAAATGTTTTAGCAGTGATGAATAAAGAAGGGGGCAGCACGGTGGCGTGGTGGCGCAGTGGGTAGCACTGCTGCCTCGCAGTTAGGAGACCCAGGTTCGCTTCCCTGCGTGGAGTTTGCAGGTTCTCCCCGTGTCTGCGTGGGTTTCCTCCCACAGTCCAAAGACATGCAGGTTAGGTGCACTGGTGATCCTACATTGTCCCTAGTGTGTGCTTGGTGTGTGTGTGTGCACCCTGTGGTGGGCTGGTGCCCCGCCTGGGGTTTGTTTCCTGTCTTGCACCCTATGTTGGCTGGAATTGGCTCCAATAGACCCCTATGACCCTGTAGTTAGGATATAGCAGGTTGGATAAAATGGATGGAATAAAGAAGGTGTGCTGTGCATAAAAATCTATAAACATGAAATTCTGAATAGTGTTGGCAAAGGTATAATGTTTCAAATGAGGAAAAAGAGTGGAAATAATCTATACTTCAGGTCACCGTGAACCGCAGTTAGACACAAGGAGTGAAAAGTAAGATCAAATATGAAGACGGGGACTAAAATAAATAAGCCTAAATAAGGAAGTTGTGAATGACGAGCCACAAGAGGCCATATACTGCAACTAGTAGAGAACCACACGATAACAATGCTTTGTGAATAAGACAAATAAGAATAAGGCATAAGATAAATATTTTATACTGCATTAAAGATGAATGGAATGATCCACTAAAAATGACTTCAAATTAATTGCGGCTGAAAAAAATTACACCAAGTAAAGCTTTTAAAAACCTACCCTGACTAAAGTGGTTTAGTAAATGGCCATGTTGGGGTTGGATTGTTGGGTGCTTGCTCAGAACTTACCTAGCTCCCTAAAGGTGGGCTGGCACTTTATCTGTTTTGTATCTCTGCAAATTTGTATATTTATGAGTGTGTGCACACTCTGCCATAATAGCTGTTCTTAGGTCTCTGTCTGTGGTGCATGGGTTACCAAGTTCATCTGGGCCTAGTCTGTTACAAGTGACATATTCTGTACCCTCTTTTTAATTGTAAAGTTACAGGAAAGCAAGGTGTGTCCCAACAACAAGGCATACTATGCGTGAAGAAACTCTGAATAAAGTTTGTAGTTCAAAGCAGATCAGTTGTTTAAAGTGTATGTATTTGCATAAATACAGCAGGTAGCACTGTGCTGATGTGGGAAGCTCAACCTCAATGACGCGAATGGCAGGAATTTTCAACCACAGGCAAATAAAAAAAAAAAAAAAGATTTCTTAGATGTTGTTGACTGAAGTCTCAGAACTGCCTTTGGTATTAGCATGTTTGAGCAAGTAGGTAAATAATGAGGCAACTACAAATAAAAAGAGAATACGTTAGCAGTTTGATCATGTATATGGTAAACATTAAAGTCATTTCATTAAATGGGTCTTTCCAAGTCAGCATGCACTGCCAGAATGAAGCGTACACATGCACTTCCACCGTTGCCACTCTCACTGAAATGCCTACCAGTATAGTTGACTCCCTTGGCAAATGTCTCCTCATAAGGCACCAAAAATCATTTACATTCAGAGTTTGTGTGGGTCCACTGACCTCCTCTTACCATGAAATCACTGGACTGGATGTAGAGTGCTGCAAGTCACCTTATTTGGAGAGATGACATGGATGGGTGAGTATGTGTCAAGGGTTACTACCCGAGCCTGCACAGAGTTATCTTTGGGTTCCTCAGCTTTCTTACTGCCCACTCTATGGACATACCTTCAGGAGGATGGGCAAGTCAGAATTACTCTGCGTCTGTGCACACTGTATTGGCCTGAAGCCCCTCCACAATTTAAAAATGGAACGAAGGAATAATGTAAGACATTCTTCAAAAAATAAAACTGGAGGAAAATTATACATTTCTCGAAATTTCTTGTGCTCACGAACCACATTGGCCAATCAAATTGCTCAGATAGAGGCAAAAAATTCAGTCAGAGGGTCATACCGCAGCTAAGAACAATTTCTTTTCTTCTGTAGCCAAAAATTACACAAGTGAAAAAAAAACATAAAAAAGGTGTCTTGAAGGTAACATACCTGTAGAACATCTCCAAGGTCTGCAGTACTTATATCTGGATCTTCTGTAGTGTTAAATGGCACAGGAGTTATACGGACAAATGTCAGGACGCGGGGCTCTGGATACCTCCACAGCATCATTCCAGGACTGTCGTCTGTTTCGTTATAAAACACCACCTCATGAATCCCGGGAAGCTTCTGGGAGCCTGCAGAATAGAAAGACAAAATGAAACAAGTTGCAATAAGCTGACCATTCAGAACCTTGGTTAATTTGCCTACTGTACATGGCACCTTTCCTCCTCATCTCATTTTTTTTTTATTTATGTGCTGTACCCAGTTCTACACATTTTTTTCTAAACACACCTTTGGGTTTTATAAAGATTGGTTATACAAGAAGAATCAATGGGCAGAATGCCAGTCCATCACTCAAATTCACATACACCAGGCCAGTTTAGAGATCTTCAAATAACAGCAGATGGTAGTAAATATACTGTGCGATATTGGTTGATGTTCTAGAAGGAATATTAGGAAGCACTTTAAGGAGTAAAACTTGCTGAAAATGACACATTTCCTGAAATTTCTTGAGCTCATGAACCAGACCATCCAATCATGTTGCTGAGACGGAGGCAACCACCTACTCTCTGTTAAAAAGAAATTGGGGCAACTCGTGATAATGAAAAAGTACATGAAAGTCCAGACTTAAAGCTCTCTTCAAATTTCTTAAACAGCAAGATGGCTCTTTTCCTGCCACCTGTGGACTCTTTCAGGTCCAAAAATAATTGTTCAGAAGTCATGTCCTCTATGAAATGACATAGGTATCTCAAGATGATTTATAGCAGTTTATATTTGATCATATGTATGCCTGTAAACCTTTACTCTAAAATTAGAAGCCTATAACTGGGGCATGAAGCTTGTATCCTGGTAGGCTGCAGTACTTTAATGGGTTTCATCATGATGTATTTGTTCATCTAAATTTTCATGAATGTCTTTTGGGCAACAAAGGAATATTTAAAGTTTTTGCATACAACATTCATAACCAACACGTCTCATTGACCTGGTCTGCTTGCAGTCATGAACATGCAAGCATAGATCAGAACTATAATGAAATGCACAAAGTAGTTAAGGCTTATTTTGTTCAGGAGTCTACGAACAAAAAAAAAAAAATATTTATACAGCACATTTTCATACAAAGAATGTAGCTTACAGTGCTTTACCAGATGCCAAGGTAGAACTAAGTGGTAATGCCATGAGCTAAGCTAAGTTTCTAGGGACAAACGGACTGGTGATGGAACAGAAGCTCTCAGTGTGACAAGAGAGCTCTCACTGGTGGTTGATATTCTTGCTCACTTAAGGTCCTGACTGCTTTCATTTCAGTAGTGTGACTGCTAAGGTTAGTGTCACATGACATCAAAGTCACACTATAACGGTAACCGATTAAATGAACAAAAACACATACATAAAGAGTGCCTTAGCAAAGATTTTACAAGTTACTGTAAGGATGTAACTCCATTCATCAACTCAGTTTAGAGCTGGTAAATGGGATGGTGATATTATATTATTTATATCACTCTCATAAATGTCAGGCTGATCAATGACTACTTGTGAGGGAGTTTTCAAAGATTCTACCATCAGGACAAAGGTGCAACACCACAGAACAAACATGGTAACATGTTTATTGCTCTTTAATTACTGCCATTTTACCTTGACCTCTGTGGGATTTAGTGGAGCTGCATTATGCTAGGAAAATACCTCAGGCACCAAAACAGAGCATCCACAAGGTTTCATTGTGGAAAACACCATTTTAGAACTGCACTGCACATCTACTATACACATGGATATCCTACACTGAAAGACCCCCACACTCGCCTGCACACAGGAGTCAGTTTGGAACTGACAATTAGCTTCACCTGCATGTCTTTGGAGATGTGTGAAGGAAGCTGAAGGGAAGGAGGAGTACCTGGAGGAAAACCAACATAGACCTGCGGAGAATGTGCAAACTCCACATGCACAATGACTGGACATGAGATTCAAACTCAGGCTACTGGAACCATGAAGCAAGCTGCACTATCTTGCCACCCTTGAGGTTAAATTGTCTCAGCAAATTGACAAAAGACAATACCTGTGTCTTGAATGTACTGAAACAAGCCAGTCCTCAGATCATCTGATGTGTGCTCTGTTTTCTGGGATCGGTTTGAGGTGGGTACAACAAGGTGCTGGGATGGCTGACAAGCAGGCGTTTTCAAGGATAAGCCTTTCTTCTTATAATATTCTTCCAGGAGGTCAAGGAGAAGACTTATGCAATTTAGGTGCTCCTGTCCCCAGAAAATCTATGCAAATCATAAACAAAAATGTAAGTGAACTGACACAAAATGAAAACTGGAAACATCTGACAATAAAGTTAAAATATATTCAAATTTCACATTATTCCTAATGATTATCCATTTCATTTCAAAACAATAGTTTCTTGTAAAAGTGTGTTTTGCAGTGACCATCAACATAAGTCAAGAAACTAGGAACAGCAGGAACTGATCTAATGCAGGAATGCTTCACTTGTGGGCAACTGTGTAGAGCATTTTTCAAGAACAATAAGCTCCAGTGGCCTAATAATATGATTATAACTTATTACTTGACTGAGGCCTTTACCCAAGGTGACTTGCAACATCAGAGATAATAGTTACATTTGTCGCACAGTGCCGGTAGCAGGGTTTGAACCCATAACCTCAGGGTGTCAAGTTTAAAGTCTTAACCACTGTACCACACTGCCTAGCAATAATATCAGAAATTGGCTTAGAAAAGAAAAAAAAACTACAAATATTGTATATAGAAAATCACTTAACTACACAGTGTTTCTGCTACAAAATATTAACTGACATTACTATAACTGATGCTCATTGTCTTAATAAACTTCCCAGGTGAAGCTGGGTAACACAGATAGTTTTAAGTATAAAACATTCTTTTTCTGTTGATCAGTTTCAAAACTGCAAAAATAATTCCACTGTGCTCTTGTGTTATATAACAATAAAATGAGTCCCAAAGTAATTTAATGGTTGAGTTCCATTACTGATAATGAAACTTTCTAAAGAATGATAGGAATACATGGCTATAATTTGTACTCTGAATTGATTTATAAAATGTTTTGTAAATGTGCAGTGAATGAAAAAACAAAAACTGAGAAGGGATCAGGGATACATTTATATAAATTTTAAACTATTAATGTATGAAAATTGTAATACAGCTAATAAGGCTCAACAGAATTAAAATATAAAATAGTGATGAAAATGTGACAGCAGTAACTGTTTCCTTATGTACAGACCAGGACTGCAGCTCTTTGAATGTCTGCTTTTAAAGCTACTGTGATATCTCCAGGGATTCTAATTAGTTATTTTTAAAATCACAAAAACCTAAGCTAAACATAACAATAAAGATATTTGCTTTAGAATCATAAAAAAACAGTTTTTGCCTCAAAATGATATTGGCCTTTACTGCTTCCTGTTCTGATTTTGTGCAAAATGTCTTCTAAAACGAACTAAAATGGAAATGTTAGGTGCAGACAGGCTTATTAGGCACCTCCTGAAAATGGACAATAAATTCACAAGTAAATCCTGGTGACAGCATAGGAATGTGTGGATTTTGAAACAAGTCAAAGAATCACTGAAGTCCTCTAAGCCCAGCTGTATCTTGCTTTTATGGGGATTAACACTAAAACATTTCTGGTTGCATTGCAAGTTATTTAACACAATAGTCAAAGAAGGCCTTGTCCAAGAGCATTTACTTTAAAACAAGTGGCACATTGGCACTAAAAATACAGCTAGAAAGACATTCAATATCAAAATTGGTGCTAAGCAAACATAATGCACTGGAGGTCCGATATGCCTGACTTGCACTGTGCATTCGAGCGACTATCAGATGACTAAAAGAGATAAATACACACAATATACAAGTTCAAGCTACCACTCTCAAGGTAAAATTGACAAAGTAAACTCAGTTTAGTTCAACTCACACAGAATGTTTCACCATTTTAAGATAAACAAGTTTCCAAATTCACCGATGCTTTTCAATGGGGGATTTTTGAAATTTAAAAAATTTGTACAGTGCAATCTGAGATATCACAATAAAACTTGAACCGTTTTGATAAATTTCCTTGAAGAACAAGTGGGCCACATTTCAACAAAGTTGGTCCACAGCGGGTCAAGTTGTTTCATGTGGACAGACAAAAGAACAGACATGGCTATCACAATAGGGGTTTTACACATTATATGCCAACGCACCCAAAAACAGCACCTGAGAGAGATAGCGAAATAGGTAGACAGAGACAGACTTACAGACATTTATCATCATTTTTATGCGTCTGCCATCACTTTCAACCACATCTCCCTAGGTCTACCACTTTGTCTTGTTCCCTTGTAATATCATCAGGGTGCACGTTTTTCACCTCATTCACTTTACCCTTTTTCCCTGATGTTTCTTTTTTATTTCCACAGCATAAATACTATTTCCTTACTTATTCCTGTTTTCCTTTCTCTTAGTAAAGCTTTAACCATTAATTCTTCCATCTCTTTTTACTTTTGTTCATGTTTGTCCTTCATCTACACCTCACAAACCCTCACACAGCTTACACAAATGTTTTCTTTCAAACTCAGAAAGGCCCTGAGCTTCATCAGTAACATTTAACATGTGCGGACACCAAGGGGACGCCTCACCTTCCCAAACCCAATGCACCAGACAAAGGGCACAAGTTAAAATCACAAAAGAGCTCTCTTATTGTGCGGAAAAGTCTCTGAACCAAGCGTTTCCCGACACCACAGCCAGATGTACAATACAGCACAATTATAATTCTTTATTCTTCTCTGTCTCTCTCTCTCGGTCTCTGCCTCCTCTGCTCCTCCCAGCAAGCTTTGGCCACCTTCCACCTGACTCTGGTTCTCCTCTATGAGGCCGGCAAGTCTTGTTATACTGCCCAACCCAGAAGTGGTTCTGCTCTTCCGCCCATGTGGTCTGTAAGCACTTCCAGGTAGGGTGGAAACCCCAGGCCATAGGGCTCCTCAGTCTTTACAGCACCCCCTGGAGACACCCAAGAAACCCAACAGGGCTGAGGTAAAGAACTCCATGTCCAATGATGCTCTGTGGAAATCTGGGGCACTGCTGGAACTCAGGGGAGCAGCCAATTAGCATTCTTGGGGAGGCAGTGCCCTAAATAAGCTGCCTTCCCCATCCTTCCATCTCTTGGTTGTCCTGGCCGGTTTGGGCTGCCGGCCATCTCTTATACATGTCACATTTAACATGTCAGTAGCAGAACTTCCTTACTTCCCCTGTAACAATGCTGCTACTAATATTCAGGTTTACAGTTATTAAATCAGCATCTGGCACTCTGTCATGTCCTTCTAAGAAACTGCAGTTGTGCCTACTTTCATAAACCAGCCTTCAAACCACTACATATTTTATGAACCCATTTCTCACAGATCTAACAACAGTTATTTCTAACCATTTTACTTTAAAGCTGCAAGGCCATCCACACCACCTGGAACTTCATCTTCAGCCACTGCCCTGGTCTTTCCTGCATTCACTCGCTGGCCTTGCACTTCCATTACAGCTTTCCATTTTAGTATCTTTAACTTTAGTTACCCTGAGACTGTCAATCTTAGTATAATGTCATGGGAATGCTGTTCACCAGCTCCTAAGGCAGTCTATCAATCTATCTTTCTGGTTATTCTCACTCACTGACAGTAGTAAATGCTCAGTAGATTTACACTTATTTTCTTTACTGACACTTACATCCAAAGCAAACAGTGATCACAAGTGCATTTTACAATTGTTCCCATATTTGTAAAGTGTGAACTCCGGCAGGTTAAGTGTTTTGCTCTTAGGGGCACTCAGTGAAAGAGTTTTGGACCAAGCCTAGAAGTAGCAATCTTCTGACTTAAATGCAACACCATCCATATTCACTTGAGTCTATACTAGCCTTCATGTTATACTCATGTCCATGCATGTTTTCCATTTATGTAGTTCTCTATGAAGGGAACAAACTTCCAAAAATAAAATCACATCAAAAGCAAAGTAGACTGTGAAAAGCCCAACTGGCGATCACAACTCTGTGGAAAGAGATTTTCATACACTTAACTGGCAAGCAGACTGTCTGCCCTGCACTTATGGCACTTAAAAAGTGACACAATGAGGCAACCTAATCCAAACCAAATAACAGACATGTATTATCCCTGAGCCCTGCTATATTAAGGTATGTTAACTCTTCATATTCATAATTTCAGTAGGCTTTCATTATTACATTTTATCAGTATAAATAACATGTGACTGCATCTTCATTATTGAGAATTATTTTGATATCTCAGTTAATTTAATCATCACAGAGGGAACAATGCAATTATACAAGCCATGGAAGATTTGAGTTCATAAGGTATTCTGCGGTGGAGAGTACTAAAGCCTCATATATATATATATATATATATATATATATATATATATATATATACATACACATACACACACACACACACACATATATATATGAAACAATAATACAAAAAGCTACGTGTGAACCTAAATAATGACATATATATCCAGTAGTGTATAATTCCTTTATAATTTTTGAGAAATAAAATTTTATTTAAGAGTGTCAAACTAAATGTTTCACAATCCCTTGCCACATGTCAGTGCGAGATACTAGTATTCATTTCCTTGATTTATGGTAGTCCTAGAGCAATAATAAAGAAAAGGAGGGAAGTTAATATTTACGTTCTCTCTTTCTTTTTTTATGTCATGTTTCTATAAGAAGATCAAATCAATGTCATGTCACATATATGCAAAATATGTTTTATTTGATTGGCACTAAGAACACTAGTACCCCTGTATTAACTTTCCAGTCTGCCAGGTAGCTTATAGTACTTACTGCCCTAATATAATGACAAAAATCCTACAAAACAGAAGAGTAATTAATGATTATCCCTGCCCATTATTCCAGCTTGCCGTATCTTCACTAATTTAGGCAAAGAATGCAACGTAACCATCCAAGTATTGCATAGTGTCAGTTTTTAATCAAGACAGAAGCAACAGAGAACTTTTTTTTAGCATGCCAGGAGCAAATGTATAGGTAGAGCAGTGTTTACAACCATTTTTCTGTGGTGGCACACTTTTTGTAACCCAAAAAATCCCAAGGCACATGACAATTCTACTAACCACAAACGTTTTAAATCTATACACTTGCTGAACTGTCTGAAGGGGTAGGACTATCAGAGACGCTGGCAAAAAAAAGCAGCTTGGAGGTTGGCAGTTTCAGACACAGCACTTAGTGAGCACTATGGACGCATTTTCCCAGCTGCTTCCTCCACTTGCCCACTCATACAGGCAGCCCTATATGGCACACCTGGGTAGCTCTCATTGTTTAGAGTGTAATTATAAAGTCGTCTGTGGAGTTTTAAGACAAGTTTTAATGTACTGTATGCCCCATTAAGAATGCTTATTTCACTTAAGTCAGTCTTTAGCGGTGTATTCAAAGTCAACAGTTGTTTTGATTGTTTCGTTATACTTTGACACATCTGTGTCTCATATACTGTACATTACCAATTTTAGAATTAACACATTGTCCTCGTTTCCTTATTGCCTTTTAGGAAGGCATTGAAATTCAGTTTGTACTTGCTCAAGTAATATTTTGTTAAAAGGTTGGGTTTCAGGTCCTTATTTAAGTTCAAACTATGCCATTAAATTAAAGAAAAAAAAAATATACATTGTCACGCACGCGCGAGTAGGAGGCCGCGGATTGATTCGACAGCACCTGGGAAACCACTCGCCGCCAGGGAATGGTGGGGTATTAACTTTCTCCCTCTGCTTCCTCATAGAAAAAAGACCGACCTGCACCATAGGCCTGGATTGACCGCAGTGCGATACTTCCGCCCTTCCTCCGCCATCTTGCCCTGACGTCATCCTTCCCATCCTCCCTTGCGGTCCTTCCCGACATTCCTCCACTTCCGGCTCCTCCCCAATAAAATGGCCGCGACGCCAGGAGTCGGCGTCGCGCATTATGAACTGTTTGGTTTATAATTTTGACCTGTTTTTTTGTGTGTACAATATACGGGCCGGAAAACCCCAACCCTTGCTACTGTCTCTCGGTCCTTTACAAGTGGCGAGTCGGCAGGATAGAGATCCCGGAATGACGGAGGGACAGGACCTGAACACCGTGCTGCAGGGAATGAACGCCCAGCTCCAGGCCCTGCAGCAAGCGCAAGCCGCTACCAACCGGGAGCTGGAGGCCACGAGGCCAGGTTAGTGGAAGCCCAACGGGCGAGACCAGACCCGCCCAGGCAGCCGCCTCCTATGGTACCGATGGGCCCTTCGAGGACGCCGATGCCTACCTGGGCATGTTTGAGAGGACGCCACCCGAACAGTGGCAGCGGTCCGAGTGGGCGCCCATCTTGGCGCCATACCTGAAGGGACGCTGCGGCCTATTATGACCTCCCTGAGGAGGAGGCCGCTAATACGCACCTCCTCAAGCCCAAATATTGGCCCGCTACGGCATTAGCCCGGCCAGCAGGCGTCAATGGCGGAACTGGGTCTTTGACCCCGAAAAGCCCGCTCACGCCCAGGCGTTCGAAGTTCTGGGGCAAGATGGGCCGCTGGCTACGGCCAGAGAGCCCCGACGGGCGGAAAGTGGTCGAGCGGGTGGCCTGTGAAGGCCTGGTCAATGCAATGCCCAGTTCCCTCGCCCAGCAGGTCCGGGCACGCTTAGCAAAACATGTCGGGCCTCCTCGACGCCCTGGAGCGCCAGTTGGCGGTCCTCCGACTTGGGGTCAGAAAAGCCTGCTCGCTGGAACCGCAGGGACGGGCGGCCACCCCGAGCCCCTCGACGCTGCAGAAGCGCCAGCCAGAGCCAAGAGAGGCCGGGTCCGCCGCGCTGTTTCAAGTGTGGCGAGACCGGCCACCTGCTGCCAAACTGCCCCCATCACATCGCCCCGGAGCCTATGGACTGCAGCTGGACATCATCGGAGAGGAATTGTACCCGCCGCATCCCTTGGCGAGTCCGAACACGGGAGTGGTGTTGCTAAATGGGCACGCCGTGGTGGCTTTGTTTGATTCCGCAGCAACATTACCATTGTTGCTCGCCGCTTGTCTTACCGCAACAGTGGTTAAAGCAGCATTTGTTGGTTACCTGTGTGCATGGGGGACTAGGTCATATCGCTCCGCCACTGCTATCTTACCTGGAAGGGGGAACCAATCCAAATGACGGTCGCTGTGTTACCTGACCCCCCCTTCCCAGTGATCCTGGGACAAGACTGGTCTAAAAGAATCAGCGGTAAGCCATTCGCCGCTCCCGGGGCCTCGTTGGATCTTGTCATGAGGGGAAAAGGCACCCTCCCGCTGCCTCCACGCCGCACAAGGGCAGGCCCTATGGGCGCTGGTGTCTCGGGGACCTTCCGTGGCTACGGACCTTGACCCGAAGATTCCGCCGGAGAAGGGACTAGCCAGGAACTCTCCCGGCCCAGGCCCCAAGACCCTCTCGCGCCTGGACCATCAATTTCGTCCACGCCGCCTCCTTTAAGAGGGAGCAGTGGAATGATGACTCCCGCGCTTTGCCCGAATGCGATTGTTCTGCCTAACAGCTCGACAGCGGACGGATCCACACCGCGGGAACCCTTCTTTGTCCTTGAGAATGATCTGTTGTACCGAGTGGCTACCCATGAGGGCGAGGTGCGGAAGTTGTTGCTAATTCCGCTGCACCTTCCGGGCGGGAGATATGCGAAGTTGGCACATGCTCACCTCCTAGGCCCACCTCGGGCCAAAAACACTGGAGAGGATTAAGCCCGCTTACTGGCCTGGGATCAATGAGGAGGTCCGCGGTTCTGTCAATCCTGTCCGAGTGCCAGACCCGCCAGATTCCTAGGAGGGACCGTGCTCCTCTAGTCCCTATTCCCCTCGTGGACATCCCCTTTGAAAGGATAGGGGTCGATTTGGTGGGACCCCTGGAGCCCTCAACCCGTGGCCACAAGTATATCCTAGTCATGGTGGACTATGCCACCCGGTACCCAGAGGCGGTTCCCCGCGCCCGCTAATACTAAAAGCATCGCACGGAACTGGTTAACTTGTTTTCACGCTGGGCATACCAAGGAGGTCCTCACGGACCAGGGTACGCCTTCACTTCGGATACGCTCAAGGAGGTGGCCAAATTACTGCAGATAAAGCACCTGAAAGCGCCAGTCTATCACCCGCAAACTGACGGGTTGGTCGAACGATTTAATCAGACGCTTAAGCAGATGCTCCGCAAGGTAGTCAGCGCGACGGCAGGAACTGGGACCAGCTCCTCCCGCCGTGCTTTTGCCTACCGGGAGGTACCCCAGGCCTCTACGGCTTCTCCCCTTTGAATTACTATACGGGCGACAACCCCGGGAATCCTCGACATCCTAAAAGAAGGCTGGGAGGCCGAGGCTCTTCCCTCCTCTAATATTTTGAGTGCGTGAGCAACTGCGCCGACCACTCACAAAGATCAGGCCCCTCCTAAAAGAGCACGTGACTCGGCGCAAGCAGCGCAGGCCCGGTGTTACAACCGCAACTCCGCCCTCAGGGAGTTCCGCCTGGGACCGAAGTTATGGTGCTCGCCCCGACCTCCCACTCAAGCTGCTCGCCACTGGCAAGGGCCTTACGAGGTTAAGGAGAGAAAGGACTCGCCGACTATTTGGAAACAGCCCAATCGTCGATCGAAAGTGAGAGGATCTATCATGTCAACCTGTTAAAGCCCTGAGAGATAGAGAGGAGCTCCCAGCCCCGTAGGTCACTCTCCCTTTCGCAAGCACAACTGCCCTTAACCTCGGCGAAGAGCTGACCCCAAGCAGCGGCAGGAGTTAGCCCAAACACTCCGAGCCATCCCCGAGGTAGTGAGCGAGTCACCCGCCGGACCGCTGATTGAGCACGATATAGTCACGGAGCCCGGGTAATCGTCCGAGAGGCCCTACCGACTCCGGAGGCAAAACGCGCAGAGGTCGAACTGGAGGTGAAACGTATGTTGGACATGGACATAATTGAAGAGAGCCATAGTCCCTGGTCCAGCCCTATTGTCCTCGCCTCCAAGCCAGACGGCTCCTGGAGGTTCTGTAATGACTTTAGACGCCTGAATCAGATCTCCAAGTTCGATGCCTACCCCATGCCCCGCATTGACGACCTCCTTGAGCGGCTGGGTACGGCTCGATATCTGACTACCCTTGACATGACAAAAGGGTATTGGCAAATTCCTTTAACGGCATCCGCAAAGGAGAAAACGGCCTTTAGCACCCCTAGCGGGCACTGGCAGTACAAGGTCCTCCCATTTGGGCTGCACGGGCCCCGCGACCTTCCAACGCCTGGTAGATAGAGTGCTGAAGCCCACCAGTCCTATAGCGCCGCTTACCTGGATGACGTTGTCATCTATTCCGCACCTGGGAGGAGCATCTACTGCAGGTCGCAGCTGTCCTCCTAACACTGGCTAAAGCCGCCTCCGCATAAACCCCGGAAGTGTTTTTGGATTAAAGGAGGCCAAATATTTAGGCTACCTCGTGGGACAAGGACAGGTGCGCCACAGAGCTCCAAAGTTAAAGACATCTTAGAATGGCCCCGTCCGAGTACCAAGAAACAGGTGCAGGCTTTCTTGGGGCTTGCGGGTTACTACCGCCGGTTTGTTCCCCCTTCTCCAAAGAGCAGCACCCTTGACTGACCTGACAAAAAGGGCGCCCCTATACGTGGTGTGGACCGACAAAGCAGAACACGCGCTCAGTGACCTAAAGAAGGCCCTAACGCCGGCACCTGTGTTACGGACGCCCGATTTTGGGCTCCCGCTTATTCTCCAGACCGACGCTGGACACAGGCCTGGGTGCCGTGCTGAGCCAAAGCGCCGATGGTGTCGAGCACCCTGTGATGTACCTTAGCCGAAACTGATGGACCGGGAGACCCGCACGCTGCAGTGGAGAGGGAGGCCTTGGCCATTAAGTGGGCAGTGACCCACCTCCGGTACTACCTGCTGGGTCGCGAATTCGCTCTGGTGACTGATCACGCTGCACTTCAGTGGATGTCCCTACACAAAGAGTCGAATCCGCGGGTCACCAGGTGGTTCCTGGACTTACAGCCGTATAAGTTCACTGTCACTTATCGGCGGGCACCCTTCAGGCCAATGCCGATGCCCTCTCTCGTATTCACGACCTCTCGGTTAGGTCCGCCCACCTGACGGTCCTGGGCTAAGGGGGATGGTCACGCACGCGCAGTAGGAGGCAGCGGATTGATTCGACAGCACCTGGGAAACCACTGCGCCAGGGAATGGTGGGGTATTAACTTTCTCCCTCTGCTTCCTCATAGAAAAAAAGACCGACCTGCACCATAGGCCTGGATTGACCGCAGTGCGATACTTCCGCCCTTCCTCCGCCATCTTGCCCTGACGCCATCCTTCCCATCCTCCCTTGCGTCCTTCCCGACATTCCTCCACTTCCGCTCCTCCCCAAAAATGGCGCGACGCCAGGAGTCGGCGTCGCGCATTATGAACTGTTTGGTTTATAATTTTGACCTGTTTTTTTGTGTGTACAATATACGGGGCCGGAAAAACCCCAACCCTTGCTACTGTCTCTCTCGGTCCTTTACAACATACATACATACATACATACATACATACATACATACATACATAGAGTATCTCAGTGGTCATAATAGCCTTTTGCTCATTCAGCAACAGGTGATACTTGTAAAAGGCTAAGCTGCTTTCTGTAGAGATGCCACGGCTCCAAATGTCCATCAGTTGCTACAACTGGCAGACTGCTCCAAAGGGAGGTGACACGTGGTGCGTGAGTTTAGTTTGCTTGACAGAGTGAGTATTTCTCCTTTCCACTCTCCAACACTGTTTAGTATTGTAAGTCAATATATTAGTTTTACTTTATTTTTTTACTCTCCTGGACAAATCTTGGTCTCTTAGTATTATAAAAGACAAAGGGGCAAGACCTATAAGAAAGACAATCAACTGACTCAAAATTGTATTTTCACTGCACATTATATCATGGGCTAAAATCAAGTTAAAAGTAAAGACTATCATAATATTCTCAGAACTGCACAACATAAGGAGAAACAGTCAGATGCACTGGTTGAACGCCATTCTGCTACATCCTAAAAAGAGAATGAACACACATGAACCTCAGCAAAAGATAACCTAAGTTCTTGTTTCAGGCTGTGCCCCTCCTGGCACATCAGGAAAAAATTTATTGCTATTTATTACAAAATGGCTTCTAAAAAAATAAAACACACACATGACCTCTGGCCCTCGGTTACATCAACGTCACTTTTTTTGAAGTTAAACAGATTCCCAGATCTTTTTCCAGGGTGATCATGATTTAAAGTGTCAAAATGAAAACAAGAGAGAGTGTGATGAGAAGACGTGCTGGTCCCACCTGCATTAGGCCCCCCTTCAGGTCAATCAGCAGTTTTGGTAGGCATTGCTGCAGGTCAGAGTTGCCACTGTGACGGCACCAGTTTGCTTCTGTGTCCAGAGTGCAGCAAGTTGGACCAAGCAGAACCCGGGTTCGATCATTAAATCCAATCTTCACAAGCAGATTGTTCAGTTCAAGGAGAAAGGAGGCTGCCAGAAGATTGTCTGTAAGAGAAAAAGCATGATGAAGTAAAAGGCAGGTAAACCTGAAACTCATACTGCCCAGACTTAAGTTCTATGAGCAAAATCAATATACATATAAGCAACCTCATTCATACTCACTTGTACTATAATACTGCCAAGACTCTATTTGATGTAAATAAAAGATGGGAGAAAAAATATTAATTACAGGTTTGCCAAAAGGGTGGCAAGAAAAGCTTAAAAAATAAGTTCCAGGCCAGAGAAAGCTGTAATGACAGCTGAACTAAAAACAGAAGGAAAGGGTGCCACTATTATGCAAGGCAAAGACAAAGAGCAACCTTCTACAAAAACAGAACTCAGAGCTTGTGGGGTGTGGTGAGATATGGCAGCATGTGACACACAGCATCAAGCCCTGCTTACCAAAATCACTGCCCGGGGTTTGTTTCTTGCCTTGCACCCTGTGTTGGCTGGGACTGGCTCCAGCAGACCCCCGTGACTCTGTGTTCGAATTCAGCAGGTTGAAAAATGGATGGATGGATTATCTGTCAGATATTTTGAGAGTTTCATGCTTGTACACTTACCCAGGATGCCTTTGGCAAAAAACTAAAGTGGCAAGTTCTGATAGGGTTTTTATGGGCAGTGTGAGGCAACATATCATTAGCCAGCTCCTGCATTGGGTGTGGGAGAGGTGGGGAGTATGTGGGGGTCTCTTGTTTCAAGGATGAGGGACCATCTGTTCTTTCCTCCCACACTTTCACTCAATGAACTATAAATGCACCTCCACCTTGGGGACTGAGTGCAGGAATTTGAGTTCCACTGCTTTTCATTATCACAAGCTCCAATAACACAAAGAATTGTCAGGCTAATCCTCTCTTAGTCTTTATTTTCACTTGTAATGTCATATAAATTCCCAGATGTTGTGGTCTTCACCTTTCCTTTAAGCACCAGAGTTGGGACAAGAAAAGAAGCTCATCATAGGTGCACAGACATCTCTTCTGTGACTCTTTAACAGAAGAATATTTTTCCTGGATTGTCAGTTATTCTAACCTGGCATATGTTTAAGCAAAAATCTGGCATGGTCTATCAACTACAGGACAAAAAAAAAAAAAATCAAACTTACAAATGTGAAGAATGCAACAAAGAATTCTATCAACAAAGACGGTTGAGGAAATCACAGAGCTTGGCCCTACAACCTTACGGCATTGCATTGTGACCAAAAGCTTCTTTCTAGTGCTTCATTTTGGGAACAAGCAAGGAGGTGGTTTGCTGTTCTTTGTTATACATGATACCAGTTAGCATTTTTGCCTCTGGGAGATTTTTGGGCACACAGCCCTCTTGTGGTTGGCATGCATTGAATACACTAGTCATTTAGTAGTCGTCTGCATAAAAACATTAACAATTACATTTACTTATTTAGCTGGTGCCTTTATACAAGGTGACTTGCAACATCTGATATGCAATTGGTTATGTTCCTTCTGTTTTTCCAGTAAGAGCACAGACAGGTGAAGACACTTGCTCGTATTTGAACCCACACCTTCAGAGATTAATGTCAAAAGCCTTAACTGCTGTGCCACACCGGCTGCCTAGAACTCCATTAATTCCTTTCTAACCCCTCATTCCCCTATTCATAGTCATATGGTACAAAGAAGAACAGAACCAAGAGGTACCAAAATTCTATCCAATGGCCACAAATGTAGGTCTGGTGACCAAATCAAACAAAGAAACACAACAAAAGGAAAGCTCCACACAGAAGGCACTAAACCTACAATATGAACACTTGGTCCAAGAGCTCTGATGGGCACAGATACAAATTGAGTAACCAGGATCAAGTAAAGCTATAGAATGAAATGACGGGATGAGGGTAATGTGCTCAACTAAGTTTAACAACTTTCTAAACCCTCATATCTTCTCAGAAGATCACAGGAGAAAGTGGCGTCTTTCTTACACTTTACCTTCTATCACTGGTACATTTTTTTCTATTCATTTGGTAACAGAAGTATTCGGGTTACAACCACCAAATTTGAGCACATATATAATTTAATTTGAGCTGCATATACTTTGCATTCTATATCTCAGTTGTCATTAATATGTTTATCTAGGACCAGAAACAAATGCCCAGATGCCTCATTCAATTGATTCAGAAAAAACTGAACATAAGACGATCTGAGGCTGCAACCTATCCTGGAGACTACAGGCACAAGACAAGAATAAAGACAGACACACAGCCTTTCTGTCTATCTACATATTTATCAAAATGATTTCCTTGATCCTATATTTGGAAAACTTACTTGTTAAGTGTCTCTGTGTAAGTAAATTACTGTAGTTGTGGGGCTTTAACTGATAGGCATATAGTTTACAGTTCAATTCCCTTAACACCAGGCCTGGCAATCTTTCTCCATGTTCATCTAACAAAAAGTGTTCCAGAGTGACAATCAGATGTTTTTTATTCAACAGATCAAGAAATCCATCCCCTGCACTCTCTTGAATGTGCCACACGTCTCAAAGTGAACAAAAGCAACAGAGGCTTTGCAAAATGAAAGGCAGCACCTAATCTTTGACCTTAGAATCAGAATTCGATTAGCTCTACCAAGGAACACTGACTTCGCTCGACTTTCCGGCACTTCATCAAGTAATCTTCTGGCAAAATGTAGGCTTCCTAATCCTCGCTTCACATGTTCAGTATTACTAGCTTTATGAAGTCACCGATGTAAATGAAACAATAAGCTTCAAGTGAATCGCTATTTCCTACTGCTAATAATTTGAGGGAGTCACATGCTCACAGCCCTACACGGTGCTGGAGATTACTGCAAAAGGTAGAGCATTTTGATTTAAGAAAATGTAACGTACATCTTTCTTCTATCAAACACTCCTTCGTGTTGTTGACATGAATTCGGCGAATGTTTCTGTTTACAGCAAACTCTCGAGACAGACCCAGAGAGATAAATCTTCATCTGAGACTGCTAATGTGAGAAGTCCCACAGCTAAAAATAGCCCCCTCCCCCAAAGCACAGGATTAATTTTCAGACAAATTCAATTGTCTCTCCGTGGTTTTTCCATTCCTCTACAACACAGATTGTTCAATCGTGTTTATTAAAGCCAACCCATCATAAGTGATCAAAGGCCATGGCTGGTGAGAATCGGCGCAGCTCAGAGAACAAGCTCTTGTCTCACTGGGCAGTTATGTAGATCTGAGTAAACAAGTGCAAATGGTTCAGCTTTTAATGAAGTTTTGCTGCACTCGTTTAATGGGAATCTATGAGCTATAATGCCATCTGCCTACCACATGCGCGTCTCACTTGAAAGCTCAGCTTGTCTCCCACGTTGTTGTCTCAAGACACACATAATAAGAGGGGACTGAACTTTTTCACTTTTTCTTCACAACCTGCTGGGTGAAGTTGGTGGATCTGAAAATGACTGCAACTAGTGTGGCACTGAAGCAGTGGATAAAAAGTACAAATCAACAAAATTAATTCCAAGAGTTGCTTGTGTGTTATCTGAGGCAAAGAGGAAGAAAAAAAAAAACAATGGAGAATTAAATCCATTGCTCAGTTCATGGAATTGGCTGCAGATTAACTGACCACCACATCAAATGGACAAAGTGACTGACTAAGGAAAATGACTGGGGAGGGTCCAAGGAATGCGAGATTAACATACACCCCGTGCCCAGATTTCTTTAGCCATCATACAATGTCATCAATAAGGTGGTCTTGTTGTATTGTCATATGATTTTTCATTTCTTGTCAATTTCAAAAACAAATTATCATCTTAGCACACAAAATACCACTGGTTAAGGATCAGACAGCTTTTGGATCGAGTTAAGTGCTTATGCAGTTTGCTTTAGGGTTCTGCTAACGTTTTCATGATGAAAGCAAACGGTTTAAAGATAACGTAAAGAAACAGCTAAAATCTTCATGTGGCACCTACAAAACCAAGTTGTTTAGTTGCCTTTATGTTTCCATATTGAGAATGTCAGTTCAGTTTATAAAATGAAGTAAACTTCAGACACAAGGCTATTTTGAAGCCATACCACTGGTGCAACAATCAATTACCAATGTCCACTTTCTTCATGTAACATGCATGGAACTTTGAGGCAGGATTGTGCGATCCCAGTTAAATAAAGATACAGCTTTATAGGAATACTCCAGCCAAATGATCTCTTACACTAATAAAGTAAGGACTTCTAGAAAATCAGAGTAATGCATGTAGAAGGAATGCGCTCACATAGAAACAAGCTTTGGAAATGAAGATAGTCCTCTTGACCAAGAGAGAGGTGTTTCCTCAGAGTGCACTGCTCTGATTTTCCAGAAGTACTTTCCCATCTTAATAAAAGGGTAGGTGTTTATGCATCTGTGTATCCATCCAGTTGCTGTCATTGCAATAGATGACACATTAGAAAAATCTGTAGTAATACTATGCATTGGATTTGCTATTCCAACAGATGGCACATGAGAAACATTAACATTACTTTTATGAATCCTTTACCAAATGGCATATAAGGGAAACGGAATGGCAAATACAATGTATACAACAAACGGAGCTTCACAAACATTTGTATTAATGAATTGTATTACTACATGTGCTTGTTTTGTGTCATTGGTTGAAATGACAAGTGCAAAGCTTTTTATTGCAACATGCATTATACAGTTCATTCCAATAGATGGCACACTGCCAACACTAACACTGAAGTCTACGTTGATTACTTAAGATTTCAGCCCATCTTAGATGGGTAGCTCAGCTAGTTAAACAATATTTTAGCAAAAAGTGCATGCAATTTGCCTATTGTGAGTATACAACTGGGTGACTTGACATGTGGCACAAGTAACGTGACATTTTTTTCATTTGGCACTTTTAAATTGTTTGCTGTGGTCTCCATAGATGCCTTTTTGTTGAGAAATAGAATGGGAATTCTTTGAACATGATATTTCTCCTGGCCAAAACCACAAAGTACATGGGATAAGTAAAATAAAGATAACTTTTGCGTGAATTGCTCCAATACAAATTATGTATTTCCCCTATTTCTATAAAAGGAGCTACAATTAAACACATTTCAAACCTATTAATGAATTACTGACACCAAGTTCATATTGTTCTGAAGATGCTGTAGAGAAATAAATGACGAGTGACTTTCTTTGTAACAGAAGGCCACTAAACATATAACTGCTGGTGTTCCCAATGTAAAGTCCTTCTTAAAGTAAGAAAAAGTTTTAAAAAATTAAAATATTCCTCTAAGATTGTAAACCTAATATGAGTCTCTGGTTTAAGTAATTAAAAGTGAACTATATTTTTATTCAAATACAGTAGACCCCCGCAAAGTCACGGTTCACCGTTCGCAGCCTGAGTCATTTGCAGATTTTTCGTTACAACCTAACTAATAATTGTTAGCAGAAACTGCAAATATCCTCCCCAATTTTTACGGCTTTGTTTGTGGCAATACTGTACTGTAGAGAGAACAGGAAGCAGCTGTAGAGAAAACCGTGACTTGGGATGGTGAAAGTAGCCAATAGAATTTGAAACTCCCAGCAGTCCCTGCAGTGGCTCTGATTGGTCTTCTGCTGAGAGTGCTGGGGTTCTTGGGGTCAAAGGATGTCAGCGTAGCTTTCAAAAAGAGGGCCGGTGACCAAAAGCAAAAAAAAAAAGTTTTTGTAATTTGTGTTACAAGTTCCTGTCTGTCTGCCTTCTGTTGGGTTACCTGGACTTATTCATTTTGTCCTGGATTGTTTCGTACGTCTGGATTGTCTCCCATCTGTCTGTGTACATGAGGACTGTAAGTGGATTCATGGCCATCCTGCAAAGAAAGGAGTGCTCCTGAACCCGTCCACCCATCTTCACCATTTCAGGAACTACCGGTAGGACTATCTTTACATTCCCATTCAACATGAGAATCTCTGGACTATCTATTTTCATCATTACATTTCATCTGTTGCCATTTTTCATTAACTTTTTTATGATTTATTGTGTGTGTTTTGTTTGTGCTTTGTTGTATTTAATGTGTACTCGCCGTAAGGGGAACAGGGGTGGTATCGGTGTTTTCTTATTTCATTTGTTTTCATTACATTCTTTATTTGCGGTTTGATTACCGGTTTGCTTTGTTTTTGTCTCTGTTTGTGAGTGCGAGCATGTTGGGTCAAGGCTGAATGCGTCCCTGGAATTTCCAACATAAAAGTAATAATTAAACCAACGTCTTCTTGATTGCGGCTACTCGCGCGACACTACGCTTACTTTAAAGCCTGAACAGTGCCTGTCCTTTTTGGCTGATTGCGTTGTTTCTCTCTCCTCCCCCAGACATTCTCTGCTCCCCTATGATGTTTGTCTATTGCTTAATCGATAATTAACTGCATACTGAGCTCCCTTTACTTCTGAAAGAAACATGTTTGTTTGAAGTGTTTGAATAAAGTTCCTGTCACTACAATCTCCTGTGTTTCTGTGCAATTCTGTGCCCAAGCGTTGTACTTTGTACATATTGTTCCAGTAGTTTTTACATTTCACTAGCAGTATGTAAAATGATCAGTGTTTCAGTAATTGTTATTATGCTCTTTGCATGAAAAAAAGTGTTCCATTAAAATTTCACTTTTTCTTTGTTAATTGTGATGTTTACTTAAAGTGCAGCAAAAAAGTATTTGCCGCCCAGGGATGCAGTAACCCCAAGTATGTGGCAGTTTAAGGGTTAAAACCCCAAGATGCCGCCGAAACAAGCTGCACCGTCTAAGGCTTCTGGCAAAGAAAATGCGCTTGCATGAATTACAGTACATACGGCGGTAACATCGGTATTTTACATTCTAGTACTGCAGGAGAGACAGCAGTACAGTATACAGGTTTACCTTTACATTCTTTATTTTTAGGTAATGTATTAAACTGAGTATTAAATTAAAGTGTTTTGGGGGCATATTTAGGGTTCAAAGTATGAAAATAGACATTTTTTTTAACCACATCCAAAATGCGCACTTTTTCACAATTCACGAGTGCTTTAGGAACGTAACCCCCGCGAATTTTGGGAGTGTACTGTAATGCTAACTATACTGCAGTCTCTGTTTTTTCCCCCCACAACACTTTTGAAACCACAAACACAGATGAATAAGTGGAAACAGTTACGGTAAGGGGCACCTCAGGTAAATGGACTTGTGCTTTCCATTAAGTAAAATGGAGTTTCTTATTTGAATACGATATTGTTTATCATGGTGGCGGAAAGTGGTGACATGATGTATGACGATTATTCAGGTTGCTCTGATGCCAAAGAACAGAAACTGCTTCATTGAATTTCATGGAAGATGCTCCCATTTTCATGGGTAAATTTCTTTGTCATAAAATTTTATATAAGATTGCTTTAATCCTAAAAACCATCATAACTGGTCATTGAAAAATATATACAATAATAACCCATTATTTTACAGTCTCAAATATAGTCCTGGTCCTCTAACAGATCTTAACTTCCAGAAACATATAATTATACAAATCCTCCAAAAAGACTAAGTCAGTGGCATCTCTATATTGAAGAAATTTGTTCAACCACTTTATCAATAATACAGTTATCTTGAAAATTAACTTGGGCTCTGTTTGCCAATTTACAAGGTAGCTCCCTGTACTCACAAAACACTGCAGCGTAGTCTCTCAGATCTGCTTGGTGGCAATCTCTAGTTTCTCATTTCAATCCTGAACTTTTGTTAAACGCGTTAGTTTCTGCTTAGTCTTGTTTAGTCCTTTTTGTTAGATTTTCTTCACCAAGTCCTTTAGTTATCTTTGATCATGTTTAGTTACAGCATTAGGTGCAGCCATGTTTTTGCATCTTCCTATCATACAATCTACACATTAAAACACCCCTTAAATTATCATCATTGCACTCCTGGGATCGGCATCATACTCATCAAGTCAGCTATGTATACAGCAGTTTTAACCATTCATCTGAACATATTACACAGGAGAAATCCAAAGGTGGTCTACGTGACTCCCTGATGCATCAGTGTGTTGCTGGATGCTTTGCAGTCGTACTCTGCATACAAGTGAGATTCATGGTGATAAGCTACTTTACAACAGCCCTTCCTGGGTTATAATACAGAGATACACAACATAATGAAACACATTTGCAAGATGACAAACATTCAGATGACCTGTACTTCATATGTTCAGCTGTTGAGAGGGCTTGATTAAACTTTTTTCTGCTGTAACTTAAACAGAAGTTTCTAACAACCTGAGTAATAAAGCTGGCTGATGGAAATATTGTCCATGCTTCCTTTTTCTTGGTGTCCATTGAAGTATGATTGTATTTTAGCTTCCTTTTATATTTGTTCCATGATGCACTCGTATACTGGGAAATGCTCAAAATGATGGTGGACACAGAATTAAAAATTTAAGAGTGTATAGAGTCATATGCAGCACTTACCTGTCCCCTTGGGCCCAGTCTTCATATTAACACTGGCTGTCCAACCTGAAACAGAAAGCACCAAAGAAGGTCTGCAGGGATGTGGTTCCGTTTCCAGAACAATTACTATCTGAGTCGTACGGACAAAGATCTTCTGGAAAAAAGCAACAGTCTTCCATGCTTTTTCTTGAGCTACTGTATCTTTCACTACAGATGCCTGATCCTGGACAGAACTTTGAACTTTGGGTGCCTGGACTTCATTGGTGAGATCCTGTTTGTTGACATCACAGCTGTAGTCTGGAATAATCTTCTTAAGAAAATCATTCATCTGGTCTAGTTTGACAACAGTTGGGTTTGCCTTCAGTGGCCTTAAAATTTCCACATTTAACTCAGCTGTAACAAAATGAAAAAGTACAAGTCAAACTTATTCAGAATAAAAGCTTTACTACGTATATTTAAGAGCATACATAGTCATGAAAGTCAATATCCTCAAAACGATTAAAAAGATGACATAAATAAAAATTGGCTTTGCATGTCTGGTGGAACATATCCAATTGTCTAGTTCAAAATGGGCCAGACATGTCCATTTAGGCACATCTAACTGGAAAGAACAAGTGACCTGTCAGGTCAAGTTAGTTTGGGGAGCATGCATTGGTATAGCATGTTGCTGCACCCACCACATGATGAAACAGCTCAGGATCCTGGTTGGCAATCCCCTGGGAGACACGCAGTCCAGTCCCACCACCCAGAAATAACCATCCATCTGCCATGGCCAAGTGTTACGTGGGCATCCCCTTGGCCTGGTCAACAATGAGGATCCCGTGAGCCAGATCTCCTTCAGAGAATTGCGCAACATGACCATACTGCCATAACTGATGATCCCTCACAATGCAAGTAATGTGCCTCATATGGACTCTATGACCAAATGCTCGTTTGACACAAAGTCAAACTACAGGTACCCAAGGATTCTCTGAAGAGACACAGTACTGTAGGAGTCCAGTTTTCATCTCAGTTCACTGGATAACGTCCATTTCTCACAACCATACAGCAAAACAGGAAGCACCAGGACTCTAAAGACTTTGAACGTAGTCCTTATGCAAAGATATCGGGAGCACCACACACCCCTTCTCAGCGACCTCATGACCCCCCCATGTTCTCCCAATCTGTCTACTGAAATCATAGGAAGAGTCACCAGAGATATGAATATTGTTGCCGAGGTAAGTAAACCTCTCAACAAGATCGACACACTGCTGATGGCTGTGCCCAAGAGGTCATTAAAGGCCTGGATCTTGGTTTTTATCCAGAACACTTGCAAACCCAGAAACTCAGACTTCTCACTCAGTCTCTCCTGAAGCCCTGATCAGAGCCTTCATTGACTCCACAAAAATCATAGCTTCATCGGCAAAGTCATGATCAGTGAATCTTTCTTCACCAACTGATGCCCCGCAGCCGCTAGACCCCACGACCTTTTGAACAGGGTAGGAGCTAAAGTACAACCCTGATGAACCCCAGAATCAACTAGGAAAAACAAAAGAGGTTCTGCCTTCACTTTGCACAGCACTCACAGTACCTGCGTACAGGCCAGCCATGATAACCAGAAACTTCGGGGGAGATCCCGCTAAGTCTCAGGATGTCCCACAGGGCAGCTTGATCAACTGCGTCAAACACTTTATGAAAACTGACAAAGGCTGCAAAGAAACTTTGCCGATATTTACGTTTGTGCTCCATGAGAATCCTCAGTGCCAGGATGCGGTTGATGGTAGACTTCTATTGAGAATGATCCTAGCAAAGACTTTACCCGGCACCGAGACCAGTGTTATCCCCTTGTAGTTGCCGCAATCTACACATGAACTAAACCCCTTCTATCTGCTAAGGACTGGGGACCACTGGTGTACTGCAAATTCCGAGATTTGAATTCTATTCTATATCTTTAGTCTCTTAAATTTAACTATTTGGGATTGGAGTAAAGGAAGGAAAAGGTTTATCAAAATTCTGCTGTCTTTAATAAGGACCTCCAACAGGTACTAGTTCCCCCTCCCAGGCTACTCTGTCATACTGCAAAAAGTGCATCATCCGATTCCTTTTGAAGTGGTTAATGTAAAACCTCAAGTAAATAATAGACTAAAATATCCAAGTGATTTAAAAGTCACTTTGTTCTAATGAGTGTCAGCTTTCAGACCACTAGCCAGGTCAGTAGACCACACTTTGGGATCCAATAGTAAACCACTTACTGTATATGCTTACAGCTGTGTGAGCCCACTGAACTTTCAAAACAGCAGGTAAGAGCTCTGTGCCCTACTTGATTCCTGTTGTTAAATCTTAATTGGGCATAAAGAGAGGCAATGTGATATAGCGGTAAGGGATTTGGATTTCAAACCCTGACACTGTGTGACCATGAGCAAGTCACTTCACCTGCCTGTCCTCCAATTGGAAAAACAAAGTAAATGTAGCCAATTGTGTCTTGTATGTTGCAAGTTACCTTGGGTAAAGTTGCCAGCCAAATAATCAAATGTAAAGCACATGCTGGCGCCAGCTGGACATTTCAGACAAAATCTGAGCAAGGCTGGGCCATGACAAACAATCCCTTTATGGGTTCCATTCATAGCCAGTGGCCAATTTAGAGTCATCTGCCAACCTTACATACACAGTTTGGATGGGGAAAGAAACTAGAAATAAAAAAAAATAAAATAATAAACCTTTAGTGAAAATCCCTCATAGGAAAAAAAGTTGCTAATTCCACAAAGAGAATGGCCAGTGTTAATACACAAGGCTCTGGATTTGTGCTGCTCTGTTTCAAACCCAGTTTGAATTAAACAAATATGCATGTTGGGCATGGCATGAGTTTTGAAACTGTTGTGGCAGATGGACTTGAGTTAATCTGCTCGATTTGGCGTTTTGCCCTTTATGTCTACCTCAGATATACATAGCCTGGTTTAAACTGGCTAAAAAAAAATTAAAGCTTTCCTGATTAGTGCGTTGTTGCCAAGAGCATGCACGCCAGTGGGTTAAAAATGTTGTGGAAATGTCATCAAAAAAGATCAGGGCAACATTGACACCAACAGAGTTAAAGGGAGGTCTAGCCTTGTATCTCTGTAACCAAAAGGAGTTTCCTGTAATTCTGGAGCTTGACTATCTAATGACCCTCATTGTGTCTAAAAACATTTTGAGACCAGAGAAAGATGGAGTATGGTGTTGGGGTATGATTTCGGGAGGAAGGTCACTGGTGAAAGATAGAGGCCGCAGTCATGAGAAGGAGTGCTTTAGAAGTATTTGAGAAGTTAACATGCTAACTCGCCAAAGGAACAATACTTCATGCCTTTGAGGGAATGTCTAATGTGGTAGCAGATTTCTTTTTTACTTGTTCAATACTTTATGATGTTCTGTCACTTTTTGCTAATTTGATTTATTCCAAGTGTGGTGAGAGGTGCTATTCTTTTGTAAAAGATGCATGGGTAGAACAGCCTCAATGAACAAACTAAATCCAGTTAATAATGGGCTAAATGGGTCTCTGAGAAACATTTTGAACCAATTTCATAGTGTCAATCCCACTCAACTGACAAAATTATAATGTAGTTTTTGGTTTGAACTTACTGAATGGATATTTTGGGCATTTTGAAAATAAACTGCACAAGCATTTTGATTCCAAATTAGAAATTATCCCATTACCTTGAAATTTATCAATAGTAAAGTGTGGATAGACATGGCAGGTGTGAATTTAGCTGGTTCCGTGGATGCTGTCTACAGACAGGACCAATCTATATGCTTGCAATTTTTCATTTACACTCAAACAAGAATTGTAGAAGTTGGAGAAACTTCAGTTCATGTCATCAGAATCAAATTAAGGGATTCCTGCTAGCTGGTTTCCAGCATTATCCTGATAGACAGTACCCTGGCAAGATGAGTCCTCATCATGAATGTTTTTGGAAAAATAAAAAAGGGCACCCAATATGATGGAACATGACTTAATTGATCTTGAAAGCCCAGTAGCCCAGAAATGTCTCTTATTCTGTTAACCTTTTTCCAATTACAATGTTTAAAAGAGTTAACTTTCAAGAAACTTCAGCCTCATGTGGAGATGGGAGCCATTGGACTAAGATGTTGCTGCCTTCATAGTGGCCTCCTTATTGGAAGTGTTTTGCTGTCTGGTGAGGAGCCATGTGCTACACTGCTGAACCTCGTTAGGTGAACCAGACAAAATTTCCAACCTTCTGTTCATAGAATGCCATTTGTTTTTATAACTTTATGAATTAATATGTTCTGCTCAGTTTGAAGGAGCTGCTCAATAGGAGTTTGTTTGAACAGTTATGCCTAGACCAAGTCTGTGGTAGCTAAACAGTGTTACGTCTGTTTTGGATGGTGTAAACACATTGATTATGAATTGGGCAAATCTGCTTTAAAACTGCATTGTCCAACATTAAACTTTTTTAATATATTAGCCACTTTGTAAAAAAATGAACTTGGACAATTTAGGACAAAAACAATATGGCGCATAGTGGTCCTGTTTTTATTCATTTTAATACAGGATTGTTAGCAGAATTTCAATTAGATCAGAACAATAACACCAGCACTATAGCAGAAAATTAAAAAATACAAAAAAAAACCCTAAAAAACAAACATTTTTGCACATCATACTGACTAATCACGGCACCAGAGAGTAATGTCAAATTGCATGTAAGTCTTTCACAGTATTCTGTACATGTGATATTAATGGTGGAATATGCACAGTTTGCTGCTGGCAACAATGTTTCAGAGAAATGTACAATTTTCTCCTTCTTAACACCAGCTTAATGAACTTTTGACCTCTGAATTGCCCTTCAGCAAAATATTTTTCTTTTCTCAAACAAGTCCTAAATTAGCATGTCTATGAAGCACAGCATCCACTTCAGTGCCAGACCAATGCCCAATTTAAACAAAGCAAAACGCTGAGAGTGGAGCTGACCAGGCATCTTGAGCACCTTGTGTCATGAAGCTTCATGAACACATGCAGGCTTTAAGTAACCTCCTGCACTCCTCTGAAGTATGGTTCTTAGACTGCTAGTTGGAGGCCTGCGTTAATTCACCTCCTCCTATGGGAGCTGCTTCAGATTTATTACAGCCTGTGTCAGTGGAGGGCAGGGACACATCATATGATTCATATTAGCGTAGTTCACAGAGGCTCTGTTGGGCAGAGCGGCAATGACGACATTTTTAAACAGTTTGATAAAAAGCAGGGATGGTTTATCATAATGGTTCCAATTTGTACAAACTAATGTATCACCTGCTCAGACTTAGGCTCTGCTGAGCTCTGAGCTTGGTTTCACTAACTTTCTTTGTATTGTGCACATGCCCATGCTGAATGGGCCCAATGGTGCCTGCTGAATGTCTGTATGACATATCAGGTGATCTGCTTCTACCCTTGTTCATTCATATTTTATTTCCTGGACCAATTCCTAACAGACCTGTGTTGCATAAAATTAAAAGTGAACAAAGGAAGACCTATCACATGGAAGAGTGAACCTCCACAAAAAGGTCCACCAAAGAGCACAGCAGCTATGCATGAGACAAAGCACAATCCACACAGAGCAACTGTAAATTCCAAGTCTGAAGAGAACTGTTAACATCTGTTAGTAGTATGGTGTCTCACACACATACCACACAGTCCTTCAGCAGGGACAAGACTCCCTCAGATGCTAACTGGAGTTACGATATCTGCCCTTGTGATTAGGGTCAACAACAGCAGCTCTTTCAGAGTGAGTGTTGAGGATGAGTAACCTCTGCACTGCAGTAAATTTCACCTGAAGTGTGTGCCTCCTGTGTCACACAACCTGCTTCATTATGTTGCCTGAGTGTGTACAGTTTTATTTACACTGGAGTTAGACCAGTAACATACAATGACTAACAGTACAGTTTCAGATGTTATATTCAACAGGACAAACAATGTTGTAAAGTGAAGGCTCATTATAAAGCATGCCAGAAGCAGTTATTTTATGCCGCCTTTTGTATTTGCATTCCTAAGACTATGAAAGACACAACTATGTTAATGCCTGGACTCTGACAAAATACATGAGGCCATATCTATAAGACATTCCTGGCAAATTATGATAGATCTCTCTATGTATATATCATGCCTAGTGATATAAAAATACCTGTACCTCCGTAAAACTACCCATTATCTTGGTATTGTCAAATATGTAGAGTAGCTGTGGTTCCATAAATCATAATGTTTAACATTGAATTGCCAGTGTGTCCTATAAAAATGCCCATCTTAAACAGGAAAATGTCATTTCTGGTCATTTAAAATTCCAGATCCTGCCCAGTAAATCTTAGTCATTACAATATCAATACCAGTGTTGCCAAAGCAAATATCAGTTCTAAGGATATAAAAATTCAAATTGTAGTTGTTGAAATTGAAGTCATTACTATACCAAAAAAAGCACTATGATGTCTATGAATATTCCGTCCAAATGTTGTGAAAACGATAAAAAAAAACAGACTTCTCAATACAAATTGTAATCAGATATCAACATCACAGCCCTGAATATTAGAAATTTCAGTCAACACAACAGAAATGCTTTTCTTGATATGCACGTCCTAATACTATATATTCAAAAATAATATACATGTCCCCACATTGTATGTACCTTTTCAATATGCAAACCTTACTTCTGTTTAACATAAATCTAGAGTTGATTTTATGAATGCTGTCCTAAAAATGTTGTTCCTAAATATTCAAATAAAAATAATTACTCATCAGTCAACAGCAGAAGTCACTTAAACACACTCATCTCATGTCATAATGAGGAAAACACTGAGTAGTCAATGAACTTTATTAACACCTACTGTGCACAGTAGGCCAGGTTCATCCACTTATACATGGGAGTGCATATTAGATGTGATACTAACCTGGTCCATTCAGGAAATCTCTGATTTGCAGTGACAGAAGAGGAGGTGGGATGCCTGTTTTGGTATCTGCTTCTCCTGCTGCTGTTTGCAACCAGAAGACACTATAATCCAAAGCTTCTGGGAGGGTCTTCCCCATATCTGCAAGCAAAAGGATCACTGTGGTCATACAAGTGTTACTGGGACGGCAAAACTAATTTTATTCACTAAACGAAACATGATAGTTCCAGCATACCCCTATTGAAAGCTTTCAGGCTCACTTTAAAACACTGGATGACTCTGAGTACTTCTGTGCAAAAAGCATAGTCTATCTGCCCAGGCTGCCAACTTGAGGACACAGAGCCAACTATGTGACCATAAATGTGGTCACAGCCCACTGTTGCCTTCATCCTCTGCAAGCTGTAATATTGATTCTTTTCTTTAGTTTGTCAGCATCACATAAATGCCAAGCTTAAGCTCTCCTTGCTGTCTGAACCTGAGCTTATGCTACTCAACTAAAGGAAAGGCCAAAACTGACAGAAAAATGTTAGACCCACACAGTAAATCCAGCCACCTAGCAATGCTAGACCCATGTAGTGAACACAGCTTCCTGGACTACCTGATCATCCCTAATTGCTCTATATGCAATTTATATCAAACCTATACACATGTCAGATATGACTGGTGGAAATGAATGACTTGTGGAAGTCCTACATGCTTATTCCTTCCTCACCTGTGCACTTGTAATCTGGAGCAACTCCTTTTAGTACCATGTCGAAAACGGACAGTTCTAGCTTCTGCTTTCGGTGGTGACAGCTAAGCAGGAAAGATGGCTGGGATACTGTCAGATGCAGAAGAGGCTCTAGCTGGATGTCACTGGGGCCTCGGGCCTGGCTGCCTTACTATTGTGACACCTAGGGCTTGACGGGCAGATGACCTGCTGGGGGTATGCACAAGCTCTGGGGGTGTCACCACATTGCCACCTAAGAGCTCTTCAGCAGTCAGCAGAGCAATACTGTCCATCTGGCTAGATGCTGAGTCCCTGTCAGATTCAGGTTCGTTCAATGCACTTTTCCCCACTCTCTCACACTCAGTCTGTTCCTGAGTGCCACTGCCAAGTTTGGACACTAACTTGCTTGAATATGTCATGAGTGAAATGCGGCTTGCCGTCACAAAGATGTCAAAGGGAATGAAGTTAAGGTTTTTCACTATGGAAGACTTGTGCAAGGGGCGTGCAATTCGATGGTGACTGGCGCCACTCATCTGCTCAATCTGAACAATACGGATCCATGCGCTATCGCTCCCAAATCCACTGTCTTGAGCCCCGCTGTGCCGTGAAGAAGCCTCTGCTGAACCACTCTTGCTTGCAGCACTTTTCTTTTGCTCTTGCATGGAAACCTGAAACAAACACAAAGTGACATTAAAGACACAGCACTCTGAACATACTTTCACACGTGTACAAAATTAAAACTAACTGTAGACCAATGGTTTATATTGAATTTAGGTCTCTTGCCCATTGTTTGTGTTTGTTTCTTTGTACATTTTGTATTTTCTAATAAACCACGGAAACAGACATGCTTGGACATTAAGCTCTAGTTTAATCAGGAATAACTACAGTATTTAGTGGAAATCTGAGAATATTTGGTAGAGCCCATTTTTTTATTTTGAGTGGACACCTTTGCTGTTCACTACAGTTGAACCTCCTGCTGCCATATCACATTAACATGGAGGCTAGTATTGTACCAGTTGCCAAGTATTCAAAGCTGCACAACATCTTTGAATTTCCTGCACAAGTGTTCAAAAGCAGACTGGGGGAAATAGCAATGAGAGCTGCTGATATCTAAAAGTTCAGAAACACAGTTATCAAAACCCACGCAGCTAAACTGTAAACTTTATACTCTAAACTGGGTATTAAAGCAGAGCTTTTGTGATGTGGTGTACAGTGCCTACTGGGGAGTAGCCCATAGCAACAATCCAGTGCATCTTAGCAACTCACTAACAAATTGCTGAAGTTACAAATGGCAGTGAAACACTTAAAATTAGACAACAAAAACATTTATATATTTTTGTTAAACTTTTTTATTTATAGCAAACATATATATGACTTTATACCTATGACATATGAACAGAAACAAGTTATCTAAAGGAGCAAAAAATGTCTAACTTGGTGTACCAGTTTTTAGCCACTAGTTTATTGGCTGCATCAGAGGGGAAAAAAAAGTCAAACTCTCACTAAAAATGGCAAAGTCAGGGAGCCATTTCAGGTTTTTCACTCATGAATATACATGTAGGCTCTTTAAGGTTATTAAGAATGGCGCACTGGTCATTGTCTATTGACAAGACAGCTGGTTGTCACTGCAATCTAAGTGTTATAAATCTACAATAACCAGTACTCATTATATTAAGGATGAAATGGGCCTGCTTCAGCTGCCCTGCAACCCTACCTTGGAGAAGTGGATTACATAAAAGAATGGATGGATAGGATTTCTGAATAAGCACATTTTGCTCACTATTCTTTGCAATGCTGTTTTTCACACAATATAGTGCAGTGGGCTGACTGTTTCTACCTGCTTAATGCACATTCCATCTCTAAATTTTAACCAATTAAACTACTGGACAAGCATGGCCCAAAAATCCATTTCAATTAAAATATGAAACAAACTAGTAAAAATAATTGTACATGGAATCTAAGACAACATAAAACAAAAACTAATTATCAATCTTAATCAAACATTAAATATAAATCTAAGCATAAATCTAAGTCTAAAGAAAAACCTAAATGTAACGTTAATGACATCCAAACTAAACCTTAATGTAAGTTTAAGCCTAAATGTATCCCATAGATGTAATGGTAAAATATAGCATAGTGGTAAAATGTAAAGAAAAGACTACATCCCAACTGGTTATTATATTTATTAAATGTACCAGTATGTACATTTGAAAGAGAGTACCAGTTAAGGGTTCTTCCTACTTGTGTTTAAGGACATAGTCAGGGAGCTGCCATTTTTATCTGTTTTGTAAAATGCAAAAATGACTACGGTTAAGACAAGTCCATGGCTGCAGTTAATGCATACCAACATGTTCCTTGTCTGTCAACAGGTTGGATGAGATGAGAATGGACTCTCTACAGTAGTTAAAATTACTAACCCTAATGATTCACATTTGTCATCATGACTGGGTAAGGCACTATCGTCTCACTAAAGCTGGTTTGATTCTTTAGAACACATGAATGCACAGCAGTGGCAATGGATGACAGAATGGGGGTCAAGTTTGTAGCTGGTCTCACCACACACAAGGCAATGACACAATCCTTAGGTGTGATACCATAGAAAATGATAGTAACCAATGACTCTGAAGGACTAGCATCTGAGGAGATCACATCCTTAAGGCATGAAGATCAGCAATACTAGATCATGTAGGATTTTATAGGTATCATTTTATTCAGGTTTCTGATTTTTTTTTTAGAAAAACAATTTCATTTTTGGGGTTTCATTTTAATTTTAACTCAAAATGACAAAGTTCATTTTTATTAACAACTTCTTTTCTTGTTTACATGACACACTGAGTAGTGTCAAGTGAACAATTCACTTGTGCTTTTGATTTCACAAGCTAAGACACTCTAAATAAGCCGGTTCTTGCATTACTTGCCATCTCCCAGTGAATACACTTGATTAATTTTTCAAAGAACTCACCAATAGTAAGTTTCAAATCAAGTAGGCCCTACTGTTAGGTTTTTGATCTCTAACTTTGATATCTGTTTTGCCCTTTGCTTTTGGTATCTCACTCTCTTTGGCCTTATTGTTCTGGCCTGTTTTTTAATTAAGGTTCTTGCATGCATTTTACATCTCTTGGTCAATAACCACTTCTCACAATAATACGGAGATGATTGTCTAACATATTATTTAGGCACCAATACTGACTATGAAATGTCTCATAGTGGTGTGCAGTACATACGGAGCACTCCATAATTTCTGGGACAAAGGCACATGTTCCCTTGATTTACCCCTCTGCTCTACGGTTTGAAATTAAAAATAAAAAAATTCAATGTGATTAAAGTGCATACTGATGACTTTAAGGATATGAGATTACATTTCAGTCACACAACACTTTTTCTACATGGTCCCCCCACTTCAGGCACCATAATACAGCAATGGAAGGTATATTAAAGCAGTCTCATTTAGTACTTTTTGCATATCCCTTGCATGCAATGACTGCTTGAAGTCTGATGATCTTCTCTGATGATGCTCTGTTAAACCGCCAGTGCAGTCATCTTCATCTCCTGCTTGTTTCGGGAGCTTGTCCCCTTAAGTTTTCTCTTAGCATCAGCACAAGGAAAGCATGCTCAATTGGAAAGCTTTTATTTACACACACCAAATCAAGGATCAGTTTTGGAGTGGTGGTGTTAAGTTGATGGGGGTTTCCCAAATTTAAAAAAACAGACCAAAAGATCAGGGACTTGGCACAATACATCAAGGCCTTAAGCCTCTAATGCCCCTCCCTCCCGAAGCCACTGAACCATTAGAGAGAACCATGATGCCAGCTATGAGGGCAGCTTAGAATGTACAATGGAACCAAAGGAGAAATACAAGTGGTCCATCCAACCAGAACTGTCTCTGATTTTGATGGCATAAACAGATTACTTGTCAGGGTCAGCTCAAGTTGGACGGTTTGGGAGACAAAGTCAGAGAGGCGAGATTGTTTTGGTTTGGACATGTGCAGAGGAGAGATGCTGGGTATATTGGGAGAAGGATGCTAAGGATAGAGCTGCCAGGGAAGAGGAAAAGAGGAAGGCCTAAGAGAAGGTTTATAGATGTGGTGAGAGGGGACATGCAGGTGATGCGTGTGACAGAACAAGATGACGAGGACAGAAAGATATGGAAGAAGATGATCCGCTACAGCGACCCCTAACAGGAGTAGCTGAAAGAAGAAGAAGAAACAGATTACTTGTTGTAAATGAATGTTGTGATTGTAGATCATAAATACAATTTTCACTGCTAGCATAAAGATTTTGTATTAGGAATAGATTTTTGTAATGTTTAATATATGTAATCAGAGTCTTTGCAGGTTTCAGCTTTTAGCTGCTTGACACTACTATTCTGACATCACCCAAGAGGGGTTCTGGGCTGAGGAACACAATAGAAAGCAGCTTACATAAAACAAAAATAAAGCATATTATTTTATGCAGTTCAACACTGCCAAAAAATCTAGACCAACAAAATTAGTTTAAAAAAAAAAAAAATAGACAAAACCATGGAGTGTGTAAGCTATTAAAATAATATAATTAAAATGTAAGAAGTTAAGAAGATGATGAAGTAATTCTCGGCCAAGGGCAAGGCCCATCTAAAACACCAACAGGCCAAGACATTCAAATAAAAACTTAAGAATTCCAGGTTGTAGGATGCCAAGGAATATAATGGCATGAAAAGTGGTCAAATTTAGAAAAAGCTACAGTTGAATAGCTGTGTCCTGGGCTGAAATGACAGGTGATAATGTGAAGGGCAAGTAAGAATTCTGATATCCTAGTGACATACAGCAAATAAAAGCACCAAGAATTGCTGCACATATTTTGGATACTAAAGCAGGTTTAACACAATTCATTTGGTGAGACATTGGCATCAAACCCATATTACATTCATACTACATTTGAGAGAAAGAAGAGTACGAAGTTTAAAACTGGAGGACACTGAAGGTTTAGCAGCCTCTTGTTCTGGTGCCTTGATGTGACAAAATCCCAACAAACATTGCACTGACTACAAGTAACTCTGGAGACTGAATTTGAGGTTTAAACAATGGTTTGAAATATTGTTACAAAGTTAGTAATGCTGTTTACTACGTCATCATTCAGAAAAACAAAAGTTATTTGCAAATTGTTCTGAAAGTAAAAGTACCTTTAACCCATTCATTAAGTAAGAATGGGCAGGACTGAATTCTCCCCTTTGTATTGCATGGGTTGCCAATGACTTTTCAGAGTGTGATGAACATACTGTTACATTTCCATTAATCTTGCAGTGAGATATACATTAATGGAAGTTTCATCACTTGCAAGGAACGTTATGAACCCTTGAAATTAAAATAAATACTTTAAAATAGTCCAGTCTGAATATCAATGCTTAATTCAATTTAGAAACATCAGTGTATTTGAGGCATATTATGGACAGAGGTCAGATTAAGCTACAGGAGGTGATAATTTTTGACTGGCCTAAAATGGAGACTAAAGGGACAAATACAGTCTTTCCTTAGAATTGCTGTATATTGCTACAGATATAATGAACTCTTTGAAGCAGCCGCCGCTGTTAAAAGACCAGAGCCTAAAAAGTTTTTTTTCTCCTTAACCCAATGCCTCTTTTAGAAACTCTAAAATGACTCTCTGTTCAGCATCACTGTTAATAACCCCTGAGATACACTTGGCAGCACTACAGACACTTGATGTAGGCAAAGTAGAACATGTCATTATAATGTATACATCAGATAGAAACTTCCTAGATACCAGCATTAGGCAGCTGTCCTGTGTTGGGCCCGTGTGGTGAAGTGTACAATAGTGGGCATTTAAAATATCATCTTTTAGGCTAGGAGTTCACCATATGGTGCCTAAGCACACAAAGGTGCCAAGGATAACTACCAACCATTTGGGTAACCTCTAGGAAAAAGAGTGACTCAAGGACAAAGTTATCCACTGGCAGGAATACAGCTAACAAGTTTTGCTCAGTGTGCTAAGCTGGAACATGGAGGGGTGCAAAGTGTGGCGGGAGAGACGCATGTGATAGATGCAGTTCACCATTTATGTGGAAATATTTCAAGTGGGCATTGAAAAGGAGTAGATATTCTTCCTAATAAGATAACCCACAAGTAATTTTTTTTTCCCTAGTGTCAAGAATATTCAAACTAACAGAGATAACACAACATTGTTGGCCTAAAGTTATACTAACAGAAATAAACCTGAAATTAAAGTCCTGACTAACAGACTGACAACCCAAGAGACAATCAGGATGGAAATCCTCACAGGTGGAGAGGGAGAGTGAAGAATGAAAAGACAAGAAAGATGAAGAGAGAAAGGTTCCAAAAATCAGTAAATTCAACTTGGATGTCACAGATTTAACAAAGGAGGCACGCGCTGAAAATGACGGAGAGAAAAAAAGTTCAAACACTGTTTCATTTTTTTTCCCCTCAGTATTTTTTTTCAACATATATTGTTAATCCACAACAAAAATACACCAAGTTAGAAGGCTTTGGACACATGTCCTCTTGTTTTATTTTTCAGAGTAGTCTTTTCAATAAATGTAATAGATTCTATGAAATCACAATACCAAAGCCACCCTAAAAGTAAATGAATAAACAACCACAAAAGTGTACACAAAAAAACTGACTACGGAAGTCTTAACTAGCCAAGGCATTTAGTGCACCTACTGAGGCAGGCGGTCAACTGGAGAAATCCCCAGCCATAATGACAAGTACCGAATGTAGTCATTTTCCTTTAAAGCCTCCTCCTGGACGCTCACTTTAACACAGCAGCTTCTCAAAGCAGTAGGAATACAGAGACAGCAAAAGTTTTCTGCTTTAAGGAATGCCTTCCCACTGCCTTGGCCAAACTGAACACCACAGTCCAAATCAATTAGTGCCTACAGGCCACACTGACACGTTATTATTAAACCGCTGCTAAAAAAAAAAATAAAAAGACATTAAAGAAATAAATATATATTATAACCAACGGACGCTCAGCAGACAAAAAAATATTCTAATTAAGAACACATTTACAAAAGGAACTGGGGATAAGTGGTCTAAAGAATCCTACTGCTGCTTCATGTTGAAACCCAAGAAATTTGCGAAAATAAAACACAAAACATGTGAAGTGAATGATAAAAGTTTTCCTTAATTAGCTACTGGTGTGCACGAACATGACTGCCATCGCAGAATCGAAGCCTACTGTATATGGCGCTGCAGGCCCCCTCCCCCTACACGTGTTTTCTATTTCATTTCTTTTTTGGCTGTTTTTTTTTTTCTTTTTCTAGAGCCATCCTTTTCTTGGAGGGAATAAAAGCTGTACGAGTGATTCGGCGCAGATAGGATTTCAGAGCCTCAGGCATACTGAATACGAAGCACCCTGGCGGCACATGAAACAAAATGCTTCACTTATTAGATATTTCCTCTCCTAAACAGTGTCATCAAAGGCTCAAAAACAAAATGCGAACAAAAAGCAAGTGAGAGCTTCCACACAGAGCTTCTGCCAAGATACTGGCTCTTTACAGCTAACGAGGAAAGGATGTCTGCTGTTGATATGAATGTAACATTTTCCAAGTGAGTGTTCTCATTAGGAAGTGGGGAGATCTGCCACATGTGATTTATATTACAGAAAAATGTATGGCTAAAGAAATCTCTCTGAGGTAACCACGCCCACCCACAAAAATAGTCCATTTATTCGAAATCATGAGACCCGCTCACCTACATGAATCCCTCAACCACATAACCAAAAGCTAAAGACACCATTCCTTGTGTAGACATGCAGCTTGTTCCTAAGAGTTACTCATCCGTACAGCTGGGCCAGATTTCAAAAAGGCAGATCTGCGTCCCACATACATTCGAAAGCTCTCAGTCAGCAATTTTGTTTGTTTTTCAAGAACGATTCACAAACATAAAATACACTTCTAAGTTTGAACAATGAAACAGTTACATGGTGATAGGATTATAAAAACTGCACAACCATGCTTTGCTTCAAAATATGTGTAACTTGATGGGGCAAGTGGCAATGTGACACAACTAAAACATATGCATTTAGACAGCAAGAATTTTAATTGTGCAGAGAAATTCATTCACAATGCAGTTTTTTTTGTTTTTCGCCATATCTACCATCTTCCATCTAGATCTTCTAAGGCATACCATTCCAATTCACCACTTCATTTGTGTCATGTGAGGCCTAATATTAAAAGAATGTTGGCTGATGAAATATTATGGCCACTGTGGTCACTGCATGCTGCCACTGCAAACCATGTCTACAGCTTGCCTGTCTAATTTATCTTCATAATGTCAGCCCAAGGCTGTGATATTCAAGCCTTTTACTGCTTTAATTCTGGAGGAAATGTAATCGCAGGCTTTTCAAGCAATACTTTGTGTTTCATGGAACTACGTTACCCCCTTGGTACATACTGAGTGCACTCTCTCTAAGACACATTTATATTGTGCACTTGTCATCATTCACAATAGTTTGTGGGGCTCATCTCTGTTTACTATCTAAAACCTTCACAGAGGCAGACAAATACAAGAAAAAAATGGCATTATGATGGAAGGCAGGCATTACGCAATATCTAATTGTATTCAATTTTGCAATACAAAATACTGCACAATATGAAATATAGTCTTATATTGCACTAGAACGGTTTTCACGACATACTTAAACAATACTGGGAGAAGCACGCTCATGACAAAGACATCGATCGATACACCTTTCACTGACACTGATCCAAAAATTATACAGTAATGGATCCCACATTTCTCTCAACAGCACAGCTCTAGCATAGTGGGGAGAGAAAGCAGCCACATTTCCAATCCTTGTTTTTATGGCCAAGTCAAATGTCTGTGCCTGCAACATGTGTACCTAGTGAGTAAGTGTTTTCAACTGCAGGGGGGATTGTCACAGTGAGGAGGTCTTAGCTTCATGCAGAGTGTTGACATTCTCTTTTTTCTAAAAAGGAAATATAACATTATAAGTTCTCTACAGATCCAATCAGGACCCACATATAACAACTGGTCAGTAAATAAAACCAGAAAATAAAAAGACAGCCTTTGTTAGGGCAATGTTTGTTGTTACTTTAGAAAACAAAAAGATAAATCTAAATTTTGGATGGTTTTATATTAAAGGTTTATAGGGTAATTATTATCACATGTGAAGAGTAGAGTAAAATTCTCCTTGCTTGTGCTAATCAACATAAAATACTGCTAATGAAACTATACTGCATCTATTTTAGGCTCAAGTTTAGGATGGTTTCATTTTAATAAAAAAGAAAAAGCTTACAAAAACTAACGTTAAAACTTCTTAATTTGTGCACTGTTTTCAGTTTATTCTTCAGTGTTTTCATTTGTGAATGTCTAATAAGTAACAATTTCTTTTATGAAAATTTCATATTGTGGCAATACACTGAGTACACAATTATTAGGCAAGTGAGTATTTTGACCATATCATCATTTTTAATGCGTATATTCCAACTCCAAGCTGTATTAACTTGAATGCTTATTGGATTTAAGCACGTCAGGTGATGTGTATTTGTGTAATGAGGGAGGGTGTGGCCTAAGGAGATCAACACCCTATATCAAGGTGTGCAGAATTATTAGGCAGCTAGTTTTCCTCAGGCAAAATGGGCCAAAAAAGAGATTTAACTGACTCTGAAAAGTCAAAAATTGTAAAAAGTCTTTCAGAGGGATGCAGCACTTTTGGAATTGCTAAGATATTGGTGTGTGATCACAGAACCATCAAACATTTTGTTGCAAATAGTCAACAGGGTCGCAAGAAACGTGTTGAGAACAAAAGACGCAAATTAGCTGCCAAAGATTTGAGAAGAATCAAACGTGAAGCTACCAGGAACCCATTATCCTCCAGTACTTTCATATTCCAGAGCTGCAACCTACCTGGAGTGCCCAGAAGTACAAGGTGTTCAGTGCTCAAAGACATGGCCAAGGTAAGGAGGGCTGAAACCCAACCACCACTGAACAAGAAACATAAGTTGAAACGTCAAAACTGGGCCAAGAAATATCTGAAGACAGATTTTTTCAAAGGTTTTATGGACCGATGAGATGAGAGTGACTCTTGATGGACCAGATGGATGGACCTGTGGATCAGTAATGGGCACAGAGATCCACTCCAACGTGGAGGGGGGTACTGGTATGAGCTGGTATTTTTAAAGATGAGCTAGTTGGACCTTTTTGCATTGAAGATGAACTCAAAATCAACTCCCAAACCTACTGCCAGTTTTTCAAAGACACTTTCTTCAAACAGTGATACAGGAAAAAGACCAGGATTTTTATGCAGGCCAATGCTCCATCACTTGCATCGAAGTTCTCCACTGCGTGGCCAGCCAGTAAAGGCCTTAAAGATGAAGGAATAATGACATGGCCTCCCTTCCTCATCTGACCTAAACCCTATCGAGAACTTGTGGGCACTTCTTAAACGCTAGATTTACGGGGAGAAAAACAATACACCTCTCTGAAGAGTGTCTGGGAGGCTGTAGTCACTGCTCCACAAAAAGCTGATCGTCAACAGATCAAGAAACTGACAGACTCCATGAATGGAAAGGCTTATGACTGTTATTGGAAAGAAGGGTGGCTATATTGGTCATGGATTGATTGATTTATTTTTTTTGAAATGTCAGAGATGTTTATTTGTAAATTTTGAGGTGTTTGTTTATTATTCTCACTATAACAGATGAAAATAAACAAGTGAGATGGGAAAATTTTCATTTTTCCTTTAGTTGCATAATAAATCTGCACACTAATAGTTGCCTAATAATTGTGTGCACATATGTATTCCCCTGATGATGTTCACACTCACATTTCCGTTGTGAAACATTCAGGTTTCAGGTTTATTAACATTTTGGATTGACTGATAGCACTGTGTTTGTTCCATATTAAAATTAATCCTCAAAAATACAACCTGCCTAATAATTCTGCACACAGTGTACATTATCTTGAAGCCTGAATTACAATACGAATTGTACTAATATTTTTACCTGATTTTCTTCTATCTATCTAACAATGTCTTGTATTTTGTACTGCTGCAAACAAATTTTCCTCTATCATAATAAAAGTCTACTTATCTACTAACATTTACTCTCAGGTTATGAATCATCTGTAATGTTAATCTTCATGTCTAGTGTCAATATTGAATTGTTCCTGACATTTCACATTTCAATTTAATAGGAATTCATCCTCAAATCGTCTGAGAACAAACCAGGCAAGAAAAAAGCTACAAAGTTCAAATCTGTGCATCTTTTCCAAGAGCAGTAGTTTAATAAAGTCTCAGTGGTCAGTTAGAACAACATGCAGCAGTTGAAGCCTGTACTACTCCAGAAAATGTGCTCCAAGTGGATGGCGTCACCTAACGGAATATAAATCTTACAAAATTAGGATGAATGGATTCTCCTGGAACCAATATGAGATAGGGAGAGCAGATCTAAGGTCACTGTTGTTTCACAGTAGTTTTTCTCTCAATATTTTCAAATTCTAATCGATAATCTTCAGCATTACAGTGCATACTTGCTTTTTTTTTTTTGCTTTTTTTTTTAACCAATGATAACACTTTTGATTCAAATGACAACAGCAAATTCGCTTCAGTTCAAGTTCATTGTCACATGTGCACAGTACAGTAAATTCTTACTTGCATATTTGACTATCATGATTCATTTAATTCTTTTGTAAGAAACTGAAGTACTAGGGTGTTGTACCGTGTTAGCCATTATGAATGTGGAGAAAAGCCAAGCAAAATGACACCTTTTATTGGCTAACTAAAAAGATTACAATATGCAAGCTTTCGAGGCAACTCAGGCCCCTTCTTCAGGCAAGATGTAATTAAAATTACATGTAAGATTACATCTTGCCTGAAGAAGGGGCCTGAGTAGCCTCGAAAGCTTGCATATTGTAATCTTTTTAGTTAGCCAATAAAAGGTGTCATTTTGCTTGGCTTTTCTCTAAGAAACTGAACAAAATTTTTAACTCAGACACCAACTTCAAAAGACAAATACATGTGTCTTTCAAGCAGAAAGTTACAGTAAATACAGAACCTTTTGAACACTATGCCACTCAAAGAAAATATACAGTATGGTGGCAAGTTTTTTAAGGTTAAGTTATAAAAAAAAACAAAACAGTAAGAATGGAGCTAAGCACAATGCTGTTAAGCAATCTAAAACTTGGGACCCTGTATGGATATCACAAAATTGCACCACAGACAGGGCAAGACCTTGAACCTGCCTTATGTTAGCACACAGATAACAAAGATGATGTGAAGGAAGATGAAAACCACTGAACAGTCACATTACCAACCCTTTGGATTTTTTTTGTTGTGGCTTGTAAAAGGCACGGGCAATTCTGTTCTGAAACACTATGAGCCCTCCTGAAGCTGCTGTAGCTTTAATAGATGGTAAACATTGAAGATCACACTTCAGAGCATAGTGATTGTTAAAGGAATATGGACTTGCTAAAGCAGTAAAAAGAATACAGTACAGTCAAAAATCACTATTATTTGTGAGAATTTCTTCTACATTTTCATTTACATAGTATTTACATTGCATTTCTTATACACAGTACGTGGAATGGTACTGCTGTGTTCATCAGTGTCACCTCATGATTCAGTGGGGCGTAGGTTCAACTCCTACACCAGGTCATTGTCCATGGGTGTGCATTAGTTTTCCTCCCGATACTTCAATTTCAGACATGTAGGTTAGGTTTGCTGCTGATTTCCAACTGGATCTGTGCAGAGCATTAAGTGTGAATTAGTGGGCCATGTGATGAACTGGCATCCTGCCCTGGGCTATTTCCTGCTTTGCTTCCAGGACTGGCACTGGGAGACCTTAAATTGGACTAAGTGGGTTTTAGACCATTATGTTACTTATTTAAACACTGCCTACCTTAACCTTCAAAATGTCTTCAAATACTTACTCAATGCTTTGCCTTCTGGGTGTTTCTGACACTCTATTTTAGGTGCCCTGAACATCAGAATTTTCACACCAAGTCTATTTTACGTTGATTGACCATCTTGACCTATAGATGTGATGATCTTTTAAGTTTTAGAACAGATGACATACTGGATTCTTTTATGGATGTAACCAAACAGAACCTTTAATGAAGAGTAAAACCCACTGAAGTAGACAAGACAGAGGAGAAAAACTGATTGATACACAGTTAGACAGACAGATCTTATTTTTCTCAAGGGAAAATGTACCTTTTACAGAAGTCAAAACTGACCTGAAAGACATGGTAGTGTTCGAAATTGGAAGCGGCTGTAGAAACATGTCACATTTGGAAACTGCAGTGCAAAATCTGCTTGGCTCAATGGTGACCAAAAGGACATGGTAATGTTCAAAATGTGCAGCAGGTGTACAAAAATTGACATTTGTAAAATGTTTACTTTTTGTAAAGTCTGGGAGCTTACTAAAACTCTTCATAATTCTGAGCTAATAATATGGCATTTTAGGATGCTTTTATGGCTGGTGAATAACCAAACTACCCTAAAATGTAGTGGAAACCCTTTAAAGTCAATAGTGGATTAAGATTTACCTGAAAGACATGGCAAGGGTACACATTTTTAGGAGCTATACAAATTATGGGATGTTTAACTTTTTGTTTTTGTACTGTGTATTAATTTGGGGAAATGTAGGAAGGGTCACAAGTTTCATCATAAATTGGTGAAATTTTGGTGGTTTTATTGACTTCATATAAAAAAATGTGTCCGATATGTCCCAATGACATTTTAAGATTTAAACTTTTGCGTGTTTTATAACATTCTGTTTATTTATTTTTATTACTGAACTTTTTCAGAAAATCTATTTCTTCAACAGAGTCCCCTGTACCTAGTAAAGCTTTTAAATCCTTATTTTGTGCTACGTATTTTTATGTATTATTAAACCCTCATAGACAAGTTGGCACCAGCACAAACAATACCCACTCAGTCACCAACGCCTATATATCATCACCCCATACACACAATTCCAACATAGCCAGAAACACAAACTACCACTAGACATCTTTATTACTACTACAGATATCACAACATTTATAGTAAAGGCTTAATGGTTTGTTCTATTTACAAAGTAAACTCTTGAAATAACATAATATGTTGAAATAGAAGCTAAAATCAATGACCTTTGCGCAAGAATAATTCAAGGTTGAGTCAACAGTCAGCATTTTTTTTAAACTGGCATTTAAGCCTTTGTCCATAAATAACTCCAATTTAAATAAGAAAAAGCAATTAATATATCAACTAAGCAAATGCAACAATAAAAGCAGCCAGCTGGATCTGACATGCAAATGAGCTACAAGGGCGGTAACATGCTGTTTATTTAAATATCTTTTTTTTTTTACAAAAGGACTGTTTTTTTTTTTAAATCCTACATGTGTCTGGTTGGCATGCATTTATGATGTGTTAATTGGGCTGCATGTGGCTTACATACATATTACAAAAAAGAAGTCAGTGGCCATGCCACATTGCCCATAATGAGGACCAGGAAAGCACTTAAATACCACAAATTTCATCAAGTAGAAGTCTTAACAGTGACTAGTTCCAAAAGACTGGGTGCAGAGGAGATTTGTTTTCATTGATAATATTAAAACAGTGTTAAAAATATGAAAATTGTACTTGTTCATTACCAAGTAAAAATGAAGTGTCTTTGATATGCTCACATGATGAAAATATTAAGTGTATTAACTGCTCATAACTGTGAGATCATCCAAAACATGCAAGTTTACTGAAAAAGGAATGGTTCATTATGAGTAAATTCCAGTTTTTCTGCTCACATTTAAAAGTAATTTGAAGTGCAATCCGGCAATAACTGAAGTTGACTGGACTTGCAGTAATGATTACTTCTGGGTAAAAAATAAGACAGGAACCACTAGCAGAAGATCTGGGGCAGATGCAGAGCACACTATTGGGTTTATTATCTGTTTGATGGTCTGGGAGAGCTCTAAGAATTCCTCTAGAGATTTTGTGAGACGTTTCAGAGGGTAGGAAAGCTTGGCCAGCAAAGCTCATTATGTTGACATCATGACTCTCATTAAGAGAAATGTAATGAAAACCTATTTTATTAAAGACATAATGGTGAACTCTGTGCACAAAGTGAATCTAAACTATAGCTTCTTGACTACTTCAAAAAACCAGAGGGGCCAAACCTGCCTATACCAATGCTACTAATAGCGTACTATTAATGATAAGCCAGCAATTTGAGAAAAATTGATTCCACAGTGAGGCTTCGCTTAGAAAAGAAAAAAAAAACTGCGAAAGTATGCCATTTTTGTGGCCATTGTAAAGCAATGTATTCTTGAAAAAGTCAATGCTATTTTCCACCTAAATATCATTACTAAGTTTGCAATATCGATTAAGCATTGCACACTTTTTGTGGTGTGATGTGTACATGCATGATGATAAAAATACTGATGAAATATAAAACACAAAAAAGAGCTAATTGTGCAATAAAGCTAAGCCAAGATGCATCAGGCAGAAGCTCAAATTTTTCTATAGGGCATATACAGTCATTCTTGTTCCGAAAATGGTGCAAAAAGGACCATGGATGGAAATTTTGACTAGGTTCATAAAAGTAATTATTATTTTTCATTGTGTTTTGTTGGTAGATATTTATTAATTTCCATTTTTATGATGAAGCAGTTCTAATTTTAGGCCTTCTTGCCATTATAGGGTCATAACCCAGCCATGGGGGCTGCACAAACCAGTGTGTTTCTACATGACAGCCCCAGGCAAGGATAAATAAGGAGGGTTTTGTCAGGAAGGGCATCTGGTGTAAACATTTTGCCAGATCAATATGTGGACAACAATACAGATTTCTATAATGTATCCGTCAAGGCCCAGGTTAACAATGGCAGCCACTAGTACTGTTAGCCAACAGGTGCTGGGGGAAACTGGGTCATTGTTGGCCACAGGACAAGAGGAGGAGAAAGGCAAGCCCGGAGGCAGGAGGAAGGTTAGGACAGGAGAAGTGATTGTAGGACGTTTGTATGTTATCAGTATGACTGGTAAAGGGAAAGAGTTAATTGAAATGATAGAGAAAATGAAGGCTGATATATTGTGCATGCAAGAGACCAGGTGGAAGGGGAGCAAGACCAGGTGTATCTGAAGCGGTTCAAATTGTTCTAAAATGGTGTGGATGGTAGGAGAAATAGGATAGTGGTTATCCTGAAGGAATAGAGTGCTTTGGAGAGGAATAGAGTGCTTTGGAGTGAAAAGAGTGTCTGATAGAATGCTGATTATGAAGCTGGAAACTGAAAGTGTGATGATGAATGTTATTAGTGCATATGCCCCAGACATTGGGTGTGCCATGGACAAGAAAGAAAATTTGTGGAGTGAGTTGGATGAAGTGATGGAGAATGTATCCAACTGAAAAAGGAAGTCATGACTGTAGCAGATTTCAATGGACTTGTTGGTGAATGGAACAGAGGGGATGAGGAGGTGATGGATGGGAATGGTGTCAAGGAGAGGAATGAAGAAGGTCAGGTGGTATTGGATTTTGCAAAAAGGATGGACATGACTGTGGTGAATACGTAATTTAAGAAGAAGAAGGAACACAGGGTGAGGTACACGAGTGGAAGAAGATGCACACAGGCGTATTATATCCTATGCTGAAGGGTCAATCTAAAGGAGACCGGAGACAGCAAAGTAGAGGCAGGGCAATGTGTACATAGGCAGCATACGGTAGTAGTCTGTACGATGATGGTGGAGATCAAGAAGAGGAGAACAGTGAGGGCAGAGCCAAAGATCAAATGGTGGAATTTCAAAAAGGAAGACTGTAAAGTGGAATTCAGGGAGTTGGTAAGATAAGAACTAGATGACAGTGAAGGGTTACCAGACAGCAGGACAACAGCAGCAGAAGTGGTAAGGGAAACAGCTAGAAGAGTGCTTGGTGTGACATCTGGACAAAGGAAGGAGGACAAAGAAACCTGGTGGTGGAATTGGGAAGTACAGGAGAGTATACAGAGGAAGAGGTTGGCAAAGAAGAAGTGGTATAGTCAGAGAGATGCAGAAAGTAGACAGAAGTACAAGGAGATAAGGTGTATGATGAGTTGTGTGAGAGGCTGGACACTAAGGAGGGAGAAAAGGGCTGGTCCGATTGGCAAGACAGTGGGACCAAGCTGGGAAAGATGTGCAGCAGGTTAGGGTGGTAAAGAATAAAGATGGAAACGTACTCAGAAGCGAGGAGAGTGTGTTAAGCAGATGGAAAGAGTACTTTGAGAGGTTGATGAACAAAAAGAATGAGAGAAAGAGAAGGTTGGATGATGTGGAGAGAGTGAACCAGGAAGTGCAACAGATTAGCAAGGAGGAAGTAAGGACAGCTATGAAGAGAATGAAGAATGGGAAGGCTGTTGGTCTAGACAACATAACTATGGAAGCGTGGGGGGTTTAGGAGAGATGGCAGTGGAGTTTTCAACCAGATTGTTTAATGGAATCTTGGAAAGTGTGAGGATGTCTGAGGAGTGGAGAAGAAGTTGTGGCAAAGGCGCTATAAAGGCGTCAACCCGACACAGACTGACAACAGAGGCACATAAAAATGAAACAAAAATACTTATTTTCTTCAGCTGGGGGCAACGTCTTCCCCATGGTCCCTCAGCCCTTACACAGTCCCAAAACATACAAAAGCACAAAACAAAACACCACCACAAAACACTCTTATTTCTCCTCCACTCCTCGAAGGCAGCTTCGTCCTCCTTCTCCCGACTCTGGCACCCAGAGTGGTGACTATCGGTTCTTTTTATAGCCCACTCGGAAGTGCTTCAGGTGCTTGTTGACCTACTTCCAGCTGCACCTCCAGATGTGGCTGAGTTCCTGCCCAGGCGGGCTTGTTAGGCCATGCAGCTCCCCCTAGCGGTGGAAATGGAGCCCAACAGGAATGAGCTCCAAAATATTGGCCCCGATGCAACTCAGGGGGGCTGCCATCAAGTGTTCCGGGGGATTTAGTGTGCATCCCATTTTTGCTCTCCTGGATCTAATGTAAAATGGGGTGTCCCGACCGGGCATAGGTCCCAGCCACCTACCACAAAATGTACTAGCACAGACTTTTAAGAATAAGGGTGATGTGCAGAACTGTAGTACCAACAGAGGTATAAAACTGATCAGCCACAGCATAAGGGTATGTGAAAGAATAGTGGAAGCTAGGTTAAGAAGGGAGGTGATGATTAGTGAGCAGTAGTATGGTTTCATGTTGGGAAAGAACACTATAGATGCAATGTTTGCTCTGAGGATGTTGATGGAGAAGTATAGAGAAGGCCAAAAGCAGCTGCATCATGTCTTTGAGGACCTAGAGAAAGCATGACAGAGTGCCTAGAGAGGAGCTGTGTTATTATATGAGTAAGTCGGGAGTGTCAGAGAAGTATATGAGAGTGGTAAAGGATATGTAAGAGAGAAGTGTGACGGGGCGAGGTCTGCAGTAGGCTTGATGGATGCGTTTAAGGTGGAGGTGGGATTACATCAGTTATCGGTTCTGAACCCTTTCTACTTTGCAATGATGATGGACAGGTTGACAGAGGAGATTAGACAGGAGTCCCCATGGACTATGATTTTTGGGGATGACATTGTGATCTGTAACGAGAATATGGAGCAGGTTGAAGAGATCCTAGAGAAGTGAGGATATGCTCTAGAGAGGAGAAGAATAAAGGAAAGCAGGACCAAGACAGAATACATGTGTGTGAATGAGAGGAAGGTCAGTGGAATGGTGAGGATTCAGGGAGCAGAGTTGACAAAGGTGGATGAGTTTAAATACTTGGGATCAACAGTACTGACCAACAGGGAATGTGGAAGTGAGGTGAAGAAGAGAGTGCAAGCAGGGTGGAGTGGGTAGAAAAGAGTGTCAGGAGTGATTTGTGACAGATGGGTACCTCCAAGATTGAACGGGAAGGTCTACAAGACGGTAGTGAGACCAGCTATGTTATATGGGCTAGAGATGGTGGCACTGACAAAAAACACAGGAGGTGGTGTTGGAAGTAGCAGAGTTAAAGATGTTAAGATTTGTATTGGGTGTGACTAGGATGAACAGGATTAGGAATGAGTACATTAGCGAGTCAGCTTTGTTTGGACGATTTGGAGACAAAGCCAGAGAGGTGAGACTGCATTGGTTTGGTCATGTGCAGAGGAAGAATGCTGGGTATATTGGGAGAAGGATGCTAAGGATAGAGCTGCCAAGCAAGAGAAAAAGAGGAAGGCCTAAGAGAAGGTTTATTGATGTGGTGAGAAAGGACATGTAGGTGGCAGGAGTGACAGAACAAGATGCGGAGGACAGGAAGATATTTAAACAGATGATCCACTGTGGCAACCCCTATAGGGAGCAGATGAGAGAAGATGAAGATGCCAATACAGAGTCATAACTCGTAGCATCTTTGAATAATCTTTATAATATTACCAAATAATGAGTCCTACAGGAATCAATGTGAAATCACTCCCTAGGGCAGCTCTATGCAGATGCCACCCGTGTTCCACGTATATGTACCACATTGGACAGGGCTGTCTTATCTTGCTGAATTAAGTATGGGGTGGGGGGTGTGCGAGAGTTCCATATGATTGACAGTTTTGCTGTACTGATTTTCTGTACTTGACTGAACCAATCAGTGCATAAGTAATTAAGTAACAGAAAAACATTAGTGCTCACTTGACAGAAGTAAACCTGCTTAAACTGTGTATATTAAACAGAATGAACAAGTAAGGTTTTCTCTCTGGTGATTTGATGATATTTTCCATTGCTCAAAAACAGCTGGAATTTCCAAATTTTAATTCATACACATTCTTTAGTTTTTTTAAAATTCATCCACTTAAACTCAAAACATTTTTCTGAAAAATGAATTTTCATTACCATTTACTGCAAAAAAAAACTGAAAACTGAGTGGAAATAACTGGAAAAATATATAAAGTGGAAATCCTTTTCTTTTTCTACATCTTATACTAGAAACAGAAATCAAATTCAGTAAAACATAAGTTACTGCAATTTTGTTTGAATGCCAAATACATACTCATAAACGTGAGCACCCAGTGAAGATCTAGCACTCTGGCCTTGTGCCTGTTGCTTTTGGACTATAAACCATGACTTTTTTCAGATTGTTGCGTGAGGATTATAGATATTACTAGATCAAACCACAAGACATGTAATGTCTGGTTATTTGAAAAAACAGTGAGGGCCTGCTCATACCACATTTCAGGATGGCTTTATGCCACATCGATCTACAACAGTTGTGTGTAATATGTTATAAAATCTATCATAATGATTCAGTTCCATCAATAACACTTCTATTACCCAATGTTTTATTTCATTACATTTTAAATAAAGCTGCAAATGGCAGAAAGAAACTGATACTTTGCAGTTTTACTGGAGAAATGCAAAATCCATTTGCAGGTTCTTTAAAACTTTGAAACTTTGTGAGCTACAAAGTCTAAACACTGCAGTCTGTAAAGAGCCTGTTGATGATGTCTTTAATTAAATAAAAACTAATTTTGAATGTGTCTGCTTCTGATATAAGCAAGGTGGCATGAAGACACTATAGACCCACTCCCACCCAAATTATTTCTTGCAACTCAGATATTCCAGAGACATTCCTATGTGTTGATATCAAGGCTGAACAAAGCGGTGTGGGTGGGATGACCAGCAGCGGGATCAAGATGACAATTCAGTGCACACTCGGAGAAGTCATCACGTAAACATTACACTGGGATGATAAACAGAGTTTCCATAGGCTCTGGTCGTTGCTGAGGAAGCTACAAGCTCAGCTAATTGTTTTTCTCTGTACAATTTTTAAATAGTTTGGAAGGAAAGCTTGCGGTGAATTGTGCAGGACAGCACCCAAGCTGAGCCAAGCCAGAGTTTCCACTACAAAGTTACCACCAAGCGGATGGCGAGAACGTAGTAAACAACATACTTGGGAAGCTATGCACTCAAGAATTTAATTTCTCAACTTGTGAGAACTTAAGACTTTTATTCAGACAAATCAAGAAAATCTATTCCAAATCTGTGTCTGTTAATAAAGAAAATCTGCTTTATTTAACTTACACAGTAGAGAATATTTAGAGACAGGGACTGCTGAGCAATCATAGCTACAGTAGACAAAATGACACTCACAGTTGCCATCACTGTGTTCCAAGTGTGGTCCGGCCTACATGAAGCTGAGTACAAAACCACAATGAGAGCAAAGCACAGAGAATTAAACATGCTGTGCAAAAAATCCATATACAGTAGATAATTTCCTCATTCAGTCTCTGTGTTCTTTGATGAAAAGAATCCAGTAAGCTAGAGAGCCAAAATCTGACATATAATTGATATCCTACTCCAAATTTAGAGGTAAAAAAAAAATAAAATAAATAATTCTGATTTTTCAGTACACCAGTGTTTTAAGTCTTTTTTATGGGAAAATCAGTTTAATTTACTCAAAAAACAAATGAAAATTAATTTAGGATGGAAAGAGTTAGGTTGTATTTGATGTTAATTTGGCAAAATTAAAAAGGGCAGAGCCCCAAAGCTGTGCTTCTTATGAATAATATTTAAATTTTGTCTAAAATACAACGTAATGATGAAAATCAAGGGTGTGAGGAGGAAAGGGATGGAGACATGGAACATACAAAAAAATACCCTACTTAATAGAAACAACACATTTATATTTAGTGTAGTGTGAAACTAACAAATATACATTTGATATAAGTAACAATTAAAGTTTGTTATTAATCCTGAAATTTAACTAAAAAAATAAAGAGAAATGTGAGAAAGAAAGAAAGAAAAAGAAAGAAAGACTTCTTTCTTTCCTTGGTGTGCTAAGTGCTAAACAACAAGACACCAGTGGACTAACTGATGAGAAGCCTCGCAGGACATTGCCTAAGATTGCTGTGGGAAGTTTGAGATGTTCCTCAAGTGCTCATGTGGGATTCTTCCTGTGCTGCAGAAATTGCAGTGCAGAAACCCACAGTAAGACTGAACACATTTCAGGACCACCCACTTTGACCAGGAGAGGCTTCAGTACCCTGCCTACAAGAGAGAGCAGCTGGCATACTAAGACAGCAGTAAATTGTGCTGTTAGTTAACTCACTTTAAGCTGGGGGTTTCATTAAGTTTGCACAAGAATGTCCTCTAGCATATTACAGTCCACTTGTTCATTAACTTTTCCATAAGCACATTAGGTAAACTGAAACAGATAAGCTGGCCAAGCTCTGGTACTATGGACGTGTGTAATGTGAAAATTAAAAAACAGGGTTGTGGGTGCACATGTACTTGCAATTTATACTTACAGCATATATTCTTACTCCCAATATACCTTATATCTCTGTCTCCTTTAATACTAAATTGATTTTTCTGTGCCAAGCATGTCAATCTGAATACAGGGGCTGAAATATGACTGGGGAAGGACAGGCTAAAAAGAAATGGGCATGTATTAGCTCAGTTTTACCATTCACTATGCATATCTTGCCTTGACGGTTTCCCTTGCTTGTAGCTGTGTTCACCATTTCCCTATATAACAAAGCAGATCTTTAAGAAAGAAGTGCCCTTCTAAGCCAGTACTTCTGTCTGTACAGAACTTTTTTAACAAAGCACCATCATATATTTTCCTCACAGTTTAAGATTTTGATGTGTGCCACTAGAGTGTGCTACATCTTGCAAATTGTTGCTGTGAGCTTCAGCTAAAAGTGAAGCTTATGTTTCTTAACACTTAATCATAAAAGGCAGCAGAATAAAAAAAAGTCAAATTGGACAGAGAAGAGGAATCTATGTAGCTAAAGTCCATACCAAAAGCATGAGTTAGAGCAAGATGATATGAAATGATCAAAACCACTTAATGCAGTTAAGGGTTACAAGAGTCCAAAAATGATCCATTCTCATCAGATTTAGGTAAGAATCAACTATGGACAGGTTTCACTCAGGTCCCACTTATGCACAAAATTAGACTCACTCATGGCCCAGTTTATAACAGCAAACCAACCTAACGAGAAGGCTTTTGCAATATGGGAAGAAGAAACTTAAAGAAAGAATATGCAAAAGTCACACAGACAGCAACCTGATGTGGGATTAGGACTTGGATTCAGCACAGCAATGATGGGGTGATAAGATGGGTGCTAGTTTTTAATTGTCTGGTCTCACTTGTCCACTATTGTGTTATCTCTGCCTCAAGACCTCCACTCACTTGTTTGTCTATCCACAGTGCCATTGCACTTTGGTATTACAGAAACTTTGTTTCAATAAGTGCATCCCACATTAACACCACTCCCTTGTACTCCAGATGGTACTACACAACTATTTCTATAACTGGAGTACTAGCAGGTTAATTCACTTTCTCAGGGTCATTATAATGAAAACCATGTTGATTACAGTACAACTTGTGTGCTGTTTTTACCTCCTAGGCATATTGGTTGCTACACGCTATAAAGACAATTGGAATAGTACGGCAAAATCAATTAAGAGATGGCATTCAGCCTTAAAGACACCAAGCTGCATCTCCAACTGGCTGCCATGTAAGTGTGCTCTTCTTCATATATAGAAATAATGGTGTGCTGCTAATGTCAAACACGTACTTCACCACACTGCCTAGAAAGGAAACTTACAGCAGTTTGTAGGAAAGGTAAATGGCAGACAAGAAAAGTTTGGATGATTTATTGGAAGCCGAAGACAAAGTGTTTAAAGGTCAGTTACCTCAGCAGTCTTCCTGGAAGGTTCAAGGCCCACCATGTTGGCCGTGACGAGTTGCTGCAGAAGCTGTACTTGATCGACGCTGAGGAAGAAGTCAAGGCTTGTGGTCACATTCATTTCCAGAGAATGGCCACACACTACAATCTCCTGCAGAGATTTAAACAACACAAAACATCAGAAGTGTTTTTCACTTCTTCCACTAGGGAATGGCACACCACAGAAAGGAAATGATTTCTAATTCTGGAATTGCACACAATTTACGATGAATAAGATTATTACGTGCACACGCTGAGAGCACAATGCCTGCAATAATGAAACGCAAAGCATGCTTCTTGCCGACCACTAATCAAAAAATCTGCTTTTTATTTTCTGAATAGAAGCCATTTATACAAGTACAACAGTCTACTGTTAATATAATGAAACCTGGGGCTGAAGTCAGCTATGCAGGAATTTGTGAATATGCTCTACAGTTGTTCCTGCATAAAAAAAAAATAGAAAGCTAGTCTTGACAGACAGCATGTGTAAGTCTGCACTTTTTTAGGTAAATTCCACACATATAAGAATTACACTCAAGGCTTCTGCAGGGATGAAAGCTTTTTGGGGGAACTAATCCATCAGATGGGAGCAAAGAGTCTTTGATGGCTTCTATAGTAATATTCAAGTAGATGCATTAAAAAGGAAAAGGTTTCATTCATATTTTTACAGTTAAACACTTAATTGTAAAAAAAAATAACTAATTATAAGATGTGGGGGATCATTTGGAGTCAGTCATTATTGAGCCCAAGGAATGAACCATGAACCCTATACGTTCACGAGTTAATAAAGACAGGCTTTTAATATCTTAACACCTTTGTATTTTCACATATGATACAGACTAGTGACAAAAAATAGTGAAGGTCACGTTGCATTGGTCTTAACTGTGAGATTGGGACAGCTAATAGGCACTATTGCAAAAATTCAATCAGCCAGGTCTTGGAAGTGAGCAATAGGATATGGCCCTATTTTTCCAGAAGAAAGTTAAATAACTGAACCTGGCTGACTGAAGTGGAAAATGCTGCTTTTAATATCATTTCAGAATATCCCATATAAATGTACAATTGAGTACAATTCTGGATTACTGAGAAGGTCAAGAAATATGAATAATTTTGCATAAAAGAATGTCCATGCCATGAAGACAGAAGCGCTGCCATACTAGGCAGGAGGCAAATGAATAAAGGTGCCAAAGGGGTGATTCATTATGTATTAATTAGCACTGACCTTGTCTTCTATGGGGATGAGGACTCCACAGCATACAAGGAACATGTGATATACACTACTATGGAAAGTTTGGAACCTTGCAGTGTTGTGGCAAAAACCCCAGGCCTGTTTTAGAATCTCAAGCCAAAAAAATGGAGAAAATAGGGCAAAAAAATTCAAATCTCACTCTTTCACTACTTGATTTATCAGTGTCTCTACTCTTTTTTTGCATAAATGTAGTCCCTGAAACCTGATTATGGTGCCCTGTTCCACAGAATGTTTTAGAGACTTTTCTTAATGAAATTGCTCTCTCATATTCTAGAATGAACGCAAAGGCAAAAACCACTTGCCAGATTAGCTTCAAATCTCAAAACGAATGCACTTGCAGCACAATCATGGATTATGATTTTCAAATCATATAAGGGTCTTTCTTCTGAACTGCTTGATGATGTTCTTTGAGACACTCTTTTCCCTGAAGATCCTGCCATGTATACTCAGCTCAGTATTCAACTTCAGAGATTGTGTATTTTACCCATGACACTAAAGTTTTAAACTAGCATATCTTTACTGAGTGTTTGATGATGTGAGCAGCTTCATTAACTGTTTTCAATAGACTTAATGTCACTTATATACTTGGGTATCTCCCAAAATGTTGCCCACAACCCAGATATTCACAAAAACACAGATTATTAGTTTTGGGTTCATTTTTCATCTTAATCACCTTCCCTAAATAAAGTAAAACACTGGCATCATACAGGTATTCTAGGGCTACCACATTTATTGATTATTCACAGGTTGATTTGTAGTATTTTTAGAACCTATTTAAACCCTGTTTACACAATGAGACTGGAAAGATGCATGACTCCTCAAAGCTTCTTATGAGGACAACAAGCACAATGAGACTTACTGTATTAGCAAATAAAGAGCATATTTCACAAAGTGAAGAGTAATGAACTCTGGAATTTGGGAAGACTTTGTACAGAACGATAACTTCTTCAGTCTGAGAAAAGGCAGTTGAGCAGGTCTGGGTAGGTAGTTACAATGCCCCACTGTGCATCACCTATGCAAGGTCCACTGGAGGAAGACTAAGGATAAAGGAGTTATGTTTGGGAGCTCATGGGAATGCTCACGTGGAGATGAAGTGTGTTGCTGGTCTGTTTAGATCAGGATGTTGCCAATGTAGCCCTAATCAGGAGAAGCAAGTGGCTTCAAACAGTTGCCAACAGAGAGAATAATTTAAAAAGTAGTTACTGATAACTGGTAATGTATGCTCACATTTATTTACTATTACGTGTTATCATGTGCTCATCAATAAAGAATTTTTAATTCAGTGCAAAAAAAAATAAAAATGACCAATTCAATTTACTGAAGTAATTATATTCCTGAAATCAAATAAAACAAAGATACATTTAAATAAAATTGAAAAACCCTACAAATAATCATGAAAAGTGCTGAAAATGTAAGTTACAATAACATATAAACAAAATTTTTATGACAAACCTCAGTCTGGGAATTATCTGAAGACACCTGCTTTGTGAAGATAATAGCTGGAGCTGCAGTTACACGTACAGAGAAATCTGTGAGGATGGGAGTTAGAATGGCTCTTCGTTCTTGATGACGCCTGATGCTAGAAACAAAAAAGAAAGGTGGATGTAAGCTATTGTCACAAGATGGTGGAGAATGTGTCCTAGCTAGCAAAGAACTCAGTGCTAAGGCAAAAGTCGCACCTGGTGAGCCCAGTGAACTTTAACACATCCTACACTCCTGATACACAATATAAGAAGTGTTCACCATGATTTAGGCTAAAAATGAAAAAAGAAATTAACTGGGGGAATGTAAAAAAAAAAAAAAAATCATAAACTTTGTATCTTTTTTGACATTAGCTGTAATTGTGAAGGCTATTCCGTTTACATCAAGTAGGCAGGGAGGACCAGAGCAAGCTGCACATCATTAGACTGAACAGGAGACTCAGTGTGCCTGTGCTCTATAAATATGCATCTCTGTAAGTCTGTTCAGCTCATAAAGCACTTTGAACAGGTGTTAACCATGAAGAGGACTTTTATAAAGAGGAAAAGAAGAATAAATAAGATGACTATTACTTTGAGGTATACTGTGTATGTCATTTACAGGTTTTATGGCTTTGCTATTTGCTCCAAAGTTAAAGCATGTTGCTCTATTACTTTAACACTGCTGCATCAGGCTGATGTGCTCTGGAATTTTTTTTTTTTTTTTTTTTAACATTGAGTTTAACTATCACATGCCTTTAAACAATTAACATTTTTAACATCTGACAGATCAGATCAAACTGGGATTGCTCAAGTATCCCAGTTGATTAATATTTGATAATACATGACCAACTGTGATACATAAAAAGGTAGGGACAAGACCAAGTACAACTCACTGATTTAAAAGAGCACTGTTGAGTATATAGCATCTTTACGTAGCCTCAACAACCACATAAGCATGATAGAAACAACCAACTAGCAACTAAATAAACATTTTAACTTGTTACTTCTGTTTATATCCCAGTGTTCTTAATGTTACAAAGATTCTGCAATTCTTTTCTTTGTGTGCTCCAATTGGTAGCCATTTGAACTTTTTGGTGTTTGTTTTCTTTAAGTTTGTACAACTAAACTCATTACACATTATTTTGCATAAAGTATTGATATGCTGTTGATGGGTTTTCAAAGAGTAATTTATATTGCAAAATCCAAATATGAACTCATGATTTATTTTCTATCAGACTTAATTTGAAAAAAATCACTTTGTTGTCCCAATATAAGCTAGAGTATTTGTGAGTTTCTTTGTTACACCTTGCCTGATGAAGGGGCCCTAGCTGCCTCGAAAGCTTGCATTTGTAATCTACAGTGCATCCAGAAAGTATTCACAGCGCATCACTTTTTCCACATTTTATGTTACAGCCTTAATCCAAAATGGATTAAATTCATTTTTTTTCCTCAGAATTCTACACACAACACCCCATAATGACAACATGAAAAAAGTTTACTTGAGATTTTTGCAAATTTATTAAAAATAAAAAAAACTAAGAAAGCACATGTACATAAGTATTCACAGCCTTTGCCATGAAGCTCCAAACTGAGCTCAGGTCCATCATGTTTTCCCTGATCATCCTTGAGATGTTTCAGCAGCTTAATTGGAGTCCACCTGTGGTAAATTCAGTTGATTGGACATGATTTGGAAAGGCACACACCTGTCTATAGAAGGTGCCACAGTTGACAGTTCATGTCAGAGCACAAACCAAGCATGAAGTCAAAGGAATTGTCTGTAGACCTCCGAGACAGGATTGTTTCGAGGCACAAATCTGGGGAAGGTTACAGAAATATTTCTGCTGCTTTGAAGGTCCCAATGAGCACAGTGGCCTCCATCATCCGTAAGTGGAAGAAGTTAGAAACCAGCAGGACTCGTCCTAGAGCTGGCTGGCCATCTACTGAGCGATCGGGGGAGAAGGGCCTTAGTCAGGGAGGTGACCAAGAACCCGATGGTCACTCTGTCAGAGCTCCAGAGGTCCTCTGTGGAGAGAGGAGAACCTTCCAGAAGGACAACCATCTCTGCAGCAATCCACCAATCAGGCCTGTGTGGTAGAGTGGCCAGACGGAAGCCACTCCTTAGTAAAAGGCACATGGCAAAGGGGGAAGATGACTGCAGCAATGTACAGAGACATCCTGGATGAAAACCTGCTCCAGAGCGCTCTTGACCTCAGACTGGGGCGATGGTTCATCTTTCAGCAGGATAACAACCCTAAGCACACAGCCAAGATATCAAAGGAGTGGCTTTGGCTGCTCTTTCTGACCACAGCGCTCCTTTTTGTCTCCACTGTTCCACAAAACACAGTAGTACTTGGTATAACTAAGCTGAAAGTCTAGCAAGAGTAAAATTACCTTTGGATCTCCACAGATATTCCACTTATATTTCTTAGACTGAATAGTTTCTACCTATTTGGCTGACACCTTTATCCAAGATGACCTACAACATTTGAGATGCAATTATTACTGTTATTTTGTTTTTCCAAATGGAGCATAGGATAGTGATGTGACTCGCCCCTGGTCACGAAGTGCCATTAGAAAAATTTGAATCCGTAACCTTAGGGTCTGAAGTCCAAAGCCTTAACCAGTACGCCTTACCGCCTGCCTATATAATGCTCAATATGTACTCAGTTTGAGGAAAAGATTAATTTTGGTTCACTGAGATGTTAAATTCTTTATACTTATAATTTTACGTTTAGATTTAGTAACTTTCTAATAATAATTAGAAAGAAAAAGTCTTCTGTATAAATACCAAGTTAATTATTACAAGAAATGGAATATGCATCTCTTTAAAATGATTTAGCACATAAAGCATTTAAGAACTGATGATTGTCATGAAAGGAATTATACAAAATAAAGTCTTCCTTGACAGGTGCAGGCTAGATTAATGAAAACATTCATATAATAATGATATTCATTTCAAAATATGTCTAAAAAGGAAAAATTTGGCCACCTTTAACATTTTGGTATCATTCACTTACAAAGCGTAAGTGACATGAAATCCAAACCTTGAAGCGAAGGTAAGAGTATTGCCAAGAAAGTGAAATCCTTCAAGGGCCATTTACACTTGGAAAGCAAATTGCTCAACATTTTTGCAAACTCTGAGATCTTAGTGCCACATTTCAATTCTAGGCATCAATACACGGCATGCCAACGTGATCCATTATTTGACAATTCTCTATTGGGAACACACCCTAATTGTATACACAAAGACTGAACACAGCCCTCAGTATAAACTTTCCCCTTTCGTTAATGCTTATTCCCACAATCAAGTTCTATTTGTGGGCACATTTGTTAGCAGTAAAACAAATATACAAGTCTGCTTTATAAGGTGGTGTTAATTGCCACATCTGCTACTATTAAAACAATCAAACAGTATAGCTTCCAATATTTATAGTCAGCTGAGTATTAGAAAAAGCTGGGCATGTAGGTGGCCTGGGCTGCTCTATTTAAGCAATGCCAGCACCGTATCATATTCCTGAGCACTAGGTTCCTTAACGGGCATGTGCCAACCAATTTTGTCCTGGATTACTTGCTATAAAGAAATTTAAGCAAAGGATGCCATAAGCCTTGTCATTTATTACAGATGTAATCATTCCAAAAGTGGAACTGTATGCTGACCCTGACTGCTGAAATCCACACAGCATTACCCTGAGGGGTGTGTGAGTATGTACGTGGGAGGTGGCTGGCAGACTGTGTTTCAAAATCTGTAAAAAGTGGAGCTTAATGATCTACAGTTGTAGTTGTTGAAAAGCACAAACTCCCCAGTCTGAACAGGAAACAGAGAGAAAATCCTCATCGGCAGTCTGCCCTGCAATGAGCTAACTTAGGGTACTATTGTGAGGTGGGTCCACACTTGTGAGGGGAGGCTCTAGATTCTATATCACATTAAGGATCTCAAAATGGGCAGATTACTAATGGAAGACAAACAGCTGAAGGGATACTAAAATCATATCTGGGCATAAAAGGGCATCTACCTCTAAACCAGGAAACACAGCATTTGGAGAACTTTAAAAAGAGAAATCTGCTAGATGATTAACATGATGCCATGTGTGGTTTTTCTCCCCATAAAAGGAAATGCAAGGAGAATGCAATAATGGAATACTAGGAGTCAGTTCAGATAAAGGACATGCTGTTAGGGATCAGGGCTGCAGACGAACAGCATATTCATGTAGTGAGGCACAGTGGTCAAGGCTTTGGACTTCAGACTTTGAGATTGTGGTTTCAAACCCCACTACTGCCACTGTGTGGCCATCAGGAAGTCACTTTACCTACCTGTGCTCCAATTGGAAAAACAAAAGAAATGTAGCCAATTGTATCTCAAATGTTGTAAGACACCATTAATGAAGGTGTCCAGACAAATAATAAGTAGTAATAGTAGTATATTCAGGTTTATTTTTAAAAATCACTCTAACAATGAAAAAAATTCAAAATAAACAACAGAACATTTTAAGAAGATCAGCAAGGCCTATTCATCTGTTTACATAAAGTAAACAAATATGTGATAAATTCATCCCAAAAAGTGATCAAAGTACTTTGTTATTTTTTAATTTATTAGAAAACATTACATACTATACAAGTTTGTTGCGATAATTTTAAAGTTATGATAATGATAGGTTGACTTGCTCAGGGCAGTGCAAGTGAGTCAATTATGGGTATGAACCACAGTACCCTGATCATCTTAGAATGGCAAAGTAAAGGTACAGACAGGGATTGACCTCTAAATAGAGAATACTTTTGAAAAACTCTGCAACCACAGGCAGTCCTACAAGATTTAAAATTGGAATCCGAGCTTTCATTATGACTTGTGCCAAGAGTAAGTAAGACAGTCTAGCTCAACCTTTACAGTAGAATTCCCAGAAAGGAGTGGAGGGCCACTGGTTGTGGTCTCCAGGACTCTGACTGTATCTGACTTTGTCTTTTATAACCCCTCAGAGGTTTACTTTCTAAAGGAGTGCTGCTGACTGGAGATTTAATTTTACTTTTCATCATTGTCAACGAGCTTATAATGCAATGGCTAACTAATGAACTTATATTGCTGTGCTCCATTTATGCTAATCAGTTTAAAACTACTTTGTTTTCCTGTCTGTTTACACAAATTGTGTCTTAATGTATACTGATTATGTAATTAGTACTTTGTATTATAACTACCTGTAAACTTGCTATAGAGATCTGTGCCTGCACACAGTCAAAATATACTGAATTGAACTGAATAGGAACACAAAGAAAGAAAGAAAGTCCTTTATATTTCATTTCGCAGCCATGTGATATTCTCACACTGCTCAGTGAGCTCACTACTGAAGATCATTTGAATGATGCATCAGTTCATTTTTGTTTGCTTTTCACAAAAATCATAAAAACATTTCTGGGTAGTTGCAGAACTGTCTGTTGTAATGATTATTTAAAGTAACCATGCCTTGAAGACTGTTGGGAACTGGCAGTTCTGTTGCTTATCTTTATCATCTGGTGGTCAGTCCAAAAATTGTACTCTGACTAAAGAAATGGTTTCCAAACCTTGCAATTGGGAAAAATATAACAACACTCTGAAAATTAAGATTTGTTTTTCCTGTCACAGGAAAATTCATCCACAAAAACACTGCATTTAAAATTCAAACATATGGAATGCTCCCTGCGGATTAACGGCACTCTTTAGAAGGCTTGGTAGGATGCACAGAGGGCACTGGGTGCCGGTGGCTGTGCAGAACTCTTTTCATCACCACATTGTTTGTGTGCATTGTAGCTGTCAAGTTCTGTAAATGAAATTCACGTGTAATTTTTTTTCTGCCTTGATCTCACCTGCTTGCCATGTTCCATTCAAGGGCTGGATTTTGAGAATTTCTCTCGCCCTCCACAAGTGTGCCTCCTTTCACACCCTCTTTTTCTGGTTTCAGCTGATCCCAATGTGCTGTTCCAATATTAATGGACTGCAGGTCAATTTGATACTGCCGATCTTCCACTTCTGAACCCGGGTCTCTTAATATTCCAAGATTTACAGCTCTTCTATAAAAGAAGAAAGGACACAAATATAGTGTATAGTGTAATTATTACAAATAGATACTTTTTAAACCACAAAAGCAAATGACAAGGATTTCCTATGTTTTGTATTATAAACTATGTCTTTCTGTTACACTCAAGTTTTCTTTTGGTCTTCACTATCTTAATGGTGCATCCATAGTGCAAATGTCAAAGACTCTGTCTCAGACCCTTTTTCATGTACTTCCTTCACTCATCAGATTTAGGAGGCTGATCAACAGTAACAGTTGAGAAAAAGGATGAAGTGTAGACAATAAAAAGAGCGAGACCGTTAATACCTTCTACGTCTGGGAGTTCCTTGGCAATATGCTGCTGAGACCAATGAAAATGACATAGGGAACAAAAGTTTATTACTGCTAGGTTAATCTTGTCATATCATCCTATAGCAGAGGACCAGGACAACTTCACAACTAACAAACCAGAAGTCACAAAAGTGGATTTTTTATTAGAAAATCTTGAACAAAACCTTACTTTATTATTTATTTTTTACAAAGTGTCTTATATTTATTCTTTTAAATAGTTGTGACAGAAACTGACTGTAACATTTTAGCCTGGCACTGCAGTAACAGTATAGTTTTCATACTGTGACATGAAACAATGATGTTATTAGAAACGTAAAATGAAAGCATGCAAATAGTATTTATAAAAATTTGAAAAAAGCAGACTAAATAATCTTAACCCCAAACACTAGTCCACAATGACTAACAATCTTCACATCTGTTACTGGAGAAAACATTTCAGTTACTGACATGTTTGTAGTTTTGGCTATAATTCAGTCTCATCATAAACTTAACTTTTACTGAACACAATTTAAAAAAAAAATGTAAAAAATGGGAACAACACATTAAAACCATCAATAACAGGGTCATGGAAAACGTACAGCCAGAAGCATTCTGTGGAATGGCAGAACTCAGCTCTGGAGAAGATACGTTACATACAACAGGATGCATACACAGACCTAAGTAAAGATAGTCAACTTTGTTTAAACACAACTAAACTGAACATTTCACCTCCACACCAGTGGTAGCACATGACTGAGCTGTGGGAACCACTGACGAAAGTAATATTGTTAAAGTCGAATGGTGGACAACTTAACTACACACATCACACATCTCAGTCAGTTTTGGATCACTTCAATCACATGCATAAAATGAAATGCCTGCATTTGGTATCATCAAAAAAAGAAGGCAAAATGCAACTGGAAAGAACCGGTTCAGCCCATATTCGGCATCTAAGTAAGTAACTTAATTTGCTGGTGGCCCAAATTAAAAAATAAACAAAAAAAAAAACGCAAAAATGAATAAATGCACTAAATCACAATACTTGTATACCATTCAGAGCTGATGATTTCTGTATACAGCTGATTTATAAAAATACACACTATTAAACTCTAAGAACTATGTTATCATCACAAAAGAGCTAGCAAACACTAGTCCAACATGCTATCACAAAACAGCAGAGACTAACAGTCTAAGACAACAACTCCTATGTACCTATGGAAAATAAAAACAGGGACAAATAATTAAATGATATTTAAAAAGATATCTAGAAATGCATTCTTGGATTTCAGCTCACATACTCATCATGCAACATCGCCAAGTTAGGGGAGGGCATTGTTAGCGCACTGTTGCACAGACTCCACTCACATGATGCATAATCCATCAATGGTCCACCCATTTTCTTACTTTATTTTTTCCACTACATGGTCATGGAGAGACAGAGTCTGTCCTGGCAACAGTGGGTTCAGTGTAGAAGAATGAACCAGCTGCTGGATGATTTACAGTTAACACCTGAGCCACCAGAGGGCTCTACTGCCTGATAAAAGGTCACTTGAATTTGAGGCCCTAATTCTATTTTATTTTAATTTAAAAATGCTCATGATCAAAGACGTTGACGTGTGACTGTGCACATTTTCATTCCAATGGTATTGATGTGTTGTCAGAAGCCGATGCCTTACAGTGAATTGTAGTCATTAATCCCAAGTAATGATTATAAATACAGTTACTGTATATGCTGATGTTCACCATCAAATTGGCCATATGTCAATCAAAAAGTCTGGGTCTAGTGTAGGTCACCAGTGTGCAGACCTCAAATGTTGGTACAGAGTAGTACAAACTGATCTTCGGGTCTTGGTGTCCACATAAGCCACTGTTTCTCAACCACTGGGTAGTGATCCAGGCTGCCGTCTAAGTGATTAACAGCCCTGTGCAATATGTCCCTGAGTGCTTCAACAAGGGGGCTCTCTGTAATTTTTGCTAGTGGATTGTTAATGAATTTTAAAAAAAGGCAAGGTTGAGAAACACTGGTGTAAGGAAGACAGTGCAGACAGGATACATAAGAATTACCCATGTTGAGCAGTGCCAATCAAAACACACCTTAAAGGGGCCCTTCAAGAGTCAGAAAATATATGAGACCCTGCAAAATAATAATAATAAATGATTTATTACCACTGCTGCTGTTGGCAAGGTCTAGAACATTATTATCCTATTTTACCATGGCCATGGGCTGTAAGTACAAATCGCCTCAACTTGGTCAGCTGAAAATTGGAGCATGAGTGTATTCTGCTATTCCCACCACTGAGCCACTGTCACTTCAGCTGCCGATGCTCAAGTTATAAAAGTATGGAAGTAACTGCACTATACAGCTCTTGTGAAGTGCACTAAATGATGTTCAGTAAAGAAAGGCACTTAACAAAATAAGGTCTTTCATGTTCTCTTCATTTCAGCATGTGTTTTTAGAGAAAAGTAAGTTTCCTCCTTCAGTCTGGGCTGTGACTCAAAATAAACCAGTGTGGGTTGAACACGCCATGCGATGGACCTGGAGTCTCATTCAGGTTTGATTCCTGTCCTTTACTTACTGTTGCTTACTTGGACTTTCTGCATCTATGTATAAGAAAAAACCTGGAGTCCCCCCACCCCGATTTTCTCATATACTCAGATATGAGGATGGATATTTGAGGAGTAAACCGCAAGACAATCATTAAATTTGTATATTATGTACATTAAAGAACCATCAACAAAAAATCAAACCAAATTAATACTATATTGAACAATTATTATAAAAGTAAAGTTGAATAAACCGGACTCTGAAGCTGGATGAATAAAGTACCACTTCCAGTTAACGGAAATAGCCCAAAAGTTGACAGAAATCTATGTTTTGTACCAAATACTTATATGGAACATTTGGGAAACCTAAGTGAAAGCGCACTCAAGTTATTGTGTTTACATACACACACACACACGCACACACACAGACATAATTCTAAAAATGGTATTTTCAGACTCAGGGAGGTCTAAAACGTTGAGATTCATCAAAATCTCAAAATGGAATTATTGGACGATTCCAATGCTTTCCCTATACTTCGTATAAGAGAAATCAGGGAGGTCTAAAATATCAAGATTCATAAAAATTTTATCAAAATCTTGACATCGAATCTTTGAGCGATTATAATACTTTCCCTATACTTCATATACAGTTAGGCCGATAAATATTTGGACAGAGACAACTTTTTTCTAATTTTGGTTCTGTACATTACCACAATGAATTTTAAATGAAACAACTCAGATGCAGTTGAAGTGCAGACTTTCAGCTTTAATTCAGTGGGTTGATCAAAAAGATTGCATAAAAATGCGAGGCAACTAAAGCATTTTTTTAACACAATTCCTTCATTTCAGGGGCTCAAAAGTAATTGGACAAATTAAATAACTGGAAATCAAATGTTCATTTCTAATACTTGGTTGAAAACCCTTTGCTGGGAATGACAGCCTGAAGTCTTGAACTCAAGGACATCACCAGATGCTGGGTTTCCTCCTTTTTAATGCTCTGCCAGGCCTTTACTGCAGTGGCTTTCAGTTGCTGTTTGTTTGTGGGCTTTTCTGTCCGAAGTTTAGCCTTCAACAAGAGAAATGCCTGCTCAATTGGGTTAAGATCAGGTGACTGACTTGGCCATTCAAGAATTTTCCACTTCTTTGCTTTAATAAACTCCTGGGTTTCTTTGGCTGTATGTTTTGGGTTATTGTCCATCTGTATCATGAAACGCCGCCCAATCAATTTGACTGTATTTAGCTGGATTTGAGCAGACAGTACATCTCTGAACACCTCAGAATTCATTCGGCTGCTTCTGTCCTGTGTCACATCATCAATAAACACTAGTGTCCCAGTGCCACTGGCAGCCATGCACGCCCAAGCCATCACACTGCCTCCACCATGTTTTACAGATGATGTGGTATACTTTGAATAATGAGCTGTTCCACACCTTCTCCATATTTTTTTTCTTGCCATCATTCTGGTAGAGGTTGATCTTGGTTTCATCTGTCCAAAGAATGGTTTTCCAGAACTGTGCTGGCTTTTATAGATGTTCTTTAGCAAAGTCCAATTTTGCCTTTCTATTCTTGAGGCTCATGAGTGGCTTCCACCTTGCAGTGCACCCTCTGTATTTCCTTTCATGCAGTCTTCTCTTTATAGTAGACTTGGATATTGATACGCCTGCCCCCTGGAGAGTGTTGTTCACTTGGTTGGCTGTTGTGAAGGGGTTTCTCTTCACCATGGAAATGATTCTGCGATCATCCATCACTGTTGTCTTCCATTGACGTCCAGATCTTTTTGCGTTGCTGAGTTCACCAGTGCTTGCTTTCTTTCTCAGGATGTACCAAACTGTAGATTTTGCCACTCGTAATATTATAGCAATTTCTCGGATGGGTTTTTTCTGTTTTCGCAGCTTAAGGATGGCTTCTTTCACCTGCATGGAGAGCTCCTTTGACCGCATGTTGTCTTCACAGAAAATCTTCCACATGCAAGCACCACACCTCAAATCAACTCCAGGCCTTTTATCTGCTTAACTGATAAGACATAACGACGGACTTGAACACACCTGCCCATGAAATAGCCTTTGAGTCAATTGTCCAATTACTTTTGAGCCCTTGAAATGAAGGGATTGTGTTAAAAAAATGCTTTAGTTGCCTCAAATTTTTATGTAATCTCTTTGTTCAACCCACTGAATTAAAGCTGAAAGTCTGCACTTTAACTGCATCGGTGTTGTTTCATTTAAAATTCAATGTGGTAATGAACAGAATCAAAATTAGAAAAAAGTTGTCTCTGTCCAAATATTTATGGACCTAACTGTATGAGAAAGTAAAGTGGAAGTAAGACTGCTTTAAAAAAAATGTAAGGTAAACGAGGATATTAGCTTCATTTTGTTATTTCCAAATTAATTTGATATTTATTTAATGCACAACTCCCCTCTGAATATAACTTTGATCAAGGTTGGAATGAAAGGCAAAGTCATCCAGGGTAACCCAATCACTTGTGATTCTTTAAGCAATATGACGACTTAGTCACCATGCTGGAAACAACACGGGGATAAATAAAAGGGCCCTTCACTAAAGTGATTTGCCCTTTAGGAGTCCTGATTTATGCCGTGTTTATTATTAAGGGTAATGTGTTTGAAAGTCGGCTCCATTTAGCAGGGTGCTGCAGTAGTCTCTGTGCTTCTCAGTGTACTTAAATAAAAGCATTCTGTATACAAACTGAAAATCTATAAAAGCCTGCAATCTATCAGAATTCACATTTTCGTTGAAAGCCAAGGTCTTTCTCGGGAGATTAAACCCATTTAGCAATGATGTCATATATTTTGCTTTGAAAGACAAGACTGTACTGAATTTGCGAACATAGGAAACTGAATTTACATCTGCGGATGACATCAGGGCTCGCCATTCTGAGCTGTTTATTTATCCTGGTACACTGAAATACTAGTTTAAATACTGTAAACACCAGCTCTCAAGTGTAGCAGATGTTATGACATTTGTTTCAGCAATTATCGATGGCAATTTTCATATACTATTTCTTCATTTTTCTAGCGCAAAGTAACACATTACCAATCACACAGAAATGTTATGACAAACGTTATAAATAGGAAAACAAAGAACAAGAGGAGATTAGGGCTGCATTACAGGATTTGGAAAATCTCCTCTGATTTACATTAGCACGAGTCCCTGGCGAGTGGGACATGGCAAGCTCCATTAAGGATGCTTTATTTAGAGTATGTGATAGGACAGAGAAATGAACAGAAAACTTTTGAGACAGACTTTGAGCACCTCATCCTTGTCATAACTGGCAAGGCCATGAAAAAGTGAGCTGTGTGCCCCATCCTTAATGAACTGAGCAACCAGCAGAAATGAAGAGCAAATATGGAAGGGCTGCTGGGGGTGAGGTGGAAGTCATCAGCTCTGGACAAGGTACAAAAGCGTGGCTTTGTGACACTCCTGCAGGATTTAAGTTGTGATGAAAAGAAACAGAAGGCAAGCGTGTGCTTGCATGGCACTGCTGCTGAACTCAAGTAACCCAGCAGTAGAAAAATCAGCCTTGACAATAAGCATTCCCAGCTTCTTTCATTTCCTGACATTAAAAGGTAACATTTCTTTCCAATTTGCACATCACACAAGCCAACTTTCACATTAAAGCAAGTAGCAAGACTGTCTTTCAAAAGCACAAATGCCAACGTGGACTTGCCCTGGGAGTAAAATTCAAAAAGAAAGGAGAGAAATTTTTGAATGGAGCAAGGGATCCACTTTCATGTGTTTGTAGTCTGTGACAGAGGCACTGTAGCAATTTTACTGGGAAACTGCTCAATGTCAGTTTGTGCTGAACACCATCAAAAGCATCAATGGGTGCCATACTCTGCTCAGAGATTTTCCAATGTGCTTATACACATAAAAACACACAAATACAGCACTATCGACTGATGCAGCCTCTACCTTTCTTTTCCTAATTATTTTTTTCCTAATTATTGAGAAACAAATGATTTCTATAGCATCTTGTTAGAGCAAACACTTTATATATTTACGTCCTTCAGTTTGATGGTTTAAGCGATTTGCAAGGGTCAGAGAGTCACTGAAGGAAATGGAACCAACGTTGCTTATTTTTACGGTCCAAAACTTAGCAACTAGGCCACACTTCTAGCCACACATGTAAAGTCAGACTGTCTTTGGAGTGTCAGAAGAAATTAATGTGAGCACAGCATTATACTCAAAAATACTAATACTACTATAGAGTTTGCAGGTCTTCTCTGTTTTTGATATTGTATTACTGTCACTAGTTTGTGGGAAAAATTCTAGTAAGAATCTCTGTGATCTGTGTATACTGTACTTTGTACAAGAGACAGTACTACTATGGGAAAGTCATCTCAGATACTGGGAGTATTGGAATCATCAGATGGAACAATTATTTAATCAGATTGGGCGGCCCAGCACAGACTGTTCTAGAATTCCTAGGGGGGGGTTGGGCAGGTAATTGGTCGAGGTTTTCAGAATTGTGACCGCATATGACTTTACCTTTGATTTTGTCTCTTACAACTGACCATGGAACCCCCAGAGGTTTATTTTCTGCAGAGATGCGGGCTGACTGTAGTCCTTTGATTTCTTCTCCTCCAATATCAACTGGCCAAAGCTCAACAATTAATCAATGGACTGATATTGTTGGCTTCCATATATGTTAATTAGTTTCTACTTTGTTTTTTGTACGTTTTAACAAATATATGGATTTATATGCACTAATTATGTACTAATTTAATCTAAATCGCTTTGGCTTAAATTGCACAAAGATATCTAGAATCTGGTCCTTGATGCTGAATTGTCACCACAGCCTGACACAATTTTGGTTCTCAGAACATAAACCATATTGCCTCAGACTTTTCAAGATGAAAGTAATTCTTTTCAAGTCTCTGATTAGCATCAATGGTTTTTTCTAAAGAAAAAAAATAACAGATAAAATATCATAGAATACAGTAGTTGCCCAGATACACGAAGGGGATAGCCTTTTATGCCAAGGTTCCTATGTATAGACTAGTTTCAGCTGCCTTCTTAACATTAACTTAAATAAATGCCCCAAACTGAAATAACATTCTTTGCAATCAATGGAGAAGCACTGTTGAATTTAAACAGTTTGAGGAGCGGTTTGGAAAATCAAAAACAACCAAGAATAGTGAACAAATTAAGGTGAAATCACACAGTGACAGCAATGAGATGAAACAGAGAAACTTCATAATCCCACAAAGTAGATCTTCAAGAGCTGACAGCAGATTTTTAAGCTTACAGGTGGCTGTGGCTAGACAAGAAAATCAAGGTACCAAATGGATAAGACATGAACAACAGCACAACAAATATTTAAAAATGAGAAAAAAAACATTGGAATCCATTGGAATTACCAGGGTTTCAACATTTAACTGATCATAAAATGCAATTTAATCTTCATCAAAGTCACAGGTTTAGGCAAACACATTATGCTAATGCTACTAACATACAACTGTAACCTTTATGTCTTTATTGAAAACACTTATTAATCATCATATAAGTAGTCTGCTGTGGAAAAATTAAGTGAAACATTACACTTGAAATCTGGTCAGACCACTTTGGAAGCAATAACCCCTCACAAGAGCTTCCAGCAGGCAGGATATCAAACCTGCACAATGTTCAGTAGTAATTTTGGACCACTCTTTGTAACAAAACTGCTTCAGCTCAGCCATAATGTCTGGTGTGAACGTCTCTCTTGAGGTCATTCCACAGCTCTGACTGGGACAGTCCAAAAAGTTTCTTTATTTGGAGACATTCTTTAGTAGATGCTGAGCACTGTGGTAGAACAGTTAGGAGGCCTGGGTTTGCGTCCGAGTACCGCCCTGCATGGAGTTTGCATGTCTGAGGTGGTTTCTTCTGGGTGCTCCAATTTCCTCCCAAAGTCCAAAGACAAGCAAGTTTGGTGAATTGGCAACATTAAACTGGTTCTAGTGTGTGTTGGTGTGTGTTGGCCCAAAGATGGACTGGCATCTTATTAAAATAAGCTGGGATAGAATCCAGCACACCCCACAAACTTGGTATGGATTAAGTAGGATAGAAATTGATATGCCAGTCTGAAGTCGATTTACTTTGATGTTTAGGATTATTGCCTTGCTACATCACCCAGCTTCTACTGACTTTCAGCTGGCAAACAGCCACACTGACATAATACTATAGGATAGCCTAATATATTTGGGAAAGCATTTTTGCCTCAATGAAGACAAAAATTCCAGTGCTCGAGTCAGCAAAGCAGCCCCTAACAATGATGCTCCCTCCAACGTACTTCAGCATTATGATGAAGTTCTCATGTTGGTATATAGTGCCCTTCAGGCATGCAGCGTCTTACTCCTTGGTGTATTTCTGTGTACACCATGCCTATTCAATATTTTATGTATGGTAGATTCATGAACAGAGGTGTTCACTTGTTCCAATGATTCTTTAAAACATTTACTTGTTACTCGAGGGTTCTTTTTTACCTCCCCATTTTTATTTTAGATAAGGGATTAATCCAACTACAAACTCAACTCCAGTACATGGGATTTAACAACCCTGTCTCTGACATGTTCAGTACAGTGACACACATATGAAACTGAAACACTTACGGAATGGAAGTTTACTGCCAAAAAAACAAGAACAAAAAGCATTCACACACTATTAAAAAGATTAGGTGCAAATGTCTGCAATTAATTAGCCTGATTAGACTTTAAAGATGTTCAGGGTCATCAATTAAATGCTATTTACATAAGATCTAAGAATGGAGTAATGGTTTTATTTACAAGAAGTACTTAATTCCATGGTTTCTGGGGAAAATTTAAACCTTGAGTTCCTGACAGTGGTCAACAGAACAATTGGAACCAAATTTGTTTACATGTGAATGGTGTACGTTGAAATTCATTGTTTTAACAGCCTAATTGCAAAAGCCATTTATCTCGCTCTACGTTTATATGGTGCTATTAGTGAGTTATAAACATGGCATATTGACCATTAGCTCTGAAGATGCTGACATGTGGTCTGTGTCTGTCAGCTGTTACACATCAAACTTTTAGCAAAAGCCACAGGCTTGATTTGAAGTTTTGTTGTCAAAAATATTTCATCATGTCCCTTTCAATCTCAGTTCTACTCCATACTACTTTAAAACAACTAACATATAACATGGAATCATTTGGTGTTCAAACTCTCACACATGTGGGATTTCACTATGAAACACTATATGCAGGGATTGGGGTGTGCTTATAAAAATGAATGGCAGTTTAAACTCAGAAACAGATTCTTAGCTAATTTCCCTTAATAGTCATTTGGCTAAGAGAGCTGAACAGGGTGTCAAATTCGAAGCATTGAGAAGACAATCAGTGCAAGCACACATGCTACTGAAGTTGAGTAGCCTTCTGCTAGCTGTACATAGGCTTTTATCTTTCACTCTGTCTTTTTCTGTATAAAAGTACTGGCCAAAAGGCAGAGCTGCTCAGGGTTTTGAGAGGAACGATTCCTTCTAAAAGATGGTGCTGCCACACAGACATACCGACAAAATTTCACTTTGAAGGAAAACATTTATAAAGAGTGCCTGTGGTCAACACTGGACACTTCTGAACTTAAACAGAAATTGACTCAAAGTGCCAAGCTAAAGAAACATTCAAACTAAAATAAAATTGATGCACACTTTGATTTAGGGAAGGAAAAGAGGGTCTTTCTAAAAGCAGCCTATTAGGACCTCTACAAAGAGGGATATCAGAGTTACTAACCACTCATTACACTTGTCAATAGGTAAAATAACACTAGAGAACTACAATACGGTCAAGAAAGTTATCCTTCTCCACAAAAACAGGCCCAAAACAAGTGGCTGATGCCAACAGTTGTAAGTTCAGTAACAGTGATGTGCTTTGTTAAGAAGACAAGATCACTGCTTAATTATTTAAGTCAGCAGTTTAAAACTTTCTTTGTCTTCGTGGACTGGGGAGTTTCAAGTGTCAAGATTTACTAACATTAGACCAGACAGCAGGAGGTGGGGGGTCCAGGTCTGGGTCCCCTTGGAATTTTGAGCGTTACTCTTCTGAGTGTTGACCAGTTCAAACAGAGAGCCGTTGGGGTCACTTTTGCATTCCCCTTTGGAGTTTCAACCATCCAAACACAACAAGATATAATTTTACGATCAAAATGTGCTTAGAAAATTGTTCATAACATAAAATGGAAATTCAGTGATTTTCATGGAGCGGCAAAACTATTAAGTGGACTGGTAATGGTCCGCAGACTGGTGGTTGGTAAACAACAGTTTACCAGCTTCACCACATATGACAGCATTTCCATCCATTCCGCTAAAAGGGGTGGTTGGCTTGCCAGTTGTTGGACAATTAATTCTAGAAAGATCTACAAATGACATGACCTTGCCAGTCACCTTTTATGCAAGATCCAGTAATGACAACTTGGACTGTGCTGTTCATCTCCAATTAAAACGGCGCAATTTCTTGGGTAGAATTCCAAATGCTGGAAGGTCCTATGCCCATGTGTATTTATTCTAGAAAATGTTTTTTATGGAAGAAATTTGTTCAAAGTACAAATAAATGACTTTCTGCCAATAAATATTACATGTTTAATGTGCTAAAGACTAAGGACAATAGTTGAAGATGACACAAAAATCCATAGGGAGATGATTCTGCATAAAGCTCTGTTGTGGTGTGAAATGTTGCATACAAGTTGATAAATATTTTGTATGTCTTTATTTGTAACTTAGGTAAAGCAATGTAATATTAGTGTTACATTAGTGAGAAGCATTCATGTTTATCCCCGAGGACTAAGTCAGGATAGTGAATTTTACAACAGGTTGGGGGAAGTGCCTCAAGCAAGTTTGGCAAATGTTTCTCTGCTGGAGTCTCTCAATCGAACCCCACAGGAAAGCCAGACTGCCTAGATGGCAATCTTCATCTTAACAAATGGTTTTGGGAGCAGGTGTGAAGGTAATCTGTCCTCCCATTGGTCTGAAGTATGGCTCTTTGGAATTGGCTTGTATCAGAAGCCTTTAAGTACCATGACTCCCAATTGGCTGTAGGGGTTGGGCAGAAAATCTATGAATTTGCTTCCTTTACCCCCCTCTCTCTCTCTTACCAAATGATGAAAGAATCTCACACACCATGAACTGAAAAGGACAACACAATGAAGAGCACAGCTAGGCAGCCATATTGAGGCAGGCATGCGGCCTGTTCTGAAGAAAGCTGACCACAAATAATGCCTTAACTAGAGACATTTTAAGTAACTAACAAGTCTGTGTGCTGCCTGAAACTACACATCACCATTTATCAGGTTGTATGGTTGCCAACATTCAAATGTACTTTACATATTGTTATTATTTATGAATATTATCAAAAATACATTATTTAAATTGTAACTTAACTCCTGCTTGTCTTTTACTACACCTACTTGCCTGAAGTTATACATTTAGAAGGGAAGGTGAGGAGATGTTATATGGTACAATACCTTATAAACAGTGGTAAGTCTGTGAGAACGTAGGCATTCTGACAAAGGCTACATATTAATAATACAAACGGGGAAAGTAGAGTAGTATAATAATCTACCAAGACACAGCAAGTTTAATTCTGGGAACCTACAGGACTCGTTTAAAAGCTTTACAATCTGCCAAATCCAGCTGTCGACCCAGTGGATCCATGGACAATCTACAGGGCACAAACACAAAAGCAGCAAAGGAAAGCCTTTGGACCTGTACTAATGCAATTTACTTCAATTAATCTATATATAACTTAATTTTTAAAACAACAACTACATTTTTATTTGTATAGCACATGCTCATATAATGAATGTAGGTCAAAGTGCTTTACACAATATAAAAGTAGAATTACAAGAGAAAAACAAGTTAGTTCTATTACTAAATACATAATATATAAATGTAATTACAAAGGATCAATACACACTCATAACACAGATATAGAAGTAGTAGAATCCAAATTTGAAGAAAAGTTTTTAGGTCCATTAAGATAAGTCAGATTCTATAGTCAGATGGCCAGGGAGAACAAAAAAAAAAAACAATTTAGGGATAAAATGTGGAAGAAAAAAAATTTGCAGGCCAAAAACCCCCACTGGGCAATATACCTAACATAATGGGACTAAAATCAGTCTTATTAATTTTAATCTTCATTTTAGACAATTCGATGGCAGATATTATCCTTCCTTTGTCAATGCCTTCGGCAGGCAGTAAGAAGAATTTTTATAGAAAAGAATGCTAAACAAACTGATTTATGTTGAAGTATATTAGTTACTTCAGTGTTTAATCCCAAACAGAATCTGTACTAGGCCACACTGCCTCACATTGGCCCATTACCTTTAGTATTAACACTTAAAGGCGAAGACATGCACTACAAGCTATCTGCCCTTGTCAATTTTTAGGACCTCTAAGTCAGATCTGCATCTAGATAAGATGTACAAGTCTGTCAGACCAAGACAGCCACATCACCCCATCAGCATGCCAACAAGGGTTTCTAAGTGTAGTGGGGAATGACAAGAGTACCCTGCTTTCCTAAACACAGATTTTAATCACTTCTGATGTCCACTAGACCTTGCTTCATTAATCCCATGGGGCCTTGCTCCTCTTGACTAAACTGGCTCTATGAGTTGTAGCCAAGTCTTACTTTGTTACACTGTATGTAGATGGGCATTTCTGTATGTTACAGTTAAAACATATATATACACACACATACAGTAGACCCCTGCGAAGACGCGGTTCAGGGTTCGTGGACTCAGTCATTTGCGTATTTTTCCTTAGAACCTAACTATTAATTGTTAGTGGAAAACGCAAATATCCTCTGCAATTTTTTATGGCTTTTTTCGTAGCAATACTGTGATGTAGAGAACAGGAAGCAACCGCTGAGGGAAATGCGGTTTGGGATGGTGAAAGTAGCCAAATCGAGAGCATTATTCATTTCTCCTTGATGCTGATTGACTGCTGTCCTGTGACACGTCTCCAGCTGAGTGTCCTCATGTTTTCTATTTTGTTATTGTACTAATTTTGTTATTCTTAAACACACAAGATGTCGCCAAAACGCTCTGCACCTTCTAAGGCTTCTGGCACTGAGCCTAAGCGCCAGAAGAAGTTTAAAACACTCCAGGAGAAGGTTGAACTACTGGATTTGCTCCGGGATCTAAAACGTTATGCTGCAGTAGCACGTCACTATGGCATTAATGAAAGCACTGTACACAACATAAAGAAGAACGAAACAGCGATCCGGATTACCGTATCTGTAAGTTTCTGTGATAGTGTAAAAAAGGTAACGACCGTAAGGAATAAAAATATCATCAGGATGGAATCTGCCTTGGCTTTGTAGATCACCAACTGCAGGAAGAAGAACATCCCCTTGGATGGTAAAATCATCCATGAGAAAGCACGGAAATTGTACCAGCAGTTTGCTACAGGAGACAATGTAGAAGATACTGAAGAACCGCAACCAGGACCATCAACAGGACCGGAGCCTGAAAATTTTCAAGCCAGTAAGGGATGCTTTGATCATTTTCAGCATCATCAATATCATTCATCATTGGTGAGTACCTGTACATTTTACTGTATTTTAATTAAATTAAATTATGTATTTACTCTACTTATAACAAAGAAAACAGCAGTGCATACCAAAGAAAACGCGCTTGAATGAATTACAGTACATAAAGCGTTAACATCGCTATTTTACATTATAGCACCGCGGAAGACATAGCAGTACAGTACTGTACAGTATACGGGTTTACCATTGCATTCTGTTTTTAGGTAATGTATTAAGGTAATTTTTAAGTAATGTATCAACATATTAAGCTGAGTTTGCAACAAAATTAAAATGCTTTGGGGGCATACTGTATTTAGGGTTTAAACTATAAAAATAGGCTCTAGGAACGTAACCTCCGCGAATTTTGGGGGTGTACTGTATATATATTTAGCCAGTATAAAATTAAAATGAAATTAAAATTAGCATTGCATCCAGCTCCTTATTTTAAGGCGGCCAAGCAGCTTGTTTTGCCTGAGGCAGAGAAACCACCTTTCAGTGTCTAAACTTTAAAAATACTCTGGCAGTATAGAAAACTACTGTCATATTTCAGTTTTAAAATAACAATGCATCTAGCCCATCATTTTAATTGATCCATGGCTACTTTTAATCAAAGTATAACATACAAGCATGGAACAAATTATTTCTAAGTAAGTTTAATAAAAAACACAGCAAAGATGGGTTCTGGAAAATACACACATTTTGATCAAGTTAAAACGAAGACGACATATCCTTCAAGTATGAGCAAAGCACTGCAATGAAACTGTTTCACATTTACAGGCCTCTGCTGCAACTTAAATAAAACTGCTGCTTTTACTTTATGATCTCATCAAAGACAATGTGGTAAAACAATGAAAACAAAAAAGTAAAACACTCTGTTAAGTCTGACACCACATTTGATGAAATGTTGTAATCATAACTATAAATAATATGCAGTATTGTGCTAGATGGAGGGGGTAGGGAGGAGATTAGGCATTAGACTGGAGGCCAAAAATATTTACATTGACAAAAAAATTTCTGTCTGCTGTAAAAACAGTATTATACATGTTTAGGACAGCCGAACGAAAGGAAATGGAAGAAATAAAAGGCAGAGGCTGATCTAGATTAGTATCAAACTCTTTTACCTTCCTTCTTTACTGCCACTACCAGCGCTAAAATAAGAATCTTCCAGGACAGGATTAGGAACACAACTGTCACGTAGCTTGTTCTCTGTCCTCACCTCCTTTCTCAAATGCAATCACCTCCACTTCCAACTTCCTTAACAAATGATGATTTTTCACAAAAAGTTGGCTGCCATAATTGACAAGTTCTTATCACTCCTGTCAACTAGCATCCTCCTCGTCCTCCCCTAAGGCAGCACAACATTTTCCACTTTCTCAGAACTCTCCAACATTGATGCTTTCAACATCCTATCTAGTCACCTGACAGCCTGTCCACTTGACCTAATTCTTCACTCCTTCACCAGGCTACCTTTGCCCTCACTGACATTATCAACATCCCAATCAACACAAACACTTTTCCTACTATGTTGAAAGAGGCCCAAATAATTCAGCAACTCAAAAAGCTCACACTCAACTGAATACAGGCAGACAATTACAGACCAATCTCTCTTCTATCCTTTTTATCCAGTATATCTGAACATGCTGCCTCTTATCAAATCTTTTATTTACTCCTACAGACCAGAGTTCTTGAGGGGCCATTCCACTGAAACGTTTCTGACTGTTGCTGACATGGTATGGCTGCCTAACAATACCATCATGCTATATGTTATCATTCTTCTTGATCTCTTTTCTGCCTTTAACACAGTTAACCACCAGATCCTCATTGCTACCCCCTCTCTGATGGCTGTATCACTGATATCATTTTCAGATGTTCTGAATCCCACTTTTTGGGATTCTACTTAGTTTCTTGGAAAGAAGAAATGTGAAAGTTGCATCAGATGAGCAAAGGGGTTGCCCCCTGGGATTCGTGTTGAGTTCTCTCTTCTTCTCCTTATGCACCAAGATATTAAACCCTATCATCCAGTCCCATGGATTCCCATATCACTTCTATGTCCATAATACTCAGCTGTGTCTGTCATTTCCTCCAGTGGACCACACAGTCTCAGCATGTCTCACTGATATCTCAACTTGGATGAAGTGACACTATCTCCAGCTTCTTATATCCCAGTCTGTCTTTTTCCTACCCTACTCAGTAAAATATGGCTAATTATCACTAACACCTACGAAAATCAGTTCATAACATTGGGGTATTGACTGAAGACCAGCAATCCTTTGCCAACCACAATACCTCTTGTTCATACAGATTCCCTTTGTATCAAACCCACAAGATCAAACTGTAGTTGACAGAGTAAGTTTCACCACTTTTGGTTCAGTTATTGGTCTTGTCATGTCTGGACTACTGCAATTCCTTATTGGCCTGGGACTCTGTATATGCTGTCAACCACTACAGATGATTCACAATGCAGCAGTATGTCTAATTTACAACCATTATTAAAGAAACACTTTGAAAACACATCAGATTTCAATGGGAAAAAAATCCTGCTGGATATCTATACTGATGTGGACTGGGTAATGTGTTAGGAACGAAAGGATGCCATATCATTTGGTGGAAATGAAAATGATCAACCTACAGAGGGCTGAATTCAAAGATATCCTGAAAATCAAAGTGAAAACATGATGCGGCAGGCTAGTCCATTTTGCCGAAATTTCATTGCAGCAACTCAAAATCGTACTCAGCAGTTTGTATGGCCCCCATGTGCTTGCATGAATGCTTGACAACGTTGGGGCATGCTCTTAATGAGACGATGGATGGTGTCCTGGGGCTTCTCCTCCTAGATCTGGACAAGGGAATCACTGAGCTCCTGGACAGTCTGAGTTGCAACCTGCCGGTGTCAGATATACCGAAACATAATGTCGCAGAGGTGTTCTATTGGATTTAGGTCAGGCGAGCATGGGGGCCAGTCAATGGTATCAATTCCTTCATCCTCCAGGAACTGCCTATATACTCTCGCTACATGAGGCCGGACACTGTCATGCACAAGGAGGAACCCAGGACCCAATGCACAAACATAGGGTCTGACAACGGGTCCAAGAATTTCATATTGATGCCATTGTCTAGCCTGTAGAGGTCTATGCATCCCTCCATTGACATGCCTCCCCAGACCATCACTGACCCACCACCAAACCAGTCATGCTGAACGATGTTACAGGCAGCATAACATTCTCCACAACTTCTTCAGACCCTTTCACGTCTGTCATACGTGCTCAGGGTGAACCTGCTCCAATCTATGAAAAGCAGAGGGCGCAAGTGGAGGACCTGCCAATTCTTGTATTCTATGGCAAATGCCAATCGAGCTCCATGATGCTGCACAGGGCCCACTAAAGGATGTTGGGCCTTCAGGCCACCCTCATAAAGTCTGTTTCTGATTGTTTGGCCAGAGACATTCCCATCAATGGCCTGCTGGAGGTCATATTGTAAGGCTCTGGCAGTGCTCATCCTGTTCCACCTTGCCCAAAGGAGCAGATACCGGTCCTGCTGATGGGTTAAGGACTTTCCCTGTCCAGCTCTCCTAAAGTAACTGCCTGTCTCCTGGAATCTCCTCCATGCCCATTAGACTGTGCTGGAAGACACAGCAAACCTTCTGGCAATGGCTCGTATTGATGAGCTGCAAGGTTTCCTGAGCCCGTGTGGGCAGCAACGCAGCCACATCCAAAAGTGCAGCCTAATTTAGGTTAATTACCACCTAAAGCACTTACAGGTGGGCTATAAAGGGGGCCTGCAGCCACTACTCAGGGTGCCGGAGTCGGGAGGAGGAGGACAAAGCTGCCCTGGGAGGAGTGGAGGAAGAGAAGAGTGTTGTTTGAGGTGTGATTTACTTTTGCTTAATTTGGGACTGTGTTAGGGCCGGTGAGACACACTATGGCTGAAGAAGAAAATGAAGACTTTTTGTTTGTTTTACCCATGCCTCTGGTGTCGGTCTGTGTTGGGTCGGCACCAATAAAGCGCCTTTATCACTATATATATATATATATATATATATATATATATATATATATATATATATCTATATATATATATATATATATATATATCTCACACACACACAAAACAGTGCCTTATGATATACATCATTTTTCGTTTTGCTACTAGGAGCAAGAATGTTCAAATTCTAAACTGAGTCTACTCAGAACAGGTGACGAACAGCTAGCCGTGTGAACAGCACAGTTCTTTGAGGTAAACTTCAGCAACTTTAAGTGACTGTTCTTGCACTTTACTTAAGGATATCACAAATGCAAGACATACTAGAAATCATCTGAATTCAAAATGGAGTTCATTGGAAACCATAGCTATACATAGAATGAAAACATCCTCTCCCTTTCCAGTTCTGGTACGAATAGTAGCCTCGATCATGTGTGGAGGACATGACTGTGTTGCCACATTTCTCAAAACCTTGATATATAATTTTTTCCAAATTAAATTCGAATTTACTGTTTTAGGGTTTTCCTTAATTTTTCAAATCATGTTCACACATTCAAAATTTTTTTATTAATCACCAAAACTAGCTTTTGGATATTTACTCTTCCTCTCACATGGTTGGTTGTGTTATGACAAACATCAGGACAGACAAACTTCCTTACTTATTTATTATACAGCAGCCATTGTTCATACTGCGAATCTTTGGGGGCTAGGGGTAGAAACAGAAAAAGGGCATGTTATTTAGTTGACAGCAAATGAAGGGCTAAATGAAGTAATAAAACACAAGGAGGATCAAATCTTGTGAAACAAATAAGTGCCAGTAATTTATGTTTTTGTCAGCTTCTTGGTCACCCTCATAATGTAATTCAAATTTTACATGACATCTTAATTGAGAGAGGGCTTTGCCCCTCAGAGGTTTTGTCAACACATGTTCTGTATATCGGGTTAGGGGGATTGTTATTTGTAAATAATAACATACAGCAGTGGGTTTAGATATTGTGCCCCTTGAAGGTTAGAGTGTGATATAGTGTTATGAGAAGGGGAAATCTGGAATAAAGAGGATTCACTGTACACCTACTACAAGCACTAGATTTAATAAGAAATAAAGGCCAGTGAAATATGCAGTTTCTCATACAAAAGAAGAAAAAGAAATGTATTCTTTGTAACACATTATATTTTATAATAAGTACTGTAATAATATATTTAAATAACATTTAATTATTTTTTGCACATAATGAGTAATGTAACTAAGTTATCTTTAAGAGTAACATTTACCACCACTGTTAAAGTAAAGAGTGGTGTCTGGTGATACTACCATGTTTCCCCTTAAATAAGGCCGGGTCTTATATTAATTTTTGCTCCAAAAGATGCACTAGGGCTTATTTTCAGGGGATATCTTATAATTATTCATGTACAACAATATACATTTATCCAAATACAGTCATGTCATCTTCTTCTGGAATATCGTCATAACTCTCCATATTCAAACCCTGAATTCCAGTCTGAATTTCTTGCTACTCCAGCCGCTTTTTGGATCATCCAAGATTGATATGTGTGCTTCAATGTTTGATGAATAGTTTGATGCCGACATACAAATGTATTCATTTTGCCTTTATATTCAGGTGTCGCATATTCCCCATCGTAATGACACGACACATTTTAAAAGTCTCACATACCATCTTCTGTGGTGTCTTTTTTTTTGTTTTGTACCTTTCAATACCATCAGAATGTACGGTGGTGTATTTGAGCCACAGAGAAAAAAAAAATGACATAATGAAAATGTCTATTTTGTGATTAAAGTGGAATTTTCGGCTTTAAAATCGAAATATCCACTTTAATCCCATAGTTTACTTTGTTATTAAAGTAGACTGTCGTAATCATCATCTTAAAACCGACACAGTTCTTAATCGTAACGCACTTCTGGGGCTTACTCCTGACCTGACAGCAGCGGCAAGCGACAACAGATCACCACACAGAACACATTAAATTTATAATATTCCAGCTCGCTGCACATTTAGAATTCTTAGATTTATACTTAATCACTTTCATGATGAAATGCATTAAACTATGGATGTTACATTTACTTATAAATTGTTAACTTATTGTTTAAATAATGAATACTGTTAATAGTCCCTGCGGTGGGCTGGTGCCCTGCCCGGGGTTTGTTTCCTGCCTTGTGCCCTGTGTTAGCTGGGATTGGCTCCAGCAGACCCCCGTGACCCTGTAGTTAGGATATAGCGGGTTGGATAATGGATGGATGGGTGGATGATACTAGTTACACATATAGGGTGGCACGGTGGCAGAGTGGTAACACTACTGTCTCGCAGGGAGTCGCATCCCATTTGTTCCCTGCCTGGAGTTTGCATGTTTTCCTAGTGGGTTTCAACAGTGTGCTCAGTTTTCCATCCAAAGACATGAAGGTTTGGGGATTTGGTGAAGCTACAATGACGTGAGTGTGTGTGTGTGTGCTTGTGTTCACCTTGTGATGAGCTGATGCCCCGTTAAGGGATTTTGTTTCTATTTTGCGCTGATGCTGCTGGACTGGGCATATCCCTGGTTTGATACATGTACTGTAATCATTAATCATCCTTTTCAGAGATATTGTGGAAAGATGACCTCGGAATTTAGTGGATGCTTCGGGCACACACATCACATCGCGTGAAGTATAAACCTGGCCTTAGGCGCCTTACTTTCACCGGACGATCTTGACTAGGGCTTATTTTTGGGGTAGGGCTTATATTACAGAGCAGACTGAAAATCATGCTAGGGCTTATTTTCGGAGTAGGTCCTATTTCTGGAGAAACATGGTAGCTCCATGTGGCATCAACTATCAATCCACACTCTTTTCATGTGTAGCTCCTAGCTGGTCTAACATGATGCCCACCCCCATCCAAACTGCTGGCTTCCTCACTGTGTTTAAGGTACATTTGAGTTCTGTCTTGTTCTGTGAATGTTTCTAAATGGTAATGGCTTTGATGCTGGGATCTCTCTTGCTAAGAACAGAGAAACTATTTTTGCATTGTTCGTTAGAACTCTTCACTTGTGATGGCCAATTTTGGTAACTTGCTTTTTAAAACTTGTTAATCAGTCCCTGAACAAATATTTAATCTGTTATGTTGACCTCTTTTGGATAAAAGTGTCTGCAGGCTGTTTAATGCTGTTAAATAATTATGAAATTGAAGTATTTAATTGGGGTATCTTAGACTAGATTAAGTGCAATTTTAAATTTGCTCAAACAACGGGGCTTTCAATTAAGAAAAAACATAAAAAAACACCAAACAGGCATGCATCAGTATGATCAGTAATATGGCAGGGTGGTCCATTGCTTCTTCTTGACTTGTGCCCAATGAGGACAGCATTGTGTCAAGCAACCCTGACCTGAATTAAGAGGGTTTAATTATTGATAGAAATACATAACTGAAATTGGCAATTTCAGCTTTACAGTTACATGTAAAATGACACTTCCATTTGCATTTTCAATTGAATTGCAACAGTTTGCAATTGCAACATATTTTATGTACACAGAGTGCAAGTTTCTATCTACTGAAAATCTTCACTATCTGCAGATTCTGTTTCTGCATATGTGCTTATCTGCTATTACAAAAATGTAACCCATTTTGGGTTTATGGTCTAATCCCATCTATTTGCGGCAATGAGCAAAAGATAAAATTCCAGGAGGTCTATCGCAATTGAGGTGTGAGTAAGCCGTAAAACCCCATTTGTGATGGGGACTGATGCATGAAATTGTTTTCCATGAACAAGGAATTCCCAGTAAGTGTGCATCATAAGCTTGCACTGGTTAAGGCCGTTCCCCTTTGTACACTCCACCCATTGCTACTACTGTTTGGATACCTAAACAGGAAACATTTAGAAAGTGTGCAAAAGTAGACCCCAATAGATAAAATGGTACGAGAAGTGTTTTTTCCCTCTCTGTGGGCAGGTTATAAAATTAATTACACTGTCTGGGACATCTAGTTATTAAAAACTACACCCTAGTGTGTGATGGAAATAAAAGAGTATCGTACCACATGGAGGCCATATGGATGTAATACTGAGACAGTACTGATGGCAAGGGTTGCAGGAAAGGCAGTCAGTAGGGTGTTCTGGTTAAGGCTTTAGACTTCAAACTGACACTATGGATCACAAGGCAAATCACCTCACCTGCCTTTGCTCCAATTGGAAAAGCAAAACAAATGCAACTAGCTATATTTCAAATAGTGTAACTTACCTTGGATGAATACATCAGTCAAATAAGTAAATGTCAATGTAAGGAAAGCTCTCATACCCCCTAAAAAGATCTGGGAGCTCTGGGACCACCACCACAGAAAGATTTGTGGATCATGATCCTGCTTATTATAGTACTTTACACAAATGAACAGGGGCTTTACAAAGACTCCTCTGTAGGTAAGTCTGCACCACCAGGTGAGTTAGCCTGTATGCTTACAACTGCCCTTAGATGGGAGTTCTATGCTGGCACCAGACTGAGTGATTTGATTTGACTAGCTGGGCAGTGGATTTATTCCTGTAAGAAGTAAAAGTAATTTCTTGACTTTCCTTCATAGTCTTCCATTGTTAAAAGGAATTATGGTTTCCACATTTTAATGGCACATGTGTAACTGATAACTTTAAACTGTTTGTAACAAGGTTATTATAATTAACAAAAACTAAAATCAAAACTGAAACTATTATTAAAAAAAGATTTTTGTAAACTGAAATAAAATAATTAACAAAGCTGAAATGAAAAACTAAAAGTAAATGAAACTATTAAAGTAGCTGGAAAGACTAACTGAAATAGTCTATACTAATAAAAGGCAAAGCCCTCACCGACTCACTCACTGACTCACTCACTCACTCACTGACTCATCACTAATTCTCCAAATTCCCGTGTAGGTAGAAGGCTGAAATTTGGCAGGCTCATTCCTTACAGCTTCCTTACAAAAGTTGGGCAGGTTTCATTTCGAAATTCTACGCGTAATGGTCATAACTGGAAGCTATTTTTCTCCATATACTGTAATGGAGTTGAGCTGGATGGTCGTGGGGGGGCGGAGTTTCATGTGACATCATCACGCCTCCCACGTAATCACGTGAACTGACTATCAACGCAGTACGTAGAAAACCAGAAAGAGCTCAAAAAAGCGCTGAACAAAACATGCATTATATAATTGAGAAGGCAGTGAAAAAATAAGAAGCGAGCGACTGACATATACAACCATATTCATGAGTCCTGCTACTTCGGAAACAAACCCTAACCCTAAAGTTTAAATTAAGTTCATAGACAGGCTGCCGCTGACGTTTGTAATTTAGTGCCTGCCCATATAAGGCCGTCCGTCAGCGGCAATCCAATACAAACACTGCCGGTAAATATTCACGGGTGAAGGACTGTGCTTATGAAGACGAAGATGAGATGGTCAGGGTGGTATTTGGCACAAACTCAGCGAAACTGCGAGAGAAACTTTTAAGTGCCGGGTCTTAACTAACATTACATACAGCCATGGACATAGCACGACATGGCACCAGCACAGTTGGGAACCTTTGATGCAAGAACACCAAGCGGCTCACGTGAACTGACGCAGTGCACAGACAAAAAGCAACAGTTCCAAAGAGTGCTGAACAAAAACCGAATTACACAATTGAAAAGGCAACAAAAAATATGAAGCGTCTGATACATACAAGCATATTCCTAAGTGCAGCTACTGCGGAAACAAAGCACACGGTGGAAAAAGTCAATGTCCCGCTAAAGGAAGACAGTGTAAAAAAAAAAAAAACCCGTGCATGCAGTGTTTCACATCTCAGATAAAGAGGAAGACGAGCGGTTTATTGATGCAGTAAGAAACGAATCGATGAATGAAACCTCTTATCTTTACAACGATTGACAACCACGGAATGTAACTTGAACACAACACATCCTACAAATACGACCCTGATTGAAAGAAATAATGATAATCAAATCCTTGATGACATCAACACTCATAACACTCACAAAACAATTACTGTATATTGACAATCATGTTACGTTATTTTTAAAATGTTCCCTTTTCTTTTTCATAACTTCTTTAACACACTACTTCTCCGCTGCGAATATATATATATATATATATATATACCTCGATCTACATACTCTCAAATAGACAAGCCAAACGCCGTGGCGCAATTGTAGAGGCTTCGCCTCTAGCGGCGACATCCGTGGTTCGATTCCCGAGAAGGGATGCACCGAGTATGTACGCGCGCTTCCCCTTTCATTTTACCCTCGCATCTCCTTGGTTTGGGACGTATGAAAAAATATGCGGTTAACGCAAAATCATGTTACGTTATTTTTAAAATGTTTATTTTTCTTAGCACAAGCACAGGCGAGAAGCTTCGATGCATGTACTCCATAACGTGTTAAAAAAATAACGCATTTAATCACACTTTCAATTCCAAGCAAAGGGGAACTTTTGTCAATGCATGATTTCCTGGTACATCGATTACACTGATGCACACATCACAGCTATAAAAATGTTAGAGTCGGAATAAAGTGCGTTCCTACGACTGATCGGAGCAAAATTTCATTTCAAAAGACTACTCGAGCGAAGCCTTGATAAAAGCATGAACCAACGGCATCTCCTTAGCGTGCATTCAGCCGCCCCCCCTTCACAACGCGAGCAGCATTATACGTCCTGCAAGAAAGAGATTTAACCATGCCAGGGGCCGGAAATAAAGGACAAATATTGTTTTTACAAAAGTTTTAAAGTAAAAGTGAAAATAATGCATATGTAACAATTCCCATGAAAATAACAATCTCTTTAAATTACGTATATATCCGATAAACCAAACCCGGAGGTGGGCAAGTGAAGAAAGCAGGGGGCGGAGCCCCCTAGTATTTTAAAATATAATAAAAATGTATAAAATTGTTCATATTCAGTATCTGGTTTTGATTATGCGTGTTTTTATCAGACAAACACAAAACCAGATAGTAAAAGTAAACCATGTAGTGTAGTAAGCTTCCACTAACATATCCAAATCCATTAAGTCTACAGTTCTGTCTGATTGTGATACAAAACTAAACTCCATAGTAGCTCTTTAACCATATCATCTCTAAGTATATAAAATCCAAGGTCTGCCTGCCTGCCTGCCTGCCTTTTATGAGAGAACTACTTAACAGATTTAGATTGGGATTTTTTCTATAATTTGCTTGAACATTCTGGTTGATTGGGTGATTTCACTCATTGCGCTAAGTATAGTTCACTTGCAGCAGCAAAGAGCAAATCCGAGACAGAGGCTGTGGCCGAGGAGAGGGGGAGGCGGGACCTCAGGAGTAGGGAGCCGGGCAGGGCCATCCTCACTCATGCACCAGCCTCCATTCGAATTGGTCTACCTCTCACCATGTGTTGGAGAGTATCTTGCCTCATCTTAGCTAGCGATACCTGTTTGTTCAGGGGACATTATCATCTAGGGATTGTTAAGGAGTAACGTTTGATGTTTTTGAGAGATCACAGCTACATGTGTTTTAGAGGGTAGCTGCTAATTGCAAGAGATATTATGGCCAAGTGGTCTTTTCCCTACGCGGGGGACACTCTCCCATCAGAGCTGAACACGATCAGATACAGTGGCAACATTTGACATTGGAGCGTACCTACTTGGCCAGAGATTCCTTGCTGTCTTTTTACATTTTTGGCAAAGAGATCACAGATACATTCTCACCCCAATAGAAAAACAAAATTGCATATGAAGAGGCCCTCAGATATGAAAGCTATCAATATAAATTCTTCTCAATACAAATTACATTTTTTTAAAATTTGTTTACTGATTTTTAAAGTTTGTTCTGTTTGGAGCTACGGGGAACAGCTAGTAATTACTAAAACTGAAGCTAACATATATAAAAATAAAATGGAAAGTTTTTGTGAAATAAAAGATAAATCAAAACTAAAAATACACGATGAAGGAAAACTAAAACCAAACTGAATTTCCAAGTAAGGTCAGAAAAAATACAGAAATAAAAACTGATATAAAAAAGGCAAAACTATTATAATCTTGGTTTGCAATCAATTTGCGTGGGTGTGTGTTTTAGCGTGCCAACAGTGTAATGGAGGAGATGAGCTCAAAAAATGGATGGCAGGCTGGATGGTCTGTTCAGCACACTTAGTGATATAATGCAAGAAGTGCTACATAAAGTGTTGTTGTAAACCTCTTTATAAAGAACTTTAGGCAGATTACAAAATAAACAAGTGTCAATTTATATTAATGTGTTTGTACTGGAGTCCCAGGCAAAATGACCTTACCACTGACAACATTGGGATCAACTCCTCTGCATCCCTGACTGAGATTGATGCAATAGTCTTGTCTTTTAATTCAAATCACCAGGATTAACAAATACTAAAATGGTGCCAAATCATTAAAGAAAAGGATCACTCTGCAAACTGAAGTGATGGAAGCACTAAACACATCTGTTGCATACCCTTGGAATTAGCTGTTATTTATTTATTTCATTTTTACATTTTCCATCTCAGGACTGTATATTTAGCAATTCAATTTAAGCTATTATAAACAATTATAAACAACTCAAACACTGAAGCACATTAATGACAAATTAGGAAAGGAAATTCTCTGAAGATGAAACACTTATCTCAGGAAAATCACAACTAACACCACTATGTGACAAATTCGAGAAAAAGCATCAGGCATTTCAAAAGAAACTATATAACATGCTTGTGCAGTAAAAGGAGTTTGAAGGATAAGTTCTTATTTTTCAAGTGAAAGCTATTTCTTCACAATCATGGTATATATACAGGGTGGTCCAGATCTAATTATGCAGATCCAGATCATCTGGATGACTTTGATTTATGCGGGGACGATTCCAGTTCGGTGCAATGACGATTCTTCATGTCGTCAGTTCAGACACTTCTTGATGATCTGGGATTTTTCGGGTGATTTTCTATGTAATAAACTTAATAAGTTATAGCATAATGAAAATTGCATAATTAAGATCTGGACCACTCCATTTACATCTGACATATGAAATTGTGCTCTAAAGTTAAGTGCTTTCCATAAATCTTAAAAACTTATAGTAAGTCCTGGCACTTTTAATGGAACCTTTCAGAGCATGAGGTATCATAGGAAAATAAAAGCCTAAAAATATAACTCTCTGAAGCAGCAAAACTTTCGATATGAGAAAATGTGCCTTCTGTGTTTCCAACATTTGTCTACGACAACAAAAGTGATCTGGAAATAATCCTTTTATTGAATATACTTGGCACTGTAAATGCAAATGTAAGGATACATTTTCTAGTCACTTGTGTGATAGCAGTGGCATTCATGGGAGGAGTTCTCACATAAATATGGAAGTACATCAACACAACAGCTAGCGTTTGGCACAAACAGTTTACTGTGATTTGGTCTTTCAAGAGGAAACCATGCCCCGGTGGGTGAAAGGTCATTAAGGAAGAAAAAAAGTTCTGAGCTAGTGCACACAGTTGGGTCTTCCTTTAAAATGACCAGATTTCATAATAGTGGTGTTATTTCTTCAAAAATGACATGTACGTATACGCTATTTTACAATGTGTGTGTAATCTCAAGGCACAGATTAATGTTTGGCAACTTTCTTTGCTTGAAAGATTGATGTATTCAGTAAGATTTACGCTTTTGTTTTTCAAGCATTTGGTGTCCCATTAGGTTCCATTATAAAAGACCAGGGGCCTCATGTATAAACGGTGCATAAGCACAGAAATGTTGTATAAGAACGTTTCCATGTTCAAATCGTGATGTATAAAACCTAAACTTGGCGTAAAGCCACACACTTTTCCATGGTACCTCATACCCTGTCGTACGCAAGTTCTCTGCTTGGTTTTGCAGACTGGTGGCAGCCAGCGTCAAAGCAGTGCTACTGTTCCAGTGTGGTTTATCTTTCTTTTTCAGATCCACATCCCTGACGTAGCTTTATAAATACACTGAAATTAAACGCATATTGTTTATTAGTTTAATGCATCTGATTGTAATTAACCAGTAAAAATATAGTGGTCCATGGAATGGCCAAACTATTCCAAATACCATAGCTGCTTTAGAGTTGTTACTCTCACTGCACCTTCTTCTTCTTCTTCTTCTTACAGCTGCTCCCGTTAGGGGTTGCCACAGCGGATCATCTCTTTCCATATTACTCTCACTGCACCACTCGGAGCAGCTGATCGGAAAGAGAATTATCGGTATACAGCATCAAGCACACGCTGCCTCAGCCATGATTCCTATTTGAACTGCTACTCACTTGGCAAACGCTTCAAAACCTTTCCTGTACGGACCTCGTGGTTCAGAAACAGTTTCATTCCAAGAGCTCTAAACGCACTCCATCAGTTCATCAACTGCTCCTTATAGAACTGTTTGTACTTATAAGAACAATTATCTCACTGTAAACTTGAGATACAGTTATAATATTGCACAACCTGAGCCACTTTATAAAGTGTGTATTCACATATGATGAAAATATCATTTTAAAGATGAAATGCAGCAAAATATGTTTATTATATTATACAGATAAAACTTTAACTTAATTTAAATAATCTATATTGGCAATAATTAAAGGACACGGTGTCGCAACGCTAGCAAGGACTTGGTGCTCTGTTCACAGATTGTTCCTGCCTCGCACTGTATGCTTCACTGGGACTGGCGTGAAGGATAGAATAATTAAACATGTACTACGAAGATATTTCAATGTTCCTTATAAGTTTTGAAGAATCTGTGTTATAAGCTTACAGGTGGCTTAACGTCTATTACAGAGCTGATTGTGTAGTGATTTGGTATTTGGAGAAAGAAAAGGAAAGACAGGAATTGGGGGTAAGTACGTTTGAAAGAGACAGTACTGCAGCAATAAATTATTTCATCAACGTTTGCGCACAATCACTGCGCTGTTCCCATGTTTAATAACATGCTTTAAATTATATCAAGTATACATCTAAGTATTTTAATTATTCAGTCATATTACGAATGTAATGAATTCTGTGTCCTGTCGGAGGAAGAGAAAACCCGGAAGCATGTAGTGATTCTCACACATACAGCACATAGAAGATCAAATACAAAACAAAGCATTTGATGTGCTACTTTAGTTACGATGGTATTTGAGAAACTAGTAAATTAAATGATTTAAAGATGAAGTTTATGATGTTCTACTTTAATGACAAAATAAACTATGTGATTAAAGTTGACATTTCGTGCTTTTGTCCCACTGTGTGCCTATTTTTTTTTTTCTGTACCCTAATAAACTTTCATATGACATTCAGACGGTGGGCTATGACTCGCCTTTTCACGGCGAATTTGATATCTAAAACTTCTTTTTTATTTTTGAACTTGAGTTTTCGAGTTTCTCCGACACTCTATGTCACTCGATCGACTTCCTTTTCTTGTTTATACCGTTTATACCAACAAATAGTACGTTTTTCCTTGCCTCCACCAGGTATTCACTGAAATTCTTCTATTTTCCCCTGTGCTTTTCCCATTGTCTTTTCACAGAACGCTCAGCTTAGGGGCTATTTATATTGATTTACATATTCAAAGAGGCATAATTCTGGGAGGAATTGGGGCGGGACAGCAGACACGTGCACGAGCGTTACTTTTCACGCTGACCGGGATTTATGTAGCGGAAGAACGTGGAAGTTGGCGAACGCACAGATTTATTCATTTGGATTTTTCTGAGCGTACGCACATTTCGGCTTTTGTGCTTAAGTCATATTATAGTGCGAATTCAACGCATGGCGTTATGCATAAGGACCCAGGACTGGTTATGTATTTTTTAAAATTTATAGAAAACTTGACTTTAAAAACACAGTTTTCAGTGGCAAATGCATATATATGTTTGTGAAGAAATAACTTGAAAAATACCAGACTTATCCTTTAACTGTGCACCAAACTATGAGAAGGATCTAGGAATCATAAAGGACTCCGTATTTACAGTGTATAAAAGTAATCAAGAAGGCTAATGTAATATTAGGTTATATACCATGATCTGCGAAACACAAGTCAAGGGAAGTTATGCTTATCCTTTAAAACACACTGGTGAGGCCTCTTCTGGAGTATTATGTGCAGTTTTGGTCTCCATATTACAAAAATGATTAAGCAGCACTAGTGAAAGTGCTGAGGAGGGAAACTATTGTGTTGAATTAGTTGATTCTGGAACTAAGAGGTGTGAGCTATGAGGAAAAACTGATGGAGGTGAACCTTTATATTTTGACTTGATGATTTTTTAAACAATTCAGGTGAATAGGATAGGTGAGTTTGTTGTGGTGAATGGCTGTTCTTGGCACAATTATTCTAAATGCACTAAAGTAAGATGTTCACTGTCTGTCATAATGCAAGTATGACAAATGTGTGATGCCTCATGCCCTCTGACATCTTCTAGATGTGAGGGAATAATACACTCAGTTTTTATTTAAGTGTAAAATATCAAAATGTTTTTATTTAATCAGATGCTCTCATCAAAAAAGTAAATTGTGCATTTTATAATTTAATCAGTCAAACTGTCCATACCAGTAACTGAAGAAAACAAAAACAATGCTTAAATCACATATCAAAAATACATAAAAAAAACCCCACAAAAAGCACTCCTCATGAGTAACTGGAACAATACCCACTGCATCTAAGACTGGATCCATTTCTCCCTCTCAATGATGTCAGAAGTCCAATTTGAAAATACAGCATTCACACATTATTGGTCTTTCTAGATGTGCTCTCTCCCTCTCTCATTCTACGTTTTCTCCCCATTCCTTTACAACACCCACTCTTTGTTCGTCACATCTCATTTGCACAGGGCCTGAATTGTGCCCTCTTCTCCTCCATAAAGTGGTAGTCAACAATTCAGAATACTGGACAACAGCACATCCTCACCCTCAAGCTCTGTGGGAGCATTCAGAGAGACTACTCAATACGCTTACTCCAATACTAGCTCTACTTAAATATATGTGGGTTTGAATAAACTGAGGAAAAAACGGCCCAATTATGCCTAGCTGCCTGTAATGATCTCATTCCCCTTACATCGCCTCTCTCCCTGTCTCTATAGGGCACTCACACCATACGCAATGCCTTATTCAGCTTTTTGCCCCGTCTTTCTCGTGCAAGACCCACACTCTGTCCTCTCTGTTGGTTACCCTTTCTCAATTTTAGTTCTGGTCCTCTCACGTCCAGTTGTCAGCATTCCTCTCCCCAGTGCCCCCTCTGAACATTGTCAGAAAGCCAAAGAGTGTTCCAGCACTTGTGCCTGCAAACCCTCCAAACACTAAGTACTTACAGATACGTATAAAGCAGATTAAATACACAGAACCTGTGGCACAACTTGCCTAAAAATGGGGCTCAGAAGGGCACATGGGGATAGTAAAACTTTGGGGGGAAAAGAATGTGAAACATTTCAAAGGCTGAAAAATGTCACTTGTCAGGTATGTGAGGAAGTGCTGCAACTACTGTCACAAACTGATGATCTTGTTGTATACTGAAAACATAACCAAAACTGAAAGAGACAATGTGGAAACAGAATACTGTTAGGAACTTTAAAGCTCAGAGGATAAATACAGGAAAGTCAAAGGCGATGATAGGTGCAGAAAACATGGGAGCAGTGAAGGTGTTGGGAGGAAATCTCCAGGGCTGTTGGAAATGACAGATATTAGTGGTGGAATGTGAAGTCTCCAGTCAGACAGTCAACATCATCATGGTTTGCTGTGCATGACAGGGTTAATAAATTGCATAAAGCTGGATATCGAAAAAGCAGCTTGGAGAAAGCTGGGATGTTTTGCTGCTTAGGTGGCATGTTGAAGGCGCAGAGTTACAACTTTGAAACAAGCCCTTTTGGGATTCAGTGAAAATGGTTTATGCAAAGTATATGAGAATGTATATGGTTTACATTACAATAAAGTTGGGAGCAAAGAGCAAAGCTAAAAAAGAGTAAGACAGGAATTATCAAGTAGAGATGGGAAATGAAAATTCAGAGAGGGGCAGAAGAGACAAAGAAAAAGTTGAGAAGGACTGGTGTGAGAAGTCAGATGTAAGAAAAAAAAGGCTCGACAGCAGCTGAAAGAAGATAAAAATAAAGAGAATGAAGAAAACCTGGAGGCCTTCAGTCTGAAAGATAGCGGAGAATGGTTAAAAGAAGGCAGGAAATCTGTGACTGAATACAACTGTGGGCAAGTTGCCAACCTGAAAACAAATCCCAGTTAGTGATTATTACTGATCTTCCACTGAATCTTAACAAATGCTCTCCTTAGTAATACAGATTTTCACATGGAGTTTTGTTAGACAAAAAAGAAAATTACAGAGGTTACATTCAGACATTTCCGGAATGTCATTATCTAGTACAAAGTGTGGGAAGCTGTCAAGAAAAAACAGCATTAGATGAGCACTCGTATGAGGTGCAGCATGTGTGATTAAAAACACAAAACCCCCCATATACTTGCAAAACGCTAAATTGTCAAATCACACAGAAAACCACTGACATTTTGTGTAAGACAATAAAAACATTTTCCTACAAATTAAAATACCAGAAAATTAGGTTTAAACTATTTTCCTTTCAAACGACATGTATAAATAAAACCAAAAAGATGGAACTAGTACTGGAAGTTCGTTGCACAATTGAAAACTTCTGTTTGAATCAATATATTATTTTTCTTTTTAACCATGGAATCCAAGAATATAAATGTAATTGTCAAGCCCTCCAGCAGCCCATGACAACAAATCTATAACCACTTTCTCATGAGATAATGTCCACATAAATTTGCAACAAAAATAGCACTAAGTGATTAAAATGATCTGGCCAACAGATGCTTCCGACATTAGAGTTTGTTCCTCTGAAAAGCAACATTAATAACTCGGCCTCAAAGCCTACCACATTTGTGAGTGTTGTGTTAAAGTAAAACAGTCACTCTGAGAGTATTTCATTACATTTTACCTAAATATTTATGTTACAATCTGATTCATCTTTTCTTCATCAATGAAGAAGAGAACAGTGGCCATGCCACAGATTTATTACTTAAATTCAGCAGGCTTGAATGTTTTTTATACTCCATTAAAACAAAATTCAAAACCATGATCTTATAAAAATGATGAGGTGGAAAATTTTACAAATGTGAGTGAACTCACACTTTGCAGCTTTCTGAAATTAACTTTATTGTGCTAAACCTTCTCTTAATTCTTCACCACATTATTCTCATTCCTTGGCATACGGTCCTTACTGAGCTCCTAAGTGTGTCTGTCAATAGTGTATTCTCGTGTCTACTCTTATACTTTATATACTTTCGATGTAATTATTTGCCAGTCTGGTACCGTCTCATACTGTTTTTGCTCAATAAATAAATTGCTGTGCACTACAGAATACTGCTAAATCTACTATATAAAATAAAAATAGACTAAGATTGATTAAAAGAAAGTACAAAGGGAAAAGATATAAAGAAACACTAAATGAATTGTTCTTTTTATCAATGTCCGCTTCACTGGAACTCAAACTCAGTCCCGGGGACCATCCTGTAGTGGTAGGTTTAAAGCTTTAGCAGAAAAACACCTCATGACTTGAGAGTTTGTTGCTTTTGTATTTCATTAGATTCCACAATTGCTAGGTTGGTACCAAGAATGCTACTTCTTTGTATTTCCTGGTTTCCTGTTTTCAAAAATAGATGTTCAACCACTATTAATAAACTGAATCCATGGACTGCAGAAAGCATCTATAGTAGTGGGGGCCATGGGACTGGGGTTCACAGACAATGGCGCAGAGCTTCCTATTTTTATAGGCGACAGCACCAGTGGTGGTGTTTGATAATGTTAAGAAGGTCATTCAAAGCTCATTGATTTAGCGCGGATTTTAAATTGCTACACATCACAAAGCTGTACTGGCATCAAAGGGTAAAATTTTAAGTGTCTCATCTTAAAGTGGAGTTCAATAAATGTCTACCATCCATAAAGAGTAAAAGCTACTAACATTGTTCTCAGTCTTTCTGCCATATTCTGAATAGCAACTTCACATGCACTAAAAACTGTGTTTCATTCTGCGTCATTGGGGCTTTTCTCTATTGCACTTAGCAACTTTATGCAGATGTGTAAGAGTGATGGCTTTATCAAAAGTGTAAGGTTTTTCTTTGACAACAAATTTAGTGTAAGCAGTTCATGTCAGAGCGTTTGTCACATGTACACAGTGAAATTCCTATCTGCAACCGATTACCAACATGGAGCAGGTCACCACTGTTCTTGTATCACAAAATAATAATAATAATAAAAAAAGGTTGCAGTGAGAGAAACAGACATATACTTTCGTGAAATATATGCTAAACTTCGTTTTGCATTGCAATTTCACAACCAGGAAAATCACTGTAAAGGAAGTCATGGAGTTTCAAAAGTTTTTGGAAGGTTGAAAGAATGGAATATTGCTCCCTCACAACACTGTATACCCTTTTGGACATGGATATGTCTTCGAAAAGGACCTAAATTAAAATAAATGGGGAAAAAACTGTCTGTCAGAAATTCAACCTACAACTAGTCAAAATGATGTACTCTTAGACAAATGGTATAAGCATGCGAGACAATTAAATTGTTATCCAGAGTAGTTGAGAAGCAAACACTGTAACTGCAGTCTTGGATAGTATCCCACATTGGCGGGGGCAAAACTTTGTGCACACTGATAATGGTGTCCTCCTATTAGCTGCAGCACTCACCTCTCCTGCTCCCTATTGGTAAACTGTGGACTCCGTGTCAGTACTGACACCACACAGCTCATATTACAGGCTGGACCAATAGCAACACAAATGCAACATTTCAGCTGTTTTTGTGTGATTGGTGAACAAAGAAACATACATAAAAACAGATTACAATATCTGTTCCACATTAGAATTTGATACATGAGATGAAAATAACGAGTGCCTTAATCTAGAATTTCTTTTATGCAAGTAAGTATAAGCAAGGTCAGCAACTCTGATGTGAGTGCCAGTCAACTTGAAGTACACTGTGCTTGTTTTTCTTGTATTTGTTGTGTACAGTACATTAATACTATACATGTAAGTATAGTTAATGAAGAGAAGTACACTGATGATATAAACAGTGGCAAACTGAACACTACTGAAGTGGCATAAACAATCCAGAAATGCAGTCCCCTAATAGCTATGTCAAAGGGTGGACAAAGCTGAATCAGCAGCTGTGAGTTTGTGATTAAACCTTTGATGTGTATTTGATTAGAAGTGCTTTTACTCCTCTTAGTTTCGGCCAGATGGTGTGTTTTGTATGTGATGAGTGGACACCACTGGGAACAACTGGTACTAATAAATAATTCACTATTCACACAGTTAACTGTGCACATGAAATTTGCTGCACTGCAAGAATTCTTAGAAGTGTTCTGAATCAAGAAGAGATGAAACACAGAAGCTATGTTGAAGCCATGTACATAAATTCAGAACACAAGACGTACCCTCCCAACTGTCAAAATGAAAAATTATAGCCCTCCATATTCTGTGGCCTACCTTTATAAAAAAAAGCTTTGGAATTTAAAGTACAAAGTTTCACTCTCATTTTCCAACATTCTTATACATACTGTATAATACAGAAAAAGGGACATAACTGTATTTATCATTTGGAATAAACAAGTTCTGTAAATGAATGTAATGCAACTACTAATAAAATTTAAATCTGAACAGACACTGTCAGGCATCCTACACCTTACATGATCACAGGTCTTCTGCCTACTGAAATAATCTGTATTCCAGGTTGGACTTGCAATGATAGCACACCCTCCTGATTTTATTTTCATGCAGTACTGGATTACTTCTTTCTGCTACAGTGAAATTTATTATATTGTATAAGTAAGTGCGTCAAGGTGACCTGCGATGTACTGGCACATCATCTAGGGTTCATTTCTGCCTTGTATTGCTATGATTGGCACTGGATCCCTACAACTCCAAACTGGATAGGCAGGGTAGGAAATGAATGGATGCATTTGGGCACACAATGGTGTCATTATTATATACTCTAGTTATGTTCGCAGTCTATTTGGTAAATGATTCTTCTAGAGTTTAACAACAATCAGAGTCAAATAAAATAATAAATATTTGATCACAGATATTTCCTATCAGCTTGAGTTGGCCAAGAATGAGATGCCAAAATAGAATATACAAAAATCAAAACAGTGATATCCACAAATTTTCCTTTTACTGTAAATAAGTGGAGAGCACCACAAAGCTACAAAAACAGAGTAGATCTTGAGTTAATACTGATATTATGCAAACTTCGTCCAGGTTTTAATAAATGTAAAAAAAATGATAGGAAATAAAGTAGGCATGGCAATGAGTAACAGAGTGTTAGAAAATAAGAGTGGGAAATAGGTTTTTGGTCATTGGTCTCATTGCAAAACCAAAAGTGCTTTAGTCATTCCACGTGTGTCTCGGTCAGACATTTGGTGCAATGTTTCAACACAGGATTTTATTTTTTTCTAGTGTAGAGTGCATACACTCACGGTTTACTACAGTATGCAAAAGATGTGTGTTTCAGGTTGTGTTAACGATCTGCAGTTGCTGTGAGAGATTTTGCATTCAGGCCTCAATCTGAATTTTGTCCAAAAGACTTAAAGGATGGCACAAAAGCAGTCTTGGGAAATCCAAATTTCTGTCATAGCTGGCTCAACTAACAAACTTCACTGTCACTAGCGTGATTATTCATGTTTTTAAAAATGTGTCACATATCCATTTATAAACAGCCCTCACTTGTCAATGTCACCAGATGATAAACTAAGTAATTGATAACAAGCAGTGGCATATGTGTACCTGAACATCTTATCTTGGGAAAATGCAAGTCATTTGTCTCATGTCCTTGTAAATGGGTCACTAGGACCATTTCATCTGTAATAAGCTCCCTTTTCCAAAATGGTTAAATATTAGTATATTATATATATATATATATATATATATATATATATATATATATATATATATATACACCACACACGTATACATACAGGTAGTCCCCAGGTTACGGACCTACGACATCCAAACAGGACCGCAGCTGTGACACAAGCGCCTCAGGAACTGCCACTCCATCATCTTTAGCCTGGGGGCGCTGCAAGTGGTGGCTGGAGGGGGGCAATTTTGCTGCTCACGCAGTGTAGTGTCCCTTGGGCAGCTCCCGGCGGCAAGTGGTTTCACTGCCCGCTCACCACACACAGCTGCCCCATACGTTCTAGGAGGACGGCAAGCGATGACCCGGTTGTGGCTGAACGGGGTGGCGGGGGGTAGCAATGTAGTGTGCCTCGGATTGGCTGCGTGTTGAATGGGGGCGGTGGTGCAGTGGACACTGCAGGCAGCATCCTGTAGTGGAGGTGACTGTGAGGTGGGCTGGTGATCAACCGCCTGTCGCTGCCCCCATTCATTCTCAATAGCAAGCCTACTTGTACTGTTACGCACATAGCAGGAAGTTGTCTCTTGTCAGTACAGGGTGGTACAGATCTAATTATGCAGATCCAGATCGTCTGGATGGCTTTGTTTTATGTGGGGATGATTCCAGTTTGGCATGAAGACGATTCTTCATGTCGTCAGTTTGCACACTTCTCGATGGTCTGGGATTTTACGGGTCATTTTCTATATAATAAACTGAATAAGTTATAGCGTAACGAAAATTAAAAAATTTTATTTGGACCACTCTATACATCAGACGTGTTGACAACTGGTGCCTTCCTTCTGTGATATCGTGTACTGTGCTGTGCAGAAGAGCTCAACTTAACCTTTTGTCTTCACCCTTCAAGAATGTCACTGAAACACAAATCTGATACAAGTGCTGGTAAAACAGTAAAGAAGAGAAAAACCACCACCATTGAAAATAAAGTAGAAATAATAAAAAGGTCAGAGAGAGGAGAAACTCGATCATTCATTGGCAGAGAACTTGGTTACAGTCGGTCAACAATAGCATTTATTAAAATAATGTACCTGTTCCAACTTACATATAAATTCAACTTAAGTACAAACCTACAGTCCCTATCTCGTACGTACCCCAGGGACTGCCTGTATATATATATATATATATATATATATATATGTATATACAGTGCATCCAGAAAGTATTCACAGCGCATCACTTTTTCCACATTTTGTTATGTTACAGCCTTATTCCACAATGGATTAAATTCATTTTTTTCATCAGAATTCTACACACAACACCCCATAATGACAACATGAAAAAAGTTTACTTGAGGTTTTTGCAAATTTATTAAAAATAAAAAAATCGAGAAAGCACATGTACATAAGTATTCACAGCCTTTGCCATGAAGCTCAAAGTTGAGCTCAGGTGCCTCCTGTTTCCCCTGATCATCCTTGAGATGTTTCTGCAGGTTAATTGGAGTCCACCTGTGGTAAATTCAGTTGATTGGACATGATTTGGAAAGGCACACACCTGTCTATATAAGGTCCCACAGTTGACAGTTCATGTCAGAGCACAAACCAAGCATGAAGTCAAAGGAATTGTCTGTAGACCTCCAAGACAGGATTGTCTTGAGGCACAAATCTGGGGAAGGTTACAGAAAAATTTCTGCTGCTTTGAAGGTCCCAATGAGCACGGTGGCCTCCGTCATCTGTAAGTGGAAGAAGTTCAAAACCACCAGGACTCTTCCTAGAGCTGGCCGGCCATCTAAACTGAGCGATCGGGAGAGAAGGGTCTTAGTCAGGAAGGTGACCAAGAACCCGATGGTCACTCTTGCAGAGCTCCAGAGGTCCTCTGTGGAGAGAGGAGAACCTTCCAGAAGGACAACCATCTCTGCAGCAATCCACCAATCAGGCCTGTATGGTAGAGTGGCCAGACGGAAGCCACTCCTTAGTAAAAGGCACATGCCAGCCCACCTGGAGTTTGGCAAAAGGCACCTGAAGGACTCTCAGACCATGAGAAACAAAATTCTCTGGTCTGATGAGACAAAGATTGAACTCTTTGGTGTGAATGCCAGGCGTCACGTTTGGAGGAAACCAGGCACCGCTCATCACCAGGCCAATACCATTCCTACAGTGAAGCATGGTGGTGGCAGCATCATGCTGTGGGGATGGTTTTCAGTGGCAGGAACTCGGAGACTAGTCAGGATAAAGGGAAGGATGACTGCAGCAATGTACAGAGACATCCTGGATGAAAACCTGCTCCAGAGCGCTCTTGGCCAAGTAAGTAAAGTCAGAGCTTGAAAAAAATACAAAGATTTTACTGTCACTTGCACTATCAATATTCTGCCATTTCTTTGTGTTTTTTACATTTTTAAAACAATGAGAAAAATCTGAATAGCAAGGTCACAATCTGAAAGTTAATGATTAGAAGCAGAAAGGAAAAATCCCCTGCTAAGCAGGTTCTTGGGAAAAACATGAACAATCAGATTGTTACTCCAAGTGCAGCCGGAATATTCTGATGAGAACAAGATGGAAATGATAAACCAGGTGCTAGTCCGTTAGCTGCGTTCTGGGAGACAGCTGCCAAACGAAACTCCCTCTTGATAAATTCTAAAACTGTTTCTACTTGCAGTGGATTACTCTCACAGCTTAAGTCTGGCACTAACAGAAAAGATTTGACAAGCAAGAAAACAAAAGCTGGTACCTTCTTTCTTGTAAAATGTCACACGACAAGTCAAACAGCTCTAGACAAGTGTAAATAAACGATGCACAGCTAATAACAATATAGCATCAACAAAAGAAAGGTAAACAAAACGTTTGCGTGCTTGAAGAAAACATTCCACACATCATCTTAATTTGCTTATGAAAGCCAATAAGGAAAGACAGTCATAAACATTTGTAAGATATTTAATGGCTGCGACAGGGGGTATGGGGTGACATTTAAAGGGCAAACACTTTGTTAAATAATGTAATTCAAGTAGGTTGAGGTAGGATTTTACGATTAATTCAAGGAAGCTGGGAGATGTAACTGTGACACACTTAAACTACAATTCTGAGGTTAATACTGGAAAGCTATTAGAATTTTCTATAAATGCCCAAATATTTCCAGTATTGGTGGCAATACATAAGCTTATGAAAGTAAAGATCTCTTTAAACAGCAAAAACAAAAATAAATTATGCATACATTCCTCTGCCTACTGTATGTTACACACATGCAGTAAACGAGTATGCCAAGTGTTATAGTCTTTTAGAATTTTGGTTCCTATTATAAAAATCAATACAGATACGGGAGAAAGAGGATAAGGTATTAGCTTTAGGTGTGGTATTCTACAGAAATCCCACTTATCTTCCTCCTTATAATTTAGCTGGGCTCTCTTAAACAAAGCAGTTTAAATGATAAGTACAACTCAGACCTTGGCAAGGTGTTTAGATGGGAAATAAGTCATGCTTGCATGACTTTTTTTTAATATAAAACAGATTTTTCACTTTTACATGTTTCGCTGTTTTCACTTTCTCCAATTGCATGCAAAAGCAACAGTTTTCCCCAGAGTCCAGTCATCCCTTGGCATACTTAGTTGGCAGTACAAGCTGAAGTGCTACTTCTGATCTGGAGGAGCAGAAGTATTTAGTGGAGTCATTACAAAGCCAGGGAAAATATGCACAAATAAACTTTTTATTTAAATACAAATTCCAATGACAGCATTCAAAACAAACAAGTGGAGGGGTCACAGCACTAATAACAGAGTAGACCACAAGTTTAGCTATCAGAAAAACACTAAACAAAGACACAATCCTTGAAAAACGGAAAAGGTGAAAACACTAACTCTCAATGCAAAAGCCACCAAAATTAAGTAAACACTTTCCCCCAAAAGTGATATTTGTTGCATATTATGTACCTCATGTACTTTGTAATGGTAGCCAAGAAAATTTTTTCATGTAATGCTTTCCTAGAGAATGGTGATAACAAAGTTTCTGATAAAATAGGCGTCTATGGTGACCAACAATGGACAACAGCAAGCAATATCAAGAACATAAATAAAAAATACTCAGTTGCTTGCATTGCATAATTTACATGGCCAGTCATGAAGTTGTATACTTATGACCTCCCAAACACATATTTTGACTAAAATATTGCTGCATAAACTATTTTTGGAAAAAGCTCTCACAACTTAAAGTGGAACTTGCTGAAGATGTGACTAAGCCTTGGAAGACCTGTCGCCACCTTTATTCACTGGCAATGACTTCAGCCCAATAAAAGCTTAGTCCAGGCCTGGAGTGCCGCCGTGGCTGCAGGTTTTCATTCTCACCCTTTTTCTAATCAGTAACCAGTTGTCACTGCTAATTAACTTTTCCCCCATCATTTTAATAGTCCTGTTAGAAGAGTTCAGCCCTCTGAATTGATTCTTTTCTTCATTAAATGACAGCCAAACAGAAATGAGATGTGAACCGAGCTAACAGATGATCAGCTAAACTGGGGCTTCAAACTCCAACCAATTTCACTCCAATCACTTTCTTAATGAGAAGCTAAATCTTGCTGTTAACTAAACCCGTTATTTAATTCCACGGCTTGTTGCTGCTCTCATTCTGCCACAGCACACATTTCAAACCTGTGCCTTATACTGGATGAAGAGAAACATTTGCATTTTAAACTGAATAAATTATCTGTACTGTACATGAAAGGCTGAGAGTGATCTTAACTACGAATCTTAGAAGCCCTCATAAATTTAAAAGACAAGCTTTTCAGTTGACATTTGAACTGGCACACATTTGACTGTATGAATGTGCCCTGCGATGCAATGGCAATCTACCAAAGGAGAAAGCTGACCTAAAGGGCAACTTAACTGATGGGCATTATAAAGGTCACATTCCATGACAGAAGCACATCAATTCTAAAAAGGCAGATGGATTAAAAAATTAGTGAAGAGTCCAGAAGTAAAGCTGTAAATACTAATAGGAATAATATGTAATATTTTTTATGACATTTCACTACGTGGTATTAAGTAGTCTTGCAGATAGTTAAGCAAATGAAAATATCCAACAATAGGGTGTGGACTAACTACAATATTTACTCAGTATGTGATATAAATATAATATGCACATGATTTACTATTAACTGAAAATTTAATGCAAGCATTTTGTACATTTGAAGTCCCTCTTGTAAAGCACTGAGTTTGAACTTTGGCAAGTCTATATCAGTCAGAGTCAATGTGCAAAAGGGAGTCCTCAAGGTCAAGGTGACGTTGTTGCAGTAAACATAAAATTTGAATTTCAAATCTCAAATGTACTTTAACTTCATGTATCAAATGACACTGACATAATTTTTCAACTAAATAGTAAAAGTTTATAAATAACTTTAAGGATTGTTAGTAAGAGAGCATTTACTATGTCTGATCATAGGAACATAAGGAAATGTCTGATGAAAATAGGCCGCTCAGCCTAATATACAGTAGCTTGTCAAACTGTCTAATTAATGCCAATCTGGTATCTGAAAGAGCTACTACTTTCAACTATACAATTACATTTTTTTAGGATTAGTGCAAAATTATACTGTCTGCACTATTGTGTTCTAGCTGAAGAAATTATTTTTAATTAACAGCTGGCTTTCACTTTAGTATTCCTTTTATAATTTGAAATACTTCTACTATGGTTCCTCCTAATCTCCATTTACTTATGCTTTAAAGACTTTAAAGAATTCCTTCCATTTTTTTCATAGCCCATACATTGTATCCTTGTGATAAGTCTGTTTGGCTCATTTAATGTAATATTGTACTTTCATGTATGAAAAATGTAAACCTAACCTTTTACATTACCGAAAATGGATTGAAAAATTCCATAGACTGTTCTGCAACAAAAAAATAAATAAATGTGTGTATAGGCTAACACAAGAATGCTAGAAAACGGGAAGGAGTACTTTCAACCTGCGAGAAACCCATTAGAGCAGCAACCAGAACAGAATAAATATTTTGTCACATACAAGACTATGATCACAACAGGAGAGGTGAATTCAAGCCCAAGAAGCAAGACAGTGGGGATCTGCTACTGACTATATAGTTATCTGTAGAAATCATACAACTGTTGGATAAGCTCTTATCGACCTAATTCACTGATCAATGATGAAAAAGCTATTTAATCTGCTAGCACTCTGACTGTAGAAAGTTGAAACCTGCAGAACTAACAATCAAAAGGCAAGCTGTACGTAGTAGTAAAGAACAGCATTAAGACAAAACTGAGTTCCATTAAGACAATGCTGCATACCCTCTCTCTGACACACTGAGGACTTTCAAACAATTAGTTAATCAGCAGAAGTGTGTCAAGAAATGCTAACTGACTATAGTGTGTATATATCCATCCATTATCCAACCCATTATATCCTAACTACAGGGTCATGGGGGTCTGCTGGAGCCAATCCCAGCCAACACAGGGCGCAAGGCAGGAAACAAACCCAGGGCAGGGTGCCAGCCCACCGCAGAGTATGTATATATTTATTTAATAATCTACTATGTATTTATTAATCTAAACCTAACAAAATGTATGAACCTGAACAGGTCACTTAACAAGCTGTCCTTCTAGAACTACAGTACAAAGACAAGTAACATAGCTTTTATGGATTATAAGTTACTTTGGTTATAAAGGTCAGCTCAAAACAACAGTAAAGCATATTAAAAATACACAGTACAGTCCTACAAAGCTGTTTCCTTCGAACAGACTGAAGTTCGTGCTATCATATTAATTCATCAATGATGCAAATAACGACTGTCACACAAAAACCACTGGGACGCACATACTTAAAACTGGACATTTAGCACATCACTTATCAAAATATTATTCTGAGGCTGTGGCTATTATAACAACACTTCAGCAAGAAACACAATATACAAAAGAATTGGATTCAATGGATTGTAAAATATTATTATTGATGTAAAACTATACTTTCAACATTGGTGTGAATGTTGTCCCCAACCAGCTTGCCTCAGTAATGTCAAAATAACACTCCAATGTTTTCTTTACACCTTCAAGATCTTTCTTGTTGCACATCTGGCAACAGACAGGTGATAACATTAATAACAAAGGCCTGACATAGTTTAAAATGGTCTTCAAAGATTTACTGTCAAATAAAGATGGCAAGATAATTCAAAGATTAATACTGCTGGTTTTCTGCAAATTAATTTCTGGAAATACTAAGGACTAGTCATCTTGAAGTTTGGGCCTCCCATTACAATAACAATTACTATGCAGAGGCATTCCTCGGAGTTGGCCCCCTTTGACTTTGGAATACTCTAATATTTGAATGCAGTCTTCAAATTTGTTACAGTAATGTTTCCAACAAAAACATAACTTAGCATATGCACTGATGCCTAGAAACAATACTTTGAGGTGAAGTATACTTAGTGGACATAAGAACTTAAGAAATTTAACAAACAAAAGGAGACCATTCATCCTATCAAGCTCCTTTATTAGCTAATAGCTAAGTTTTCCCAATATCGCATGTAGATACTTCTTAAAAGGTTGTCAAGGATTCTGCTTCAACTACTTAGCTTAATAGTTTGTTTAATATTCCTATAGCTCTTTGTGTAAAGAAGTGCTTCCTGGCTTCAGTCCTAAATGCCATTTTTCTTAATTTCCACTGGTATCCACAAGTAACTGATTTACTATGAAGATGTCAGAATTCTGCTGGATCTACTTCATCAATGTACAAGGTGTGATCAAAAAGTATGGTGAATGTTGATGCAGAGCACCATCCAAGAGCAACGTAAAACAATTCAATGTCGGTTCTGACAGGTCCATCCTATAGCCTTGTTTGTGAGAAATTTCATCTTGTTTGATACTGTCAGTCGTTTGTGAGCCGCTGTTGAATTGAATTCAAGTGTGTTTTTCAAGTTTGTCGTTAATAATGGATATCGAGCAATACATTTAAATGAAATTTTGTTTCAAATTACAGAAAGCTCAGGAAACCCATCAGATGTTAAAATCGGTTTATGGTGACACTGCACCGACAATTAAGACTATTTACAAGTGGTATGATCAGTTTCGTAATGGATCTGACTCGGCTGAAGACGAGAAAAGATCAGGACATCCTTCAACATCAGTAGCTGAGGAAATTGTTGAAATGGTTTCATTCTTCATCATGACAAACATTCCATCTAGTACGACAATTTCTGTTGAATTAAAACATTACGCTGTGTCCACATTCACCTAATTCGCCGGATCTAGCACCGTGCGACTTCTGGCTGTTCCCTAAATTGAAAATGACCATGAAATGCAAACAATTTCAATCCATGGAGGACATCCAGGCAGCCATGACAGCCTAACTAAAGACACTCTTGAAAAGAAAACTTCCAGAACTGCTTCGCAAAGTGACAGGAGTGTTGGGATAAGTGCATTCGAAGTGGAGGAGAGTATTTTGAGGGTGACTAGTAGTTGTAAATCTTTTACTGCAATAAACATTTCTTTTTTAAAACATTCACTGTATTTTTTGATCACACCTCGTATTTGAGAATTTTGAAGACCTGGACCACAAAAACTGTGTGATCTATTCAGATCTGGTCAAGACTGAGCAGATTTAATTCTCTGAGTCTGTCAGAGTAGGACATGTCTTTAAGTCTTCGGATGTACTTGGTTGCTCTCCTCTGCCCAGCTTCAAGTTCTGTTATGTCTTTCTTGTAGCATGGTGACAAAAACTAAACACTACAGATGTGATTTCACTAGGACACTATATACCTTGAGCATACAGCTCCTTGATTTCCATTCGACAGTTTTTAAGTTATCACATAACATTTTAATTGCCTTTTTAATTACTAATATGTCAGCATAAACCCCTAAATCCTTTCCACTGGTTGTTTCTTGTATGACAGTGTCTCCTATCTTGTATTTATAAGTGATGTTCCTTTTGTCCTCTTGTAGCACTTTGCTACATTAAAATGCATTTTCTGAGTGTTTGCTCAGTATTGAAACTTGTCCAAAACAAGCTGCCTCCTCATTGTCTGCCATTCCACCAATTTTAGAATCATCTGCGAATTGCACAAGTTTTCTAACAACACTGGGAACAATGTCATTAAAATAAATCAGTAAAGGTAATGGTTCAAGGACAGACCCCAAGGGACTGTTTACTATACACAAATTTTGACACAAAATTTATAGAGCTACCTCATTAGACTTACAGTGCTTCACCAGTTGTGCCTTTATGGGAGAGTAGCAAAGAGGCTTATAATGTTTAAAAAACAAAAAGTCAACTGGAATAAAGTCCTATGGTCTGATGAGTCTAATATTTAGTTGTTTGGCCATCTGACTAAGCATATAAACACTGCCCGTTATCAAAAACAAACCATCATGCTGTGGGATGCTTCACTGCAGCAGGTCCTAGAAGGCTTGTAAGAGTAAAATGAGTGCAGCAAAATACAGCAAAGTCCTCAAGGAAAACCTGATGTATTCTGTAAGAATTGTGAACCTTCCAAGATTTGTTTTCCATCAAGACCACAACCTCAAGCATAAAGCCAAAGTTACAAAGGAATAGCTTAAAAACCACAATTCTAATGTCCTAGAGTGGCAAAGTCACTTTTCAGGTCTCAGTTTAAATAATAATTTGTGACTGGACTTCAAAAGGCTGTTCATTTGTGATCCCTTTGCAACCTGACAGAGCCTGAGCAATTTTGCAAAGAAATATGTTGAAAACTGTCAGTGTCCAGATGTGTAAAGCGGATAAATGGCGAAAGAGATTGAGCCCTGTGGAAACAGACTCAAGGCTGTCATGGCTGAAAAAGGAGCATCTACTTAATAAATTATTCTGTGTTTCATTTTTGTTATTAAATTAGACCACTTTACAGAGATCTATTTCCACTTTGCCATTAAAGAGCCCTCTTCTGCTGATCAGTGTCAAAATAAGCCAAATTAAATCCATTTTACTGCGGTGGGCTGGCGCCCTGCCAAGGGTTTGGTTCCTGCCTTGTGCCCTGCATTGGCTCCAGCAGACCCCTGTGACCCCGTAGTTATAATATAGCGGTTTGCATAATGGATGGATGGATGGATGGATAAATCCATTGTATTTCAATGTTGCATAACAGTAAAATGTGAAAATGCTGGGAACTTAACACATTTTACAGGCACTGAATATTGCAATATTCCCAAAAGGCACTTTATATAAGGACTCTATATTCTGCAGATTTAAGTGTGTTATGTTAATAAGGATTAAACTTTGAAAACAAAAAGAACTATAAAGCTGTATTCTACAATACATGCACATTTCTTATATGATTTTGGAGCTCAGCATAACTGTTATTAAGACATCAGGTAAATACAAGCCAAACGCGACTCCACTCCCTCTGTGGTTATCGGCAGTTCAAAACCTTAAGAGTTCAAGAAGGCGTAGGAAAAGCAAAAATTAGTGGTGTTGCAGTATACAAGTAAACACCACACATGAAGAAAATTACAGAAGATCACACATCAAACACTGATATATCAAGCTTCCTTCCTCCAGTCCTACCAACAGGAAATGCTGTAAATATCCTGTGAGGTGACCAAATATTTAAAAAGTGTTCTTTTCCTGGAAAGCTTATAATATTACATATCGAAACACAGAGTTTATGTGAAGGCTTTCAGCAGTGGAGCTAACATGACTGTAATGAAGACATCCATAGCTGTTGCTGTTTCAGGTAATATAATTATTTATTTGTTTTACTGTATGTGAAAATGATTTCATTTAAATTAAGCATTGCTATGTTTTCTTATTGTAAATTCAAATTAAGAAAGTATTTGACAGTTTTTATAGCATTTCATTGGAATGACTTGAGAGTGCATTGATTCACTGTGCTCATGCTCCATGTAATCCTGGAGTATGGCACACTTGACCAAAATGATTTATTTTAAAAACCTGACAAAAAGCTTTTGTTTGAACATTAAGCCCATCTAAGTTAAACTAACTTTAAAGTTGTTTAGTGTTGTTGTTGGTGCACGTTTCACTCCACCACTTTGTCTTTCTTTCCAGAAATCTATTTATTCCAACTTAAAAAGTCAAAAAACAATGGATTGCTTATCACAGCAGCACATAGAGAGTTCTTTCCCTAACCTTAATCAGATCAACAAACAGCGACTGGACATTTTTACCACGCATTCAACACCGTTTCATCTTTGTTTCAGTGGTGTTATACCTCAGTCTTTTCAGGTGCTGCAACACATTTACCTGACAATGCTGAGGTTGAGCCCCACTTGAAAAAAGCAGCAAGTGCTCAAGCTTCTGTTAACTGCGGTGGCATGGACGTAACCTCTCAGGCAGCCTAAAAAGCAGATATCTGGAAAGGTTTTTCTTTACTGCTTTACTTTACTTCTGTTCTGCACACTGGTCTCTTCAAGCATGATATTACGCTAAAGAATAACTGCAAAACACTTCTGATTAAAATATCACTAAGATGTTTGCATGGTGTGGTAATTTCTTTTCTTTCGGTTTTTTTTTTTTTTTAACTTTACCTCTTTTCTAATGCAGAATACTCTTATAATGTGATATTCATTCAAAGGGCTGCAAATCTCTGGTCTCTGTCTCATGGTCTGATGGCATTATGAATGGCTATCAAAAGATTGTCAGAGTTTTCTCTGGGTGGCCCAGATTGTGCTTAAAGGTTTTCATTGATCTTAGCATGCAGATTGGTCTCCAGTACTGGAGATGTGTACGCATTATAGCTGAATGCCTGCGACTCATCAAAACGGATTCTCTTGTCAGCCAGCGATCAAGCAGCTTGCTTTCAAGGGTCTACTTTGTGAAACATGACTTAATTGAAGATGCATTTTACTGGACTGAATTCATGCTAGATTGTAGCACACATGTGTCACATTAAGGAACTGTTATTCCAGGGATCCTGGCGCTGAATGGGATCTCGGTTTGGCAAGTGTTATAGGAGACAAGGAGCAGCAGCAGCAACTGTAAGCCTCCAGCAAGTAAACTAAGCGGCTGCCGCAGAGAATGCAGCGCCGTGATTCATGATGCAATACGTTTAACATACCCCTCTCAGCTGGGTGCTTACACTAACCAGGCATTCACCAAATTTTACGGAATTAAATAAAAGTCAAGACAGTTTCACAAAAAGAGAAATTAATTCACAACATGCTTCTCATAAAAAAATGACGGAAAGAAGATTTCCTATGAAGTACCGCACTTTGCTACTTTTTCTGATTGGAATGATATAAAACATCAAATTCTGTGGGCTGCAATTGACCAACATACTACATGGACAGTTGGGAAAAAATATAGAAGAAAAAAAAAAAAAACAAAAGACAAGCTTTTGTCTTTCTTTAGCTCAATTTAATAATACTTTTTTACAACACTTTTTTTTTAGCAAAGCATAACAACTTACCACAATCATTTGCAAGTATAGTGAATTAAAAGCTTAAGACCAAACTGGCACTGACTCTTAATTCTTTGATATAGTTCATTTAATTTAATTTACAATACTCTGTCATCAGCCATGAGCCACAAATGACTTCATCTTTAAAATATCAGTGCTTAAAGTGATGCTACTTTCTTTATAAAGCAATCAGAGAATTGCTCATTACTAAAATACAAGTCAACTAATTTTGAGTAGGTGAGTGAACAGCAGCAGAGCACTCTGCAGAAACTTAAGATAAATCAGAGACAAGTGTCTTCCTATAGTGAAAGTAATCCCTAGGTGATCTACAGTTATAGCAGGGCTGATACTGTATTTGTAAAACATGAGGACTGACAAGTTAAGAGACTCGCTCAGAATCGCTCAGTGAGTATCTGATATCCTTGTGTTTTAGAGTCCAGTACTTTATCTGCTAGGCTACACTGCATATAATATGTATTAGAGGCAAATAAGAAATTCTGTGGCTGTCTCAGACAGGCTTAAAAGGCCACTGAAAGTAAGTGTGACCTGGTAATTACATTTCAATCCACCAGGGACTACTTTATGACTTCAAGCCACTTCACACCATACCTCAGACAAAAAAGATGTGCATTCTTTTTCAATTGGCTAGCTATAGAATCGCTGCTTCAATTACAGTTCCATATGTCTGATAAGATCAAAAGACCAGACTGCCCGATATTAACTTCACTCCATAACATAGCATCTGTAATTTGATTAATCCAATCCATATTGTGAAGGCTTTAGCCTACAGTGTCAGTACAGGGTGCAAGGCAGGACACAGCCCTAGACAGGGTTCCAGTCCATCAGTGGTTCTACTAACAAAAATACCCAACTCACAGATGGGCCAATTTGGAATCCTCAATTAACTTAACCCGCGCATCTCTGAGTATTTGAAAGAAGAAAAAAGAGAGTACCAAGAAGAAAGTTACATAGACACCAGAAAATGTGCACATATAGATTCCAAAGAGGAAAGAGGAACATGCAAGGGATTCTGGTAATAGTCCACGTAATTATCTTGGCATCAATCAAGGTGGGTTGAGTATACACAGCAGTACAGTAAGCATTCATAATGTGGACAAAGAGTTGTAGAAAAGTTCAGTGATGTTATAACTGTGCTGTAAAAACTGGTACTATCCTTTGGATGAGACATATAACTGGGGTCCTGAATGAGGCCATAGAAGGAACCTGGGCATCTTTCAAAAATAGTAGGGTGTTTTCCCCTGTCCTGGCTAAATTGTCCACCACAGACTGTTCATTCAGGCCCCCTAATCATTCTTTCTCCATTACTGGTTATCTCTGACACAACTTCATCACAAAATAGCTAATGTGTGATGAGCATACTGGCACATAAATGGCTGCCCCTGCACCATCCTGGTGAATGCTACTCAATGGTGATGACTGAAGTGTCACCCCAATGTCTATGTAAAGCACTTTAAGTAGGTTAGAAAAGTTTTATATGAATGTAAATAATTATAATTACTTGTAACATGATACAAAAACTACATATAGACAAGCTGAATGTGTTTCACAACAGCGCTCATAAATATACACTAGAGCAGGGGTGGGCAAATTCAGTCCTGGAGGGCCGCAGTGGCTACAGGTTTTTGTTCCAACCCAGTTGCTTAATTAAAAAAAATCCTTGTCAATTATTTAATTTCAGGGCTCGTTAATGCTTTAACTCTGCCATGTCAGGTCATTCTTATATCCTAGATTTTTTTCCTTTCTAAGGATATCATTTAAATCATTTGAAGTCTAAAACAGGTGAGTAATTCTCAGTCATTCACTTTTTTTCTCTTCATTTTCATTCCAAGTATTTAATTAAACCCAATAGTGCATGATAAACACACACAGGTGTACATGGAAACCAGCTAAATGGAGAAATGCTGAATTTCTTTTGTCATTTGCATCTGATTGCTAAAAAGAAGCAATTAAAAACCAAGACTACAGCTGTTTAAGACTAAAATAAGCAATAAGGGTTCAAAATCTTAATGAGCAAGACAACTAAAGTGAAGCAGAAGTGTTACTTGAGCAATAAGAGCTTCTTATGAAGCAACTGGGTTGGAACAAAAACCTGCAGCCACTGCGGCCCTCCAGGAATGAATTTGCCCACCCCGGCACTAGAAAGTCACCGTGTATAGCTGAGGAGTCTTTTAACCTATCAGTTTTCAAGGTGTAAAAAAAGTGGAAACAATCCTACCATTATAGCTTATAAGATTTTCTAAAAGAGATTAAATATAAAATACATTTACAAACACATTATAAACCTAATGCATATCTCTTTTTGCTTTGGTCTTCCATTTTTCAAAGTTTCTTTCCCAATAACAAGGCTAAGGTTGCTCCAAAAACTATTCAAACAGCAGTGGTCAAAAGATAGGAACCACCAAACAGGATGTCAGTCCATAGCAGGGCACACTTGAGAACATTTTTGGGCTGATTATACTCTCCAATCAGTCTAACATAAACATTTTTGGGATGTGTGAGTAGGCACAGTATGCTGAGAAATGAGCCTAGGTTGGTGACAAAGCCGGTGCCAGAAGCTGTGAGGTAGCAACAATAATCACTATGCCAAAATGTTGCCCTAGATGTTTCAGCGTTTAGGCTCATACGATATATGACTGAAGATATTGAGATTCACTCACTCAGATTGCAAAAAAAAAAAATAATCAGTTGATTAAGGTGATATTAGCCAGGAGTTATCCACTCATTTGGAGTGACATGAAGGTGGCAGTAGAAACTGTGTGTAAGAAGCATTATGTACTTTAAATATACCTTTGATGTGTCTGTTGAATGAACAATCTTCTCTTCAATTCATGGAATGCTAATTCTAAAACTACAAAATAACTGTTCTCTGTGATGGACAGACACACACATCTCCTGAAGCTGTGGAAAGCTTTTGATAATACAGTCTAGTGGCCAACCTAAAGCACAGGCTGACAAGTGGTCAGCACATCTGATTCATTGTGAGCCCTTGAGCAAGCCACTTAACCTGTTTTCTTATTGTAGTTTCTGTGCAAACTACTGCAAGTGGAAGGTCTAGTGCAAAAGATACCATAAGGCTTGCTTGAAAGGTCCCGACTTCTCATTCAGTTCTTATTTTTTTCCCGAATGTTACAAGGATTGACTCCAGTTTCCCTCAACTCTACAAAGAAAAATGCAGGTTAGGAAAACTGATAGACACTTATTTGAAAAATGAATTGGCCCTCAGTATGTGAAAAAAACATTATTTTCTCTCTCTCTCTCTCTCTCTCTAGATGCCTTCATATTTTACAAATATGTGACATCACCCCTCACACAGATAATCTTTCCCTTTGCCTGTCCCACTGCACAATCACAAGCAATTCTCTGATTACACAAACATCTCACTCCCAAGTCTGCAAAGAAATTTGGAGTTTAAAGACACGTCAAGGAATTGAGGCTGATTGGTTAAGGCAGAATGCATGATAGTGATTCCAGCTAATACTACAAAGCCCTTGAGAGAATACTTTTTCTGGACATTACATACTTCCAGAGTGTATTTCTCTGAGTAATGGAGTTCACATAAAACTTTCACGGAGAGTTAAAAACGTATTAGTTAAACATGACTTTTCCATTAGGACACTTTTAGAAACATAGCATACACCTAAATACAGAGGAAAATCGGTATATAACATTAAGATGAAAACACTAATCATCTTTATATGAAAACTGTTAAAGTGTGGACAGAAGAATCTGAACAGGAACTTCAGAACTGCTTTCAGTGTACTCAGTGAGATGTTTTTAAGACAGCTTCTATGAATGAGGATGGCACTGTTAACCTTGAGGAATACAGCTTAGTGGTTTCCAGCTACATAAGCACTTGCCCTGATTTTATTGTGCCCTTCAAACACGTCTGGGTATATCCAAACAATAAAAAAAAGAGCAAACCTAACTGTCTGAATGACAACTGGCCTATTACATTGACTTCTATAGCGATGAAATGCTCCAAGAGAATCAGTATGATCCACATTCAGACATTTACACCTCACACAATGGGTCCCTTATAGTTTTCATACAGACCAAACAGCTCTTCACTCATGACTGTGTCGCTTACCAGTATAAAACCAGTATTATGAAATTTGCAGACAATACAACCGCCATTAGACTGATTTCTGGGGGTGACCAGTCAGAGTACAGGATGGAGGTGGTTGGCCTTGTGAAGTGGGTTTATGACAGTAATCTCTTTCTTAACACCAGCAAAATGAAAGAGATTATTATTGACAAACAGAGGGAGAAACTTCAGCACCCTCCACTGTACATTGGAGAGACTAGTCATATTTAAATTTCTTGGCATTAATATCCCTGAGGATCTCTCTTGGACCAACCATGTCACAGACCTAGCGGGGAAAGCCTGTTAGCACTTGTATTCTTTGAAAAGGCTGAGGATGTTTGGCATGCCAGGCACTATCCTCAGCAACTCCTACAGATGTACAATTGAGAGTATCCTCACTATTGGTTTGAGAACAGTAAAGCACGGGACCAGAGAGTGGTTAATTTGGCACACAATATCATTGCAACAGCACTCCCTGCATGAGAGGACATCCATAACACCAAATTTCTAAGGAGGGTCGATCATATTATTAAGGACACAACCCAACCAATACATGAAATGTTCATACTGCTACCATCAGGAAGACGCTAGAGCATCAAGGCTAAATGGTTTTCTCCCTTATGTCATCAGGCTTGTAAACAGAACCCATACACTGTTCCTCCTTCTCTGCACTGCAGGCTAGTGTGTGTCTGGGGGATGGAAAGCCATCCTGAGATCATACAGTGCATCCGGAAAGTATTCACAGTGCATTACTTTTTCCACATTTTGTTATGTTACAGCCTTATTCCAAAATGGATTGAATTCATTTTTTTTCTCAGAATTCTACACACAACACCCCATAATGACAACGTGAAAAAAGTTTACTTGAGGTTTTTGCAAATTTATTAAAATAAAAAAACTGAGAAATCACATGTACATAAGTATTCACAGCCTTTGCTCAATACTTTGTCGATGTACCTTTGGCAGCAATCCTCAAGTCTTTTAGAATATGATGCCACAAGCTTGGCACACCTATCCTTGGCCAGTTTTGCCCATTCCTCTTTGCAGCACCTCTCAAGCTCCAAAAGGTTGGATGGGAAGCGTCAGTGCACAGCCATTTTAAGATCTCTCCAGAGATTTTCAATCACATTCAAGTCTGGGCTCTGGCTGGGCCACTTAAGAACATTCACAGAGTTGTCCTGAAGCCACTCCTTTTATATCTTGGGTGTGTGCTTAGGGTCGTTGTCCTGCTGAAAGATAAACCGTCGCCCCAGTCTGAGGTCAAGAGCGCTCTGGAGCAGGTTTTCATCCAGGATGTCTCTGTACATTGCTGCAGTCATCTTTCCCTTTATCCTGACTAGTCTCCCAGTTCCTGCCGCTGAAAAACATTCCCACAGCATGATGCTGCCACCACCATGCTTCACTGTAGGGATTGTATTGGCCTGGTGATGAGCGGTGCCTGGTTTCCTCCAAACGTGACGCCTAGCATTCACACCAAAGAGTTCAATCTTTGTCTCATCAGACCAGAGAATTTTGTTTCTCATAATCTGAGTGTCCTTCAGGTGCCTTTTGGCAAACTCCAGGCGGGCTGCCATGTGCCTTTTACTAAGGAGTGGCTTCCGTCTGGCCACTCTACCATACAGGCCTGATTGGTGGATTGCTGCAGAGATGGTTGTCCTTCTGGAAGGTTCTCCTCTCTCCACAGAGGACCTCTGGAGCTCTGACAGAGTGACCATCGGGTTCTTGGTCACCTCCCTGACTAAGGCCCTTCTCTCCTGATCGCTCAGTTTAGATGGCCAGCCAGCTCTTGGAAGAGTCCTGGTGGTTTCGAACTTCTTCCACTTATGGATGATGGAGGCCACTGTGCTCACTGGGACCTTCAAAGCAGCAGAAATTTCTCTGTAACCTTCCCCAGATTTGTGCCTTGAGACAATCCGGTCTCGAAGGTCTACAGACAATTCCTTTGACTTCATGCTTGGTTTGTGCTCTGACATGAACTGTCAACTGTGGGACCTTCTATAGACAGGTGTGTGCCTTTCCAAATCATGTCCAATCAACTGAATTTACCACAAGTGGACTCCAATTGAGCTGCAGAAACATCTCAAGGATTATCAGGGGAAACAGGATGCACCTGAGCTCAATTTTGAGCTTCATGGCAAAGGCTATGAATAGTTATGTACATGTGCTTTCTCAATTTTTTTTATTTTTAATACATTTGCAAAAACCTCAAGTAAACTTTTTTCACGTTGTCATTATGGGGTGTTGTGTGTAGAATTCTGAGGAAAAAATGAATTTAATCCATTTTGGAATAAGGCTGTAACATAACATAATGTGGAAAAAGTGATGTGAATACTTTCTGGATGCACTGTATATCTGCAGAGCTTACATTGAATCATTTATTTATTTGTACATACACTGTTACTTCAGTTTGTTTTGTATTTCCTTTTCACCTTAGTATTTTTGTTTATTGTTGTGTTAACTTCTCTGTTGTTGTATATTCTCGGTTATTGCTGGTGGATTTGCAGAATAGGATTTTCTTTGTACTGAGAACATATGACAATAAGGTTGAAGTATTCCAGTCTGGAATATTAGCTGTGCTGTGGAAGACTTCACAGCCCTGCAGCAGAAAGTTGAAATTGCCTAGTTCATTACTGGTGCCTTCCTTCCTTCAATGCAGGACATTTATGAAAAGAGATAAAATAAAGAGTGTCTGACTGTTTCTAAAATTTACTACAACCTGTTTCTTTTTGGGAATTCGATGTCCCAATCTTAAGAGATTAGGCAGCACTGCAAACTGCTGTGCCTCTAGTCACCATTCGCAAGCTAAATGAAAAAAATAAAATAAAAAAAAATGTGGAATGACCCCATGCCCAATTTCATGCACCACATCTTTTCACATGTGATCTCTGCATGAAGGGATATACATTTTTGTTTCATGCATGGAACATGTGAATTTGCCACTAGAGAGAAAGTGACAAAAAGAGTTTATTAAAAGGAAGCAGTCAAGTGTGAAAGTGAATGTTAGTTAAGTAATACTTTCTTTACTTCTGAAGGGCAAACATGGGCGATAATTTTTTGTTATGCTGTGTATTTTTATCCTTATGTGCTCTGTCTGCAGCTCACATGTTTGTTTTACTAAAAAAGAATAAAAAGTAGCAGCTGGAACTATTTTATTCAGGAAGGTAGGTATTGCTTTAAGGAGTATTATGGCAAATATATACTCTGTATATATGCATATATTAAGAGACCTTGGTTTGTTCTCCTCAATGCCATGGTCAATTTATTTTGGCAGACTACCCAATGAAAATACAGGCATGAAATTATGAATATACTGTGCCTTCTCTTACTATATTTATATGCTAAAATCAAACAGAGAAAAAGAAAACAAAAAGCCAAGCAAGACTGCTGCAGCTTGAATTAACATACATAAAGCAATACAATTCTAACACCATCTTAGACATGAGGCAGCACTACAGAGCCACAGCTGCAAATTAAATTACTGACCCATAAGTGGAGAAGCGTAAGCCTTTGTTCTAGCAATCTTGTGAAGAAATTCTTGTGCTACTTCTCGCAGATTCCAGATCACACAACACATGTTGCACCACAAAGCATTTAAGAGCACTTTTCATCTCTGCAATTGGAATCTGAATCTGACACTGCAACACCACTGAAATACTGAGACAACGCAGATTTACAGTATGTGTATTAACGACCTTTGCAAAGGTGCAAAGATTAAAATTAAAACTGCTGGGAAAGATTGTTTTCCATATTTAAACTTAAGACATTTTTGAAGTGATTCTAATCTTCTGCATAAAGTATGTTAAAGCATTAACACAGAACTAGTCAAATTTTATAAAAATTAATCACAACCTTGGCAATTTCAAAAAGATGAGCAGAAAGGATTCCCTTGCAGAGAGAAACAGTGCTTCCCGGTTATATACAAAAAGGGTGTGAGATGGCTCTCAGTATGCCTCGTTTTCAAATGATTATTAGTTATATTTTTTGGTAGGTAAAAGAAGCAGCTGTTCTTTTGGAAAGAGCTGTTGTGCACATGTTAGAGAACTGCACCTTCATGTAAAAACACCAATAAAATATATACTTTAACAGCATAACTCAGATATTTCCAAATTCAAAGAAACAAAGGTGGCTTCACTATGTTGCTGTTAACTTCAAATAGATGGGAAAAATGTAGCTAACTCTGTTTAAAGATAATTTCCTAAAAGCATTAAAAAAAAAAAAAAACTAGATTTGGTAGGCAAAATAAGGTTTCAAAATATATGGTGAAATAGCTCTAATATAGAGGTGCCCAATGCATCGATCGCGATCGACCTGTAGATCGTGTTGCATTTCAAAAAAAAAAATTTTTAAACATTAGTCTATCATATATCCTCCCTATGGCATTTGCCACTTGATTGACATACAATGCGGCGCACACACACTGGTCATCCCCACACGCACGATCAAACGCGCGAGCTACTGCAAAACTCCGGCTGTGATCTAGTTAGCCTTCCAATGTATATCGACTAAAGAAGGGATTTTTTAAAAAATTGTTTGGGGAGGGTATGGGCTGGATGTGGAATTGGATTTTTTTCTCACAATGTCACAATCGAACTGCGTTTGTCTGATCTGTCAATCTATCATTGCTATTCCAAAGAAGGAAAATGTGGAAAGGCACTTTTGAACTGTTCATAAAAACTATGAAACTGATGTCCTTCCAAAAAGCAATCTGAGAAAGAGAAAGGAGAGGGAACTAAAATCGCAGTTAATCGGACAGCCGTCATTTTTTACTCGGCTCAATTCAAAAGCAAAGGCAGACACACCAAAGCATCGTTCCGGGTGAGTCACTTGATCATTAAGCATAAGAAGTCCTTCCAAGAGCTACCTCCTTGACTGCATTATGCGGCTCTTACTTATTTATGTGAGTCAGCTTTTTCCCACATGACGATTATTAAATTCAAATATTGTAGTGACCATAAATGTATTGAATTGTTATTGTGCCATATAGGTTATTCAGTTATGCAAGGTACGACAACATACATTTTATATACTGTGTATATATATATATATATATACACACACACACACATATACACACTGTATATATATATATATACTGTACATATACATATATATATATACATATATATATATATATATATATATATATATAAAATAGCATTTTTAATGTAGGTAGATCATTTCGACCTGGTAATTTTAAAAGTAGCTCGCAAGCCAAAAAAGTGTGGGCATCCCTGCTCTAATATATGAAATAAGTAGCATAATCAATGTAAAAACAAATTTCGCAAAAGAGCAGAATATTTTACAAAAACATGTAGAGAAACCAGGCTCAGCCATCCAGGCAGTCTATTAGAATAACAAATAACCTTTCTGGGTGGCACAATGGGTAGCGCTGCTGCCTCGCAGTTAGGAGACCTGGGTTCGCTTCCCTGGTTCTCCCCGTGTCTGTGTGAGTTTCCTACCACAGTCCAAAGACAGGCAGGTTAGGTGCATTGGTGATTCTAAATTGGCTGTAGTGTATGCTTGGTGTTTGTGCCCTGCGGTGGGCTGGCACCCTGCTCAGGGTTTGTTTCCTGCCCTGTGCCCTGTGTTGGCTGGGATTGGCTCCAGCAGACGCCTGTGACCCTGTAGTTAGGATATAACGGGTTGGATAATGGATGGATGGAAATAACCTTTCTGTGTCTGTGGCTTCTAAAAGGTATAGAGGAATGGGCTTCAAATAAATGAGTTCTTCCTATCATACACCATGAACACATACTTGAGCTTAATGCCATGAAGTCTCAGGTACACATTTCACAACTCAGTAGAAAAAAAAAATACTTTTGTTGCAGTTTGAGAGGCTTGAAGAGTTAATTGGATGAAACAGGTGCTAAAAATGGAGGGACTGATGGAGAAATGAGGCCTCTAAATACAACATTTACTGTTAGTGGGTTACAGTGAGACAACAGTGATAAACTTTAATATGCGTTAAACTGATCGACATGCATTGTCTAGGAGTGTTACAGAACAGTGATAACTTCTTTATGGCCAAGTGTCCCCAACCAAATGGAAAAAACTAAATCAGTGACCAATTAGAAAATCATAAAATAATAAAAACAAAGAGCTGTGATGCTTAGGCTCAAGAATTGCCAAGCTGTTTGTATATCATAAAAACATTTTCAGTTGGACAGTTTTAAGGCTACTGGGTTTGCTCTCCCACTTACATCAGATTCAGACCACTCTGCTTTAACTTGACCCTTGTTAAAAAGGCAAAATCCTTTCTACAGATTCCTTCAACTTTTAAACTTCTACTTATTATCTTTGCTTGACTGGGTGAAAAACTAGACTCAGAGCATGGAGTGATTTTTAGTGGTAATCAAAAATACAAAACAGAATGCAACTCAAGGGAATTTGAATTTAAAATCACAATTGTCAGTCAGAAAAACAATCTTGATGCAGCCTAGAAGTGTGCAATATACACTTGCTTGGCAAAATTTTAGGATCACTATACAAATTCTGGGTAGGGCCTGCTTTATCTCTCAAAACAACCTTGGTTCTCTGTGGCATGGATTCGACGAAATGTTGGAAACATTCCTTTAAGACACTTGTTCATGTTGAAACTGTTGCATCACACAATTTTTTCAGATCTGTCAACTGCTCATTCATGTGAAAAATGTTCATGAGACCAGTTACAAGGCCGGGAGTAGTCATTTGAAAATGGCTAAATTGTTGCCATAAAAGTATGCACATTACCAGCAACAATACTCATATAGGCCATGGTGGACAGGTAATTACAAGAAAGTACAAATAAATCATTAAAAATAACATATACCATAGACAGTGAGGAGGTAAGGTGATTACAATGAGCATGACTAGATTCCCCTTGTTAGGAAAAATAACTATTTTCTATAGAATGGCTGATAAAACTGATCCAAGAGCCAAACATTTTTGCTGGTTAAATGGAGCAGGGGTGGTTATTGATTAAGGACTACTGGCATCAGTATATTAATGGTAGCATATACATGAAACAGGAAAAGAGCTACAACAATTCAAAGAAATAAAGATGATTTGCAAAGGAAGTGCCACTAGTATGCTGCCAGTATTTTCTGTGGGATCTCACAGTTTCAGTTCCATGCAGTTGAGCCAGGATCATAACCAAGTTGAATTTGTGTTGTAATGTAACACTGATTAAAAATACCTACATTCTATGAATAATATCTATATATATAATTCACTAAGGCAAGACAACCATGGAAAGCACGCCGGAAGGGGCGTGGACTCACTAAGCCGCCGACAAGTGAGACACCTATGGCGCACGCAGGAAGGAGCCACGGCCACTAAATCCAAGACCATTGGATACGACGACAACTCGCAGGGCCACACCCACCAACTCGGATGCGACAACACAGAAAAAATGGAGTCATTTATATTCATCTGTCGTAAAGGCCACATGCAGTGCAGGTCAGGTTAATGTCATGCACCTCCGAGCTACGTTGACTGTTCATAGAGGCATGTTTCTCGCGGAGGTGAATCGCCATATGCAGCGTGTGAAACGGTTTGCGAGGGGTATCCCAAGGGATCCTTAAAACAATTCTTTACAACCGAGGTTAAAGCACAATGAAGTAAGCAGTCTTTAAAAACCAAGTTTTCGGTTACGAAGCATGACTGCGTGCACCATAGCAAACTGTTTTACACGATACATACAGCTATTCGCATCCGCGACAAACATGCGTCTTCTTAGATGCTCCTGCAGGAACACGGAAGACGTTTCCCCGCCCATCAACACTCCTTTTTCACTGGCCGGCATCTATCCTCGCTGTCTAGGCACTCACACTGCCTGCCCATTTGCCTGGACGCAAAAACTCACCGACCACCCAGTTAGCCCCTTTCGTCTGTGGTAAGAGACCACATGCACGTCTGAGCCATGCGGCGTTTGTTATGCTGCGGGTTCACTATTGTGTTGTATTTTGCTCTCTCCAGAGTTCCACCTTTTCATTCACTTACTGTTATATTCTCACACCAACCCGTTTTAGACATCCGTGTCTTTCCAGAAGTGTTTAGCATTCAATAAATAATTATGCATGAGATTGAGCGTGTGTCTACCCAGCGCAGAGAGGCATGGGTAAGCCGTTGAACCCCACTCGGGCTGCAAACCGTGGAATTTCCATTAAGTGCGACTCATAGGCTCCCACTGGTTGCGTTCTGTGCATTGTTACAATGTTGCTTTTCTTGATGATTTATTACATTACCGATTTTTCAAATGTTAATTTTCTCCCTGTGCTTAAAAATCATTAAAAAACCGGCCTGATTATGCGGCGTATGGTACGCCACGGGTTGGCTAGTATATGTTGAAAAGCTTCACGTGCAGATATCAGGAGATGGCAGTAAGGCAGTTGGATTCCAAGGCATAATAAGTGCTCCTTTTTTCTAGCACATAGAAATTTGTTAATTTCCTTGACATTGAACATAAGCCCCATCTTCGTATATGTCTAAGTAAAGATACCATAAATTGCCTCAAGTTCTGTTTCCTAAGGAGAGCAAATAGTGCTATTATCAGGAAAAGGCAGCCTGATGACATTTATTCATGTGGTCTTGGCTGTGAATTGGAGCCATATGAGTGTGAATAGCTCACTAGCTGTTTGATATGTAAGCTGTACTCTAACCAGAAGGCAGAGCACAGAAGATCGAAAAAAGATTTGGGACAATGGTGTAACTTTGCTCATCTCAATACCTAATTATAAACAATCAGGCAAGTTAAACTGGTTTAAATATAATAAAAAATATGAAAAATAGTGATACATTTGTCAGGACTGCCATACTGTATATCAACAGGATCCACCAGATTGGTCGATTGCTTTAATGACTGAAAGATGTATATCTCACATAGAGAGACTGATACTGTGAAAAAACATCTCACTTGAATCCTTTTGATGAAATAAATGCACACTTGGAGTAAATTTCAGAGAAAAGGAATAAAGTCAGCAGGATTTTGACAATTATGTTATACGAGGTAAACAGCAGAGCAATTCCTCCAAACATTTATAAAAAATAGAATTTTCTAATTTCTTGACCCATTACCACATCTAAAACAAAAGACAGAAGCTAACAGACATAGATCAGTAGAAAACAACTATTACAAGATCAGTCTAGAGCACACAGCGGCTGCAGGTTTTCGTTCCAACCGAATTGCTTAATCAGAAACCAATCCTTGCCAGTCTCAGATCTTATTTAATTTCATGGCATTTTATTCTGCAATGTTAGGTTCTTATATGTCGATTTTTTCCTTTCCAATGATATCATCCAAATGATTTGAAACCTAAAACGATATCTTTAAGTCTGTCACATTTTTCTATGAAATGTTTTATTAAGCCAGATAGTGCCTGATGAATCCACAGAGGTGTAAAAGGAAACAAGTTAGATGGAGAACTGCTGGCTCCTTTGTCATTTGTAACTTATTGATAATAAGGAGCAATTAAAAACAGGGAATGCAGATGTTAAAGGCTGAAATAAGCAATTAAGAGTGAAGGCCACTGAAATGAAGCACCAAAATATCACTTGAGCAATAAGTGCCTTCATCAGCAATATTTGACTTCTCATTAAGAAGCTCTGTTGGAAAATAAACCTTGCAGCCCTCCAGAACTGACATTGTTCACCCCTGGTCTTCAGGAACTGTCCAGATTCCAGAAAAAATGCAGGACTGAAAAAAGAAAAAAAAAAAGGACTGAATTTACAAGTAATTGAACTGTTATCACGAAAGTTTCATTAAATATGAATTACTTAAGAAGTCAATATTATGAGACACGGCACGCAGATAGTCCTTAAGATCACGCACTGCATATGTAGGAAGATTGCAGTAAGGCGTTTTCATAGTTGAGCGTATTTAGACTTGCTGGCTACCTGACTGCTGGTAATTCCACTTTGTATACGAAGCATTATGCCAACCCTCGACTGAGTTATTTGTCGCGGCATGTCATCAGCAGTTATAACAGTTATAAACTAGCACATAATGTGTACATAATGCGCACGTACGTGTCCCACTCTCTTGGCCTCTCTCGCGATTTTGTCGGCGTACATTTGTCGAAAACAAGTTAGCGAGTTTGTCAGCACTCATTTGTCCGTTGCGATTTTGTCGGCACTCATATGTCTATCGCGCTTTTGTCAGTGAACCATGAAATGTATCTTGCACTTAAAATCCATCGCACAAGTTAGGACAGAGTGTGTGTGTGTCTATAATTATGTGCAAAACAAGTCAAACGTCACAACACATAAAGTAGGGCTTTCTGGGATATCAAAGCATATTAAGAAGCCACTGTCTTTTTGGTGGGGCCTGTCAGGTTTTTCAGATGGTGGTTTCAGGGTCATGTCTGCATTTAGCTAATAGTCAAGCTATTTTGTCTCAAAAAGGTAATTTCATACTCTGGAAAGAGCTCTAAAAGATCAAGACAGTTGTTCTGCAAGGTTACCTGTGAACAGTGAGTGTAAAGTAAGGAATCTGTGTGAGAGAACAAAATAAAGGAAAGCCTGATGCAAGATAGAGATTTCCCTAGCAGACATCCCAAACGCTGGTCATTTTAAAAATGGCCTAGATCCGTCTAAACTACAATTTAGTTGTATACTTTCAGGCATTTTGCTGTATGGCATGTTTATTCTTCTCGTGTTTTCGTAGTAACTAATAACGGCAGAAACGGAGATATTCAGTAAAATTTTCTGGAGGGCATGGCTTCCCCTCCTTGTAAATTTCTCATTTATTTATTAAACATTGTAACAAGTTGCCAGGGGCAGAAACGATAGGAAAGAGAAAGGCATGTAAAAGGACACATTAGAAAAGCAGTACCCTACCCTGACAGTACCAGGTGCAAGGCTAGAATACAAACAGGGCAAAATGCAAGACTGTGGTGCAAACATTTATTATATGAGCACCCAGAGCCTGTGAGCCAATTTAAAGTCATAAATCAGAAACAGAATTCACTTTATTGGCCAAGTACACTAATGCAATAGTATACATACAAGGACAACGCAGAATACAAACGACAAACATAAGAAGATAAAATATAAAAATAATATGATGCAGCATACAATGGCAGTACATAAAAATAAAGAGATAGTAGGATTAAAATGTCCAGGCATTCTATTGTGAAAGTATACAGATATGGAGTAGAAGCTCAGACCGGATTAGGAAGAATAACTGCACGTGGGGAAAAAAAATGTTTAGGTAATGGGTTTTTTAGCTTTCACTGCACAAACATGTTTCATGGATGGAACTTTTTGATACAGTCAATTCCCTGTGTCAGTCGGATCAGCAATGAGATTTGCAGCCCTCTTCCTTACCAAGGAGGCATGTAGGACTTCAGTGTGCGGAAAGTCAGAGCCTACGATCCTTTCACAGACTTTGATGATGTATTGCAGATTGTCCTTTCCCTGAACAGAGGCAACACCAAATCAGACAGTTAAAGATGAGGTGCAAATGGACTCGACACTGGATGTATAGAATTGGATCAATATTGCTTAAAGGAGATTGAATTTCCTCAGCTGATGCAAACAGAGCATTCTCTGATGGGCTTTCTTAATAATGCAGGTGATGTTATTGTCCCACTTAAGATTTTGTGACAGCACGGTGCCCTGAAACTTAATGATTCTAGTAATTCCAACGGTTGAGACATTTACAGCAATTGGATAGGTGAGCAGGTGACTGTTTCCTGAAATCTATGATCATCTCCTGAGTTTTTTGAATGCTAAGGTCCAAATTATTATGGCTGCACCACAATTTTAGCATTTCTTCCTCTTATCTGTATATGGACTAATCATTGTTTAAAATGAGGCCTATTAATGTTATGTTATCTGTAAATGTGAGAAGTCTGACAGATGAATTGCCAAAGGTACAGTCATTTGTATATAGTAAGAAGAGCAGTGGGGAAAGAACATGTCCCTGCGTTGCACCAGTACTAAGAGTTAATGGGTTAGACATGTGTGTACCAAACTGGAAATATTGTTTCCTGTTTGTAAGAAAGTCTGTGATCCAATGGCAGATTGAACTAGACAGGTGGAACTGAGTGAGTTTCTTATCTAGGAAATCTGTGATGACTGTATTGAAAGCATAGCTAAAATCCACAAACAAGATCCTCACATATGCCCCTGACTTATCAAGGAGGTAAATAATGCTCAGACCTAAATTCACTGCATCATCCACAGATTGGTTTGCTCTGTATACAAAGAAAAGTCATCCATCCATCCATCCATTTTCTAACCCACTGAATCCGAACACAGGGTCACGGGTGTCTGCTGGAGCCAATCCCAGCCAACACAGGGCACAAGGCAGGAACCAATCCTGGGCAGGGTGCCAACCCACTGCAGGACACACACAAACACACCCACACGCCAAGCACACACTAGGGCCAATTTAGAATCGCCAATCCACCTAACCTGCAAGTCTTTGGATTGTGGGAGGAAACCAGAGCGCCCAGAGGAAACCCACGCAGACACGGGGAGAACATGAAAACTCCACGCAGGGAGGACCCGGGAAGCGAAGAAAAGTCAACTGTAGCGTTATTGAGGTAATTCGGAATACAGTGTTCAAAGGTCTTCGTTACCACAGAGGTTAAAGCTACTGGTCTGTAGTCATTCAGGCCTGTGAGCTTTGGTTGTTTTGTTACTGAAATGATGGTGGAGGTCTTGAAGCAGAAATGTCTGCAAATACTATAGACAACTGGTCTGCACACTGCCTAAGTATGGAAGGGGAAACATGGTCCAGGCTTGCAGCTTTCTTAATATTTTGCTTTTTGAACAGGCTGCAGACGTCTTTTGCAGTGATGATAAGAGGGGGAAGCTGAAAGAAAGAGGAGTGTAGAGTAGTAACAGTGAGACCATTGGGTAGATTTATGTCCCATTGTCTTTCAAAGCGACCGCAAAATGGATTTAACTGATTAGCCAGACTGGGATCATCAGAACTGTTTGATGTTTGTTTCTTGTAGTTTACCTGTTTAAGGCCTCTCCAGACTGATGTGCTGTCATTTGTTGACAATTGCTCCTACAGCTTATCTGAGTACAGGCAGTCCCCGGGTTACGTGCGAGATAGGGACTGTAGGTTTGTACTTCAGTTGAATTTGTATGTAAGTTGGAACAGGTACATTATTTGAATAAATGCTACTGTTGACCGACTGTAACCAAGTGCTCTGCCAATGAATGATGGAGTTTCACCTCTCTCTGACCTTTTTATTATTTCTACTTTATTTTCCATGGTGATGGTTTTTCTCTTCTTTACTGTATCACCAGCACTTGCATCAGATTTGTGTTTCAGAGACATTCTTGAAGGGTGAAGACAAAAGGTTAAGATGAGCTCTTCTGCACAGCACTGGACACGATATCACAGCAGGTAGGCACCCGTCGTCAACACGTCTGATGTATAGGGTGGTGCAGATCTAATTATGCAATTTTCATTACGTTATAATTTATTCAGTTTATTACATAGAAAATCACCCGAAAAATCCCGGACCATCGAGAAGTGTGCGAACTGACGACATGAAGAATCGTCTTTGCGCCGAACTGGAATCGTCCCTGCATAAATCAAAGTCATCCAGACAATCTGGATCTGCATAATTAGATCTGCACCACCCTGTACTGACAAGAGACAACTTCCTGCTATGTGCGTAACAGTACAAGCAGGCTTGCTATTGACAATGAATGGGGGCAGCGAGGGACGGTTCATCACCAGCCCACCTCACAGTCACCTCCACTACAGTATGCTGCCTACAGTGTCCACCGTACCACTGCCCCCATTTAACACACAGCCATCCGAGGCACACTACAATGCTACCCCCTACCGCCCTGTTCACCCTCAATGGCCTCCGTTCAGCCACCGCTTACAGCATTACCAGCCGCCTACCGAGAATGAACAGGCAGCCGTGTGTGGTGGGTGGGCAATGAAACCACTTGCCAGCGGGAGCCGCCCGAGGGACACTACACAGGGCAAGCAGCGAAATCGCCCCCTCCTCCAGCCATCGCTTGCAGCGTCCCAGGCCGAAGATGACAGAGCGGCAGTTACAGAGGCGCATGCAACGCAGCTGCGGCCCCGTTCGTATGTCGTAGGTTGGATGTCCGTAACCAGGGGACTACCTGTACTTGCTTTTCGCACCTTCGATGCCTTTCTCTAAGACTTACTTAGTTTTTTTGTATTCCTCATGATTGCAAGATCTGAAAGCACACTCTTTGTCCTGGCAGATTTGTCAGAGCTCTGAGGCAAACCAAGGCATATCACTGCTAAACTTCACAGTCGCCTTTGTTGTTTTGTTGGAATGTAAACATTCTCACAAAATCTAACATACGAAGTTATAGCATCAGTGAATTTGTGCATGTTGGAGGTGGCAGTTTTGAAGGCATGCTATTCTGTACAGGCAAAGCAGTCTTGAAGCTCTTTTATTGCCTTGATGGTCTACCTTTTAACTGTTCCTTTTAATGACTTTTCAGTTTTCAGCTTTTTTTCGTAAGCAGGAAAAAGGTGAATATTGGTCAGAATGGTCAGAATTAACAAAGGAGAGCATGAGATAAGTCATTATAAGCAACCTTAATAGCTGCATAGCAGTGATCTAGAATATTTCCAAATCTGGTAGGGCATTTTATTTGCTGTTGATATTTAGGAAGGACCAGGTTAAAACTGACATGGTTAAAATCCCCCGTAATAATGATTTGCAAGTCTGGGTTGTCTTTTCAATCTCAGTGATTACATCAGTGTGTTGACAATGCACTTCGTGAGCATTAGTGTGAGGATAAATGAACACCAGCTAAAATTACTGAGGAAAACTTGCGTGGCAAATAAAATTATAATTTATAATAAGCCATAATGTAGCATCATGATCTTTAGAAGGCAACCATGCAAAATGGAAAACACCTTCACAGAGAAGTGGAAAACAAGCGAATTTCACAACGAGCAACAGCATATATTAATAATAACATGCAAAAAAACAAATACATACATAATATAAACATTGAACATATGTTGTAATGAAACCAAAAGCACATGCATATTTCCAGTGATGATACATTTTATATAAGACATATGAATTCCATGGTGTAATAAATCCTCCTCTTTTCTTATAGAGAGCACTTTGATTGTTCAGATAGTAATAAAATGTTTTGTTCAGAACACTGTCACCCCATTCAAATGTGGATATCACTTTTCCAATCCATGGTATTAAGTGCAGGGAAACAGCAGCAAGTGTGATGAAGCAAAGTCTCCCACTGAAACCCTGGGAATAACATCACAGGAGCCACAAATATGGTAGGAATGAACCACAAGCTGTACACAGAAGTCAACTAATGCCACATTACAGACTCTCTGGTTAACTGCTTAAGAGGAAACATTGCAATCCCAGCATTAGGCAAAGCATGCAGAGATTGATTCAATGCAGCTCAGACTATATTTTCCCAGGTAATTAAAAGCACTCTGGTCAGCAATACTTTTGTTAACCTTGTGACAATGAATACCATAACATCACTTACTCTTCACGTCATCAGAATTATATCTTGTGCAAATGGGTTCCTTAGTCCTTCAGTAGAATTAATTACCACTGCTTTAAAAAGTAATCTTTTGTATGTCCACTCTAAGTGAAAATCTACTGAAACCCTGTCTAATCAAGTTTCATCATGCGTTGAAGTACTACCATATTTACAGCACTGTGTGAATCACTCATGACATAGAGGGAAAAGCTAAATAACATAATCAAAACAAACAAAACAAGAATTGGAGTAGAAATAGCTAATTTACTGACAAAATCTAGACTTTATTCCAATATTTTATTGTACAAAATCTAAATCAACCATTTAATTTGAACAGAGCATGGGAAGTTTGAGCCTTTCCTAGCAGACAATGTTTTTTGCCCAGGATTGTATGCACCACCTTCAGAGAAAACAGCCTTCTTTCTGGTCAGGATTTTCAATTTCAGACTGGTGTCCAGTGAAGCAAAATAGCTGGAAGGATTCAGAAGATGGGAGAGACATCTGGAAAATGACTGCAAGTAGTCAAACAATGAAGAGTTAGAACACAGTATGTGCATAACAGCAACAAGTGCTAGGCAAGGTGGAGTTGGAAAGCCAAGGAATGAATATGAAAGGAAGGAGGCATGAGAAGTAGAAAAGAATTGTCAGGAGGCAAAAAAATTAAATAGAAAGTAACAAATTTAATCGAGTATCTATGAGGTTAACCTGTTTTATTACATCAACCAAGTAAGGATGTCAGACACACTAGGGTTTTATACAAAATGCTGCTTGCCAAGAGTCAGGGCCACAACACACAAACACTGGGTGGACTTCCATCATAGTTTCACAGACATGTTCTGTGAGGCAATTTAAACTAACTAATCACACTAACACTGTGTGTTTGGACTGGTGGAGGCCTACCACCTTAGCATGCTAATGCCACTCAGAGTGAACCTCCACCAAGTCTTAAACCAGAGTTCAAGTGCTATGAAGGAACAATGGTGTCTACTGCACTCTTCTGTTAATTCAAAGTGGTTGTTGTTCATATTACGTGAATATTATGATATGCAACTGCAGGTTGCAAAATATCATAAACTTTCATAGTTCAGTCTAGTGGGATTGTGATATGACACATCTCTGAGAGATGTTTAGTATAAGCTTGCAAAATTTTACAAAAGTAATCGTAACTTTACCTTACAAAAAGCCCTTAAAGAAAGCTTAGTTACAACATATATTTTAGATAAACAGAGACAGCATAATAAATAATCAGGTGAGTAATGGTAGTACAGTGGGTGGCTTCAAGAACCTGACTTTTAATCCAGGCCTGGACATTCTCCTTGTTCATTTATCATGTTGAAGTGTATTTCTTCCTGGTGTTTGCTGTTAGGCTGACTGGTGACTCTATATTCATCTTTTATGAATATAGGTGGATATACAGTGATCCCTAACCTATCACGGAAGTTACGTTCCAGACCCATTAGCCATAGGAGAAAATCTGTGATATAGAAAGACCATATAAGTGAACTTTTTTTTTTTTTACAGTTTAAGCCTTAAAATACCCCTCCCACGCGCTATAAACACATGTAAACTTATTAAAACACACTTTGTAAACACATATGACATGTGGATGTCGGGCTAAGGATATGAATAACTTCTCTCTAGTATAAAAAAAAAAAAATCTTGGCAGGGAGACGAGATGTGATTTTCTCAGAAGACAATTTGACGTCCTGCGAGAGACATTTTAACATCACACGAGACAAGGCAGTGAGACAGAAGGATAGCTGCTGTACAGGCTTTTAAATGATCGACGCGCAGAGCAACAAGCAGAACATGCACCTTGGTAGAAGCAGCACAAAGCCAGTAGATGATCCGTCCGCTTCTCCTTAGCGTGCGCTCAGCTCCCCCCCTCCACAACCCGAGCGGGAGAGACGCAAAGTGGCAGGAGTGTAGCGCGCCTCCAGGGGGTTGAGCAAAGCAATCAAGACCAGATCATCTCGGAGAGACACTTTTATGACACGCGAGACTAGACATTACAACCTTAGGAAGCAAAACCCATGAGATGGTGACTTTTGCACGTCATGCCCTACTTGCAAACAATTTAAAACAAGTTCACAGACATCTAACCTAGCAGTTGCTGGAATGCTTTTGGCAGACACACTTCAGGTGCTCCGGGCTCTTAAAACAAGGACAAGCAGAACACTCAGCTCGCCAGCAGCAGCAAGCCAGCAGATGATCCGAACTCTTCTCCTTGGCGTGCATTCAAATCTCACCCCACCCCCCTTCAGAACATTAGCAGCAGAGATGCGAATGATTGACGCAAAGCGCAACAAGCAGAAAACGCAGCTAGTCAGCAGCAGCAGCAGCAAGACAGCAGCTGAACCAATCGTATCTCTTTAGCGTGCGTTCAGAACCCACCCGTTACAACGCGAGCAGCGTTATACGTCCCACAAGAAAGAGATATAACCACGCCTGGGGCAGGAAATAAACAACAAATATTGTTTTTACAAAAGTTTTAAAGTAAAAATGAAAATAATGCATATGTAACAATTCCCATGAAAATTATCTCTTTAAATTGTTTATCCGGTAAACCAAACCCGGGAGTGGGCAAGCGAAGTGAGCAGGGGGCGGAGCCCCAAAGTAATAATAATAATAATATATCCGTGATATAGCGGGGGATCACTGTATATAGGTGTGAGCAGTTATTAAGTTATTCTTTAATGTAATGGAGTCCTGTATAGGTTTGGTTCTTGACTTGTGCCTGGCACTGCCAGAACTGAATCTGGGTAACCACTAACAAAAAATAGGAGTGGAAATATTAGAGTACATACACTTATAGAACAGGATTAAATCCCAAAGATGCTTTACTGTGTTCTCCTTAGAAAGTCTCCTAGACTGCCACTGCTTTAAGCTTTTGAGCAGACATCACAGTCAAGTTATAAAACACTCCTGAAATCCTTAACAACCTTGAATGGTTCTTTATGAAAAAGCAGTGATGAAGAACTGATTACACACATAAAGGAACTATATAACAGAAGAAAATAAAAATATTAAAAGATTAGTATTTATTTAAAAATAAAAGAATAATGCAAAGGGGCTGGCACACCGCTTTTGCATTTAAATCCTTCTGGCCTTTAAGTAACACAGGTTCAAAGCACAAGGAAAGTATCAGTCCCAGATGTGCCAGGTTTTCACAGAAGAATCATAAAAAAGGGAAGATTAGGCAAAAGGTTTAAAATGTGGGGCTAAATTCCAGAGTTATGCACTGAGCCTTGAAGAAGTGTGAAAAAACAGACCCCAATCCAGCAAATGAGGCAAAACTGGACACATATAGCATATGAACATTAAAAGCATGTTATAGAAACTATGTCCACATGCTCTATAGTTTTCTGCACTATAAGATGAGAAACATAATGTGACCGTGAACTTTAGAAGAGACCTAACAGATACTGAAATGCCTTTGGCAGCAAGAAAATATATTTATTTAAATAACAGCACAAATAATAAATGAAAGGCAAAAGAAAGAAAATCAATTGACTAACTAAGAAAGTCTAAAGACTGAAATAAGAAAAAACAAACTGTTTCAATTTCACTATATAAGATATGTAAATTCTTGTTTATGTGGATCGGTTTGTTGATTTCTGGCTATTTTTAATCTTGAAATCTGATGATGAATCGCCTATACAATGTCATGAATTGCTGGATTCTAAATGTCTGACGTAACACTTTGGTAGTGCAAACATTTAAAACATTCATCCATCCACTACAAAATCCACATACAGTACTCTAAATCAGAAGCCCATCTCAGTAGAACCAGGTGCAAGACAGGAACCAGCTATGAACATTGCAGCAGTCCTCTGCAGCATGCTCATTTACAGTGTCAATTTACAACTGCTAACTAACCTTGCACCCATGTCTATGGTCGAAGGGACAGGAAGCCATTATATCCAAAACAAAGTGAGAAGATATGAGAATAATCAAATTCCACAAGTTTTGGGCAGCAGGGTTAAGCACTGTGTCATCATGCTGTGCTACATTAAAAGACACCATTAAATACAGAATTGCAAAAAAACATATTTGCAATATCATCGGTTTTGCCACTTACACTTAACACCAAGGATTGATGGCTTCTCTCTAGAGACTGTGTGATTAAAAGGACTTAACTATTATATATGGCGAAACACGGATGTCAACTGAGGTACAAGTAAATGATTCTGAGCAATGGTCTGAGAACTTAGAAAAAGTTGGTCTTGGTGAGCTGGTGCACTCCACCAGATCAATGACAGGCCAGAGTAATCAAACAGACCAACTTCTCAAAACCAAAAAAGTACAAGAAAATGCAAGAGGCACAGAGAACTTGAATACACAGACCATTAAGTCTGAGCAAAGAACTAAACTTAGAAACGGTAGGAAAAATGAGTATAGTATTTTATTATGTAACCCTGTTGCAGCCTGGTGGCAAAAGTAGCCAAATGTTAAAGTAGAAATGAAAAAGTGGAACACAGAATTATTTTACTAATATTAAGTAGACAAACGTTTTACTTAAATTTGCATAAGAAATTGTTTTTTTCTTTCCTGTACCAAATGTGCACTGCTGAAAACAACATTTGAACAGCCTGTAAATAATTCACTTTAATCACTCAAGTCTTCTGTACTGATTGCTGGAAGGCAAGCATTTTGTAAGATGTTGTATTAAGTTTTACAAAACAATAGAAGGATGTGCAAGGGAGGCGTTTTGTCACTATAAAAGCCTGCTTTTTGAATTTGTATGTGTGTGTTAGTGTCTGTGTTTAAGATATGTATGACTACTAGTAATATTTTCAGTCTATTTTTGCTTTACTGCGCTTTCCAATTATCTGTGCACCCTTGGCTGTTATCACAGCTGTAGTTCTCTGAATGCCTATTGTCTCGGTTAGCTTCTGATATTTCAGTGTGTTGCTGAGAGGAGGTAATAGAGATGAAATGGTATTTAAAGAGAGTTCAGAAAAAAGTCTGTTCTGTACCAGCTGTTAAAGGAAAAAGAAAGAAACAAAAAAGAAAACAATGATATCCATCACTGGCTATGAGTTCCTTACTGTGTATTGTGTACTCAGGCTACCTTATCAAATTAATCAGAGATTTGTATGCATTAATACATGAGTGCTTCTTATAGACAAGAAGTGGCTAACCTTTGTACAGGAAGATCAAAATGACTATTGTCTATCACCCTATCTGACTTTGTCATTTGAAGTTATTTCCTGCAGTTAATTAGAGTTACAGTATGTACTTTAGGCTTGTGTAGTAGTTTTTCTTTTTTATATTTGGAACCTAGAATTTGATTAAGCAAGACTGAAAATACTATACTCTTTTGTTTTTTGTCTGGGGGATAGATTACTATTAACATGCACAGAGCTAAGTGTGCCCTGATACATTACAGCCTTTGTTCAAGACTGGGACCTGCCTTGGATCTGGATTATATGGATTCTGAAATTGGACCATAAGTCATTTACAGTTCAACTGTGAGTTTGTAGATGCCACTGTATAAATAGATACAGTGATGAACTCAAGACACACACTTTAACATAATAACTCATTGCTAAGCAACAAGTGATATGTTTATTTGATGTACACTATATTGCAGAACCCAGATGCTCATAAAATGCAACTAAGTATAATAGTGTAGAGAAGGTGTGCTGCCATTTCATGGAAAATTACACTTGTAACATTTAAATAGAAGTATAGGCAGTATGCTGCAAGTTAATTTGGTCTTGCTGGCATTCTATACTGTGCAGGCGGGTTTATCAATAAATATACTGTGTGCATACAAACATAAGTCAGTTAAAGAAGGCCTTTGTAAATGTGTAATTTATTGCCTAAATGAAAAGTATCTCTGTGTGCATGGCTACTGATTTAATGCTTACTAGCCAACCCGCAGCGTACCATACACCTCATAATCAGGCCGTTTTTTAAATGATTTTTAAGCACAGGGAGAAAATTAACATTTGAAAAATCGGTAATGTAATAAATCAGCAAGAAAAGCAACATTGTAACAATGCACGGAACGAACCAACACACAATCGTCCGTGACTGAAAACTGGCAGACCGCCATCGCTCATGTGCCCACCTCCAACTCATCACTTGAGTCGTCGTCGTCTTTGCACAGTCCAGATGCACCTGTGACTCACGTAGACTTTCTGTGTTCCTGCAGGAGCATCTAAGAAGACGCATGTTTGTCGTGGATGCGAATTGCTGTATGTAGCGTGTAAAACAGTTTGCTATGGTGCACGCGGTCGTGTCTCATAACCGAAAACTTGGTTTTTAAAGACTGTTTACTTCTTGGAGTTAGTGGGTGTGACTCCTTCCTGCGTGCGCCATAGGTGTCTTACTTGCCGGCGGCTTAGTGAATCCAAGCCCCTTCCGGCGTGTTTTCCATGGATGTCTTGCCTTAGTGAATTATATATATATAGATTGGATTTGCGGAATTTACAAAATAACAATTTTATCAACAAATGATTAGTCTCACTGAAGCCAGATGCATAATATATATGTGTGGAGACAATCATGTATGAGTTTTTCTTAAAACTGGGTGGGAACGATGAGACAGATCACTGAGTGTCACATTCCTAAAACAATCTAAAACCTCGTGAAGGTATCACTATGTGATTTCGTGGTGCTCTCTTTAACGTGGTCAAACAGAAAGCAAGCTTTTATTTATGACGCACTGTCCACAGTTAAAAGTCTCCTAAAAAAACCCTATTAGGCATATATATGTGTGTTAGGTGTGCAGAGATAGCATTGTATGTTTTAAAAATAAACATAACCCGATTCAAGAAAAAAAAAACAACAATACGCTGGCTTTGAATGGTAAACGTGAAAGATATGTTGTCACAGATACTGTATGTGCTCTCTGATGTTCAGCGTTACGGCAATAGTGTATAAGTCAAAGTAAGCTTGAAAGAACTGGCAGCTATACTCATGAAAATATGAACAGCAAAATATGCAATTGAAGTAAATAGTGTGTTATACCCTCTCAAAAGGACTGCTGTTAAGAGATACAGATAATAGTATTCAAAACATCCAAATCAAGAAATCTGCCTAATAACAACAATACATTTACAGATTAGGCAACACAACACCTACCTTCTAACTGCATGTCTAAACAAATAGCTAAAAGAAGTCAATATTACTGGAAATGCAAACACTTAACACAGTTGTATTGCCAAGTAGTATTGCATTAATCAAAATGACAAACATACCGAAGCAAACAGAAGCACTTCTGAAATGCGTGTACACACATATACACACACATATAGTGGCGGACAGCTGTGGCTCATGCTGAGCCGGAACATCCAAAGAGTGGAAGGACCGGGAGAGGAGCCGTATCTCCTCTGGAACACAAGAGGGCAGCTGTCCTGGTGGGTGTTGGGGCCACGGGAACAGAGCTTGGAAGCTCAACCCTGTGGGGGTTGCTAAGCTCTGGACTGCAGCACTAGGAACAGGAACCAGGCACACCCAGAGTGCTTCCGGGTGCCCATTGAGCGCTTCCATCACACCAGCAAGTGCTGCAGGAAGACCATCAACGAGCACCTGGAACACATCCGGGTACAGTATAAAAGGGGCCGCCTTACTCCATTTGGGGAGCCAGAGTCGGGAGGCAGAGGACAGAGCTTGCAAGGAGAGGAGTGGAGGTGGCAGAAGAGTAAGGGAAGGAGAAAGAAAAGGACTGAGCTGTATTTGTGGCGATTTGTGCACTATGTGCTGTGCAAAATTGGAAAAGAAGAAAATAAAAAGTGTGAACTTTTGTAAGTGTGCCTCTTGTGCTTGTCTTTGTTGGGTTGGGTGGCTGGCATACCACCGTAGAGTTGTCACAATATATATATATTATATATAGTGACAGACAGCCGGGACCCATGCCCGGCTGGGATGCGCTTTTGACACTAGATCTGGGGGAGCAGCCATGGGATTCACGGTACATCCCCCGGAACTCTTGGTGGCAATCCCCCTGGGTTGCATCGGGGACACAATTTTGGATTACTGGAGATCATTCCTGTTGGACTCCGAGCCTACTGCCAGGGGGAGCTATGCAGCTTAACGAGCCCGTCTGGGCTGGACCACAGCCGCACCCGGAGGTGCTGCTGGAGGCATGGCAACTAGCACCTGCAGCACTTCCGGGTGCGTTATAAAAGGAGCTGACAGTCACCACTCCGCGCGCCAGAGTTGGGAGGAGGACGACAGAGCTGTCTGGGAGAAGTGGAGGAAGAGGAGTGATTTTTAATGTGTTTTTGGGTTTTCTGTTGGTGTGTTTTGGGACTGTGCTATAGCTGAGGGGCAAGGGGAAGACGTGATACCCCAGCGGAAGAAAAATAAAATCTTTTTGTTGATTATCACCTGTGCCTCTGGTGTCAGTCTGTGTCGGGTCGGCGCCTATATAGCGCCCTTGCCACACTGATGTAGTCGGCAGGATTCCTGACCGTCCTTGAGGCAGGGACCTGCAATTTTTCTTTGTGTGGCGACCCGGCACAGCAGTGCAAGGCACGTGCACTACTTTGGAGTGCGAAGTGCGCACCCCACGACACCATGGAAGCGCACACACGCGGCAGAGAGGCCGCGACACTTATGGGCTCCATAACCCTGTCAGAGCCGGTATGGGGAGGAAGAAAGCCAAGCGGACTCTAAGGTTGCCCACCCACTATCAAAAAACAAGCCAGGGTCAGCATGCCTCAAAGACAGGCCACAATGATGGGATTTAGTCCAGAAGACGGGATCTTTATGGTTGGCGATGGGCCGGATCTGCGTCAGTGGCCTGGGGGTGCCGATCCACAGCGCGACGAGCTCGAATACGAGCGAGGTAGGCCTGGCCCTGGGACTGCTCCATGAGATGCTACAGCAGCTGGAGAAGAAGGTCGGCATGCCCCTAGGGGCTATAATTCAATGGCTGAGGTGGCACAGTGCTGGATTCTCTGGCCGGACTGATGCAGCGGTACAGGTAAGTGACGTCTGTACCGGAGATTATGAAGGGGGGACAAGCAAAAGGGCCGCGGTATTGATTGGTTCCGCATGCCGAGTAGCTACACCTCCAACACGTGACGCCGCAGTGATAACTGAGTGTGCGGCTGGGGCGGGACTGATCCAAAGATGCCGACTCCTCATCCAGGAGGAGAACAGCCCTTGCGGGACGAGCCGCTGTGCCCCATGGGGCTCAGCTGAGGGAGGGGTACTGTCACGGACAAAAGGGATGCCCCTTTGACGCTAGATCTGGGGGAGCAGCCAAGGGATTCACGCTACGTGCCCGTAACACCTGGTGGCAGCCCCCCTGGATTGCATTGGGGATACAACTTTGGAACACTGGAGGAGGACGACAAAGCTGTCTGGGAGGAGTGGAGGAAGAGGAATGCTTTTCAATTTTTTGTGTTTTGGGACTGTACTGTAGCTGAGGAACACGGGGAAGACATGATCCCCCAGCTGAAGAAAAATAAAATCTTTTTGTTGATTTTCACCTGTGCCGGGTTGGCACCTATATAGCGCCTTTGCCACTATATATATATATATATATATATATATATATATATATATATATATATATATATATATATATATATATATATATATACACATACAGTAATCCCTCGCTATATCGCTTCGACTTTCACGGCTTCACGCTATCGCGGATTTTATTTGTAAGCATAACTAAATATATAACGCGGATTTTTCGCTGCTTCGCGGGTTCTGTGGACAATGTGTCTTTTTACTTCCTGTACATGCTTCCTCAGTTGGTTTGCCCAGTTGATTTCATACAAGGGACGCTATTAGCGGATGACTGAGAAGCTAACCAATCAAAGCACGTAGTTAAGTTCCGGTGTGCTGAATGCAGTGTTAACCAGAAAGTCTCGTCTTGCTCATTCAGCATCAACGTGTTTCGCTGTGTAAAGAGTTTGTAAAGACTTTTGTGCTCTTTTGTGTTTATCTTTGTACATAGTCAAGCCCTTCATTATGGCTCCAAAACGATCTGCTCCTGCTACTGCTTCAGGGTCTGTGCCCAAGCGCCAAGGGAAGATGTTAACGATTGCGTTTTAGATTTGTTGAAGGAAGGGAAACGCTACACCACTGTAGGACACCATTACAGCATCAATGAGGCTACGATTCTTTTTATTTAAAAAGTAGGAAAGGAATATAAGATCTACGGCCGCAGTGTCCTTTTAACCAGAGTGCAAAACGAGTTGTAAGTGGATGTAATAAGGATTGAAGGCTGCCAGAAGAACAACGACGGCAGTGCTACACAATCGCATGAAGTGGCTCCTTTAGAAGAGCTGTAACGCTCTCCTTTGTTGTGCAGTAAAATTAAACTCATTGTTATCAGACAAGTCATCGTGTCATTGTTGGTGAGTAACTATAATTAATTTTCTACTTACACTACTTAGTACATGTACGTACGTTTAGTGTCACTGTACACACATTTACTGTATAATAAAAAGAAAAATGTTTCAAAACTACTGATAAATTTACAGTGAAGCAATACTATTATACTTTATCACAAAGCACAAATAATTTAACTTAAAATGAACCACAGTTATGTGTTGTATATGTTGATCTTATGCTTAAAAATCCTTCCATTTCTGATAATGATATAGCACCTCATAGAGTTGGAAAAGGCATAAAGATGGCCTAAAGAAAACCCATAACTGATTCAAGGTTGATCTCTCATAGGAGATGTGCTAAAAGTGTCAGCCAGCTCCAGCGTCTATACACCTGGGAAACATACATAGGATGCTAGGTGTTACAAGGAGTATTTTATACTGCTCCACTGTCCCCTGACGGAGCTTGATGTGTAGCAAACTGCACATGGTGCCGGTAACATTCAGTGACATTTATACATGAAAACTCAAAATGGTTAAAAATAGCTACACCATTAGTGATGGCTGCTATGTATTCAGCCATATCAAAACTGATTTAGTTGATTTGTAAGTAAAAAAAAAGGAAGTAGCCAGGTGAAAATTAATTGATATTCATTTGATTTTTTATGTTCTCATTTATATCTGTAAAACTGCTATAACTCTAGACTCGCCTGTATACTGGATATGTGGCCAATAACAATTTGAAAGTTGTGGTAAGTGCAACGGATCACTACATCCTACATATGTAAAAAGAAAGAAACAAAGACATGCACAGAGATCACTAATAATCTAAAGTTCTGGCACATTTTTTTTTCCCTAAGATGTAAATTGATTTGGGTACCCAGCAGATATTTAGGTGTTCCATTCTGAAAACTTGTAGGTATTTAAAACTTGCAGTTATTTATTCTGAAGTGATATTACAGTTATGAAAAATGTATAAATAAACTACTACACTACTGCATTTGCTTTAACACTGAGTTCCATTTAATTTATTCTGATATAACACATTTCTCAACAGAATAGTGTGGTACACAAATTTCATAAATGAAAAGAAGAATAAAATAAGAATACCATTAAAAAATAAATGAATGAGAAGAAACAATAAACTGTAAAAGTCATGGCTGCACCTCATGACACTCTGTTTTATAAGTAACTAGCCAGGTTAACTGTCAAAAACAGGCAAGAGAATACATTTTAAAATTTGATATATCTTGCCATTGCTAGTAGGCCTTTCCTTGATGTCTTCATGTGTCTAAATCTCTCTTGTCTGGCATACCCTTTCTCAAGCATATTCCTTTAACGCCTGCTTCCAGCAGACTCTGTCATTTCAAAGCGTCATGCTCACCTCCTCTCCACTTTTCGACCACCACCAATGATAGATGTGCTCCAATTACCTGCAGTAAAAACTTCATTTGTATTCTTGCAAATACTTCTCATTTTAGTAGGAGACTCTCAGCATGCCTCCTACTGCTTTACTTTTTCTTGTGTGTCTCAGTTTCTCTTACCCAGACCTTACTATGTCGATTGCATCACCAAAGCCAATCTGACAAATCAGACTGCGTAAAGGGACCAGAGAGACAGACAGTCTCACACACATACGCGCACACACACACTAATATTTTATTATATGGTAGATAAATATTCAAATAACTCTTTTTAGATCTTGTCACTGTTCCCATTTATGTGAGCTATTGCTTTGTGCTGTGTTCAGCAACATACACTAGGGTAAGTGTAAAGATTACCATTAAGGACTGCCCAATTAACCTGATTAAAAAAAAAAAGCTGGAATTAAGCATGAACATAATTAAAGAAATTCTTAAGCACAAGCTTACTTAAAGGGTAACCTTAGCTAGCCTTTTAAGAAACTTAAAAGAGTACTTGAACATAAATGAGAATTTATTAAGCAGCAAAGGGCTGAAGGTAGAAATATTAAAAGGCAATAATTAATTAAACAAAGCAGAATATATCCTTAACTGAATGGTTTAAAACACACAAACAAAATAATGAAATGATAATTAAGTAATTGGAAACAAGCAAGAATGACAAGGAACAACCAGGAAACAAAATAACACTGAAGTAGTCAAGAAGCCAAAAAAAACTAATGTGCCTTTACAATGGTAAAGTCTAACAAGAGGAAATTAAATGTTAGCTTAAAAATTAAAAGGAAAACTTCAAACAAGAAAGCTACACTAAAAATGCCAGCACACTTACTATAAATGTCAAACAACAAAACCTCAACCCAAAAATCAAGAAGTCAACCCCAAACCAAGAAAAAGAGAATAACCAAAATTGCAGGATGCCTGACAGCAAATATAGTGAATAGGTACATATGCCAAGTCATCCAGTCGTATGTTTACAACATCCAAAACATATACTTTTACTTAAATGGTGTTAAAGAAACACTTCTAGAAATCGCTTTCATGTCATAGTGTTGAACCAGTACTTCTGTACCTCAGTGTATCATTTTTTGAAAGAGTATTCCTGTAAGAAATAAGGAAGAAACTGAAGGATCCAGAGGACAACTATAATAAGCAAAGGGATACTATGCAAGCTCAATATAGACTAAAAGTCGAGTTGTAGAATAAAGATACTAGTGCTACACACAGTGTCAAGGTGCTGCACACCTTTTCTTAATATATACATTAAAAATAAAACAAACAACACAAACAAACAAATACAATTTAAAAATGGACTAACCTATGTAAATAGGAGTGAGTTCAGTCTCAAAATAATGCTCACATATACTTGCTAAATACATTTCACTAAAATGAAGAATGTTATATGGTATGGGGAGCATAATTATATTTCAAACTAGATGTGTTACTTGGCTTCTCCCAAGAAATTTCACAAGGCAATGGGGCCTCAGTTAAAGTGCCGTCAATTAATCAGATCAGTGTCAGTTCTACTATTGACTTTACTGTATACGACATTTGTAATTTTTCCCCTTTTTTTTCTTTCTTTTAAACCTAGGGCTAATATTATTGGCAGGCAGTATAGTGTAGTAGTTAAGGCAGTGGACCTGGGACTTCCAACCCCGAGATTGTGGGTTCAAATCCTGCTATTGACACTGTGTGACCATGAGCACGTCACTTCACCTGCCTGTGCCCCAGTTTTAAAAACAAATGTAACCAGTTGTATCTCAAATGTTGTAAGTCACCATCACTACTGCTGCTTACAATTAAACATGCTATACAAAACTGCATTGAGTAAAACATTTCTACATTAGATAAATTCCTGCTTTTCCTACTGATTTGGCTTTTGTTGATGGATCTTCACTTACTCATATCGCTCACTTAAGTATTTTGTTTTTGTGGTATTCTTAGTTAGTGCCATAACTAAAGGCAGTCAATAAAGTTCAACACATCACATCTTATTTTAACTTAATACAAACTGCAATGACAATCTGTAAATGTAGGTTACCCATGCAAAGAATTGAATATTTTTACTTTTGCAGTTGATTTCTCTAGTGCTTGAAGTAAAAGAAAATAACTGCCAGTACTATGTTTTGGAGGTTTATTAAATGATCAGGGTCCCCCTTTAAAGTGTAAAGGTGTGAATGTATATATAAAAAATTTTAGCAGTATAACAGGGGCTGTGGGGAATATCCCTGTTCAAAGTAAGCAGAAACGCATGTAATGTAAACGATTTCAAAGGGTTGGGGTGGGGGTTCATAGATGAAAATGAATATTATAATTGAGTAGCTCATGAAGGACCTGTTAAGTTTCAACTTGCGCCGTTGGTTCCCCTTGTCTTGGATCTGAGGACATCAACTCCGGCCTCTGCTCATCTCTCCCTTCCTTTTTGCTTCTAGTGAAGCAACATGTATGCTCACAACCACAGTGGCTGGAACCGGAACACGAGGCTTATAGTGTGCTTGCTAGTCATTGAGTTTCACATCTTCCTTAAGCTTCACATAACGTTTGCCTTCCATTTCACACCTCAGTTTACACCACAAATGTGATTTTTCTTTCTTCCGGTATAGGACACCATCTCTGCCATAGTCATCTCTTCACTCTAATGGATAGTGGTGCTGCCATTTGCTTCTGCTGTGTCCTTCTTTTGAATAAAATCACCTCTAAGGATAGCAGAGAGCAGGTACAGCAGAATATTAATAAATATCAGCAAATACAAACAAAAAAAACCCTTTTTTTATAATGTAACCAAATTTTTTATTGGAGGGTGTGTTATCGCTAAATATTGGTATACTTTATCAACATGCCCTTTCTTAGTGGCTGTCTACTGCTCTGCCAAAATTCAGCTTTTTAAATAAATGGGAAATAGTGTTTTTGTTGATGAGTGAGTGAGTCAACATTTCATAATAAAATATACAGATTCTGGCTTGTATATGTTTGTAGTGAAGGTCTTTGTGGTGCAATCATTAAGCTATCAAGGTTTCCTTGGGATATTATGTTCATTTTATAACACAGTTGTCTCATTTATTATTATGTTTGCACCACATTTGACAAAAAAGCTGAAAAAGAAGCCTACTTCCTAAATAGGCACAAAGGGTGGACTTGAGTTTCCCCTTAAGAGGTTGTAATATTTCATTTTCCGAATAATAATAAGCACCCATACCTCTTCTGCTGGCTTCATATGCACTGGACTTTGTATGGTAATATAAGTTGGCAAAAAAGTTTGGTTCACTCAAAACAGTCTGAAAAAAGGACTGCTTTATTTTTCTTCATATTCTAATCACAAACTTTAATGTGGACAAGTGAATCAGTACTAATAATTAAAGCAGTCAGCTACCCTAAAGAATGAAAATTTAAGGCTTAACCCCTTTCTCTAAGCTTCTTTCTCTGCTCCTTTCCTTTATTCCACTTCCCCATGGCCCATTCCTTTTTTTGCATGTTACTGATCAAAGTAACATTAGTTTCTTCAATGCCTTTTAAGACTGAAAAACAGATGTGGCATAGATTAACTTGAAAATTTCATACAGTTGATGAATCCCAGACATAAAAGCTAAAGATTCTGAATCAGTCCAAGGTCCTGAATCAACACTGAGATTTTCATTTTCTGCTGAATCTTGTTAAGCCCTGTGTCATTTTGAGACTATTTAAATTATATTTAAATCTTTAAAGTTTATATATATATATATATATATATATATATATATATATATATATATATATATATATATATATATATATATATATATATATATATATTAGTTTGTAGTAAAAAAGTTGAAGATCTTGATTCCCAAACTTTAGGCTCATCTTACCACAGTATTGCTTATGTTCAATTGTGCCTATAATATTAAGTAGCTTTTGCACAAAATAACTGCTGGGGACATCTATTTCTGTAGCTACCCGAGTTACCTTGCACATGGTAGCAAAAACGAAACTATAAGTTAATGCAAAGTAAATAAACTGGGCTAAAATCAAACACAACAATGTCCAGCAACATGCTCTTTGTGGTCTTTGAATTTAGAAATATATAACTCAACAGCAGCAAAAGAGAATAAGAGTTAAAACTGATGTCAAGTTATAGATTTTTCTCTGATTTTTATACTCTGACAAGTTTTCTCAATTTTGTCAATTAACATTCATGTGCACATGGGGATACGAGTGCAAAGCATGCAAAAGGTGAGATTAATCAAAGATAAAAGCTGAGTGAAAACAATGTAAATGTATGCATACCTCTGCTACAACTTACATAAGCATGACATTTACTGAAAGCAAAGCTTGTGGAGCTATGGTCTGGCAATCTTGTAGAGATCCCACTAAAAAGGGGCTATGGTGTCCAAACCATTCAAACAGGTCACATTAATCAGAAACAAAGAAGAGTTATAAAGTATAAATATTAAAATACCAAACAATGTGCATCTGTCTCTCCCCCTAATTCACTGGTGAAGAGCCCTGCCTTCAATTCAAAAGAAGTCTTATGGGAATCTATTTTCTGTTTACGATGTATGCTGATTTTTCCAGAAGTAACTATTATCATTTTTTTAGCAAAATATGCATGTGTTTTGCTTGTTTTGAGCATAAAACTGGATAATAGACATGTAGGTTATGTGACATGAGAAACATGAGAATTCATTTCTTTTTTTGTATGGATGTTTTTTTCTACATTGTTTGTTGTTGTACAGCATTAGTCACCATTTGATTCCATTATATCATAAACTCTTGTTCTGTATAAAAACATAAGACAAATTTTTTTTCTTGGCCATCACTAGAAACTACACAGAGCAGGGAACATATACAAATGTATAATTTTTGAGCAGAGCATTCCTTTAAGCCATAAGTTTATGCTCATCCTATCACTTGATGGAGAGTCTGTGTATTTTTGAGAACTTAAGATACTTTTGAACATTTAAAGCTTGAACCCCATTTTGGACCTGTGCAAGCTTTGAACCCTACCTTTTGAGTTTGAGGTCAACATTGGCTCCAACTTTCCTTAAAAGCAGGCAAAAGTAATGAAATTTTTCATTTAAGACAGTAATATATACATTTCTGCATCAGAAAAAAATGTTTGTTTATGTAAATAAGAATAGACCCCAGCCCGAACTCTCACGAAAAAAGTATTCAGAAGCTGATGACCTTCAACAAGGATGCTGGATTCATTTAGGTATTGTCTTCTTTAAACCATATAAAGCCTTTAGTTGGCTCTCAATACTAAACTATATTCGACATCCTTTTTTAATTAGCTTTTCTTCAATGATTCCTATTTATTTAGTAACATCCTTAATTGAGAAAAAAAATTAAATTGACTGTGGCCATTCTTCTGCTTATCTAAAAGAATTCATCATAGCGAATCCCAAGGTTATGTGAAAATGAAACATCATTTAAGAGTGTGCGTTGAACACCCTAAGATCTCACATTATGGTACAGAACAGCGACTTTGAAGCTGGATGAAAATGACAACAATAAATTAAAAAATTAAAAATAAATCTAATAACATAAGAAAATATTCTTTCAGGTGTGTAATCTAAGTGCTGGACTGCATTATTAAGGTCTACATTACTATCTGAAATGGGATATTTTTTAAAAACAATAGAATTTTGGACGATTCCTATTTTTACAAACTTGTATTACTGAATCTAAACCAGTAATTTAGTTAGTTAGTTATTTTTAATATTATCCCATGGCACCATTAACTTTTTTTCCTATGGGCAGTGCCATTTTGAGACTTTAGGAGTGACAGTTGCTAAGATATTGTTAAAGATGACATCAGGTATCACAGATGGCTGACATTATGTATCAAGTGGCATTAAGGCAAGACCCTTAGACTTCCAAGTAGTCTAAGCTTGAATTAAACTAAAAGACTCAAGAGTTTTATTTACTTGTTTACATAAAATGCTCTTTTTGTTTGTGTAATCATTTCTGTCTCTGACTACTATTTACATCTCTCATTCTGAATGTTTTCTCTTCAACTTTCACTATGATTTTTTTGTTTGTTTATTAGATTCTTGCTCATCTGGTTATGACTAGCTTAGTTTCCCCGATTTTGCTCTTTCTCTCCTGATTACAATACTAGAAACAACTGCTGCCAATTGCAGTAAGTACAATATCATTGCTCAATATTTTCCTATTACATTTGTTAGAGGGATGAGAAATATACTATTAGTGACTTCACAATTAGAAAATCACAGAAATGACACAAGCTGTAACATGTGTTATTGTGTCTGAAAACAGCCAAACAACAAACTACTAGGCAGATAAAGAGTCAATACTACCACACACATTTTACTAATTTATTGAGAGGCCTCACATGGACATTATAAGAAGCACTATAAAAATTTAAAATTGTCTAACTGGAAGATGCTTTGATAAAGCTTATAAAGCTATATAAACCAATGGACCATTTGACACCTTATTCTTTGCAGAGGAACAGGAGGTTGTTTCACCTGTTAAACAAGCTGCTTGAAATTACAGAAAGCAATGTATTCTGATCAATCACGCTATCTGGAATGTTACAACATTTTTCATTCATACCATTACTAGCCTATTTAATCCAGTTGTGGGTCACAAGGACCAATGTTGATCCCAGCAATCCAAGCAACCTCAGGCATACATCAGAAACTAACCTTGGATAGCATGTCATCCTATCATAGAGAAAACTGACAGACAAAGCAACATTGGTACAAAGGTCTTTGTGATGAGGGAGAAAAATATACAGAGACATGGAGACTATGTTGATTTCACCGTTCAGGGGCAACTGGGCGAAATGACAACTCGGCGACAACCTTTACCAGTTAGGTAATAGGTGCAAAGAGATTTTTTAATGATATTTAATTGACAACATAGGTCGCCGGAAAATCCACAGAATCACTTGCTTCACGAGAGTCCCAATACGTTGAGAGTAAAGATATTCCTTAAGCCGTACTCGCAGGTCACCTTTTGTATTCTAAATAACCTTATTATATGATTACAATCAATACAATTTATATAAAGGATTAGCAATTTCGGTTGCAGAAGATAATGTAAGATAGAGTTTGTTCCATCTGCAGAATAAAGTTCATTTGTCAATTATATACATTTATTTTCAACATTTTAAATCACGTTGTCATTTAAATGTAATTAAAGAATCTCTTTGAACCTAACTATTACCTAACTGGTAAAGGATGTCGCTGAGTTCTATTTTGCCAAGCTGTTTCTTCGCCGGATTGTCTTTCGCCAACTTGTCTTTTTGCCCATTTTCCACCGAACCTGATTTCACACCTACATCCACTGGAATCGGAACAAGAACCCAGGCAAAAGCACAAATGACAGTGCTACAAAGTAGCCTGGCATCATAATTTTAAGTAGGATCATTTTGAGTACTGCTACCCAGAAATGTGGAGCTATAAAGAATCGTCACAAGATTTATTTTACTGTATAGAATTCTTTTTATAGTGTACACCACTATAACCCAAAAAAATTGTACATAATGTTGGGCAAAGGCAGAACTACAGTACATGAAACATACACGAAAACAAAGTTTTTAAGATGCTTTAGATTTAGTTCCAGATTTCACAAACCTAATTCACGGATCATGGAGCAAGAAAACAACAATAAAAGAAGAATATCAGGACTGTTTGTTCTATTTTTTCATTCTGTTAAACACTGCATCCTGTATTACAAAGCAGACTCAACTCAAGTTTAAAAATATTAAGCCCAAGAAACATTAATACTTTCTATATTACCTTAGGTAAAACCTTTCTGAGTTCACAAAAACACAGGCTGTCATTTGAAATAAAACATAAACCAGACAAACCAAACAGGAGACCAAGGGAGTAAAGCAAAGAATTTCTTTTAGAAAGGAAATCATGTTGTAAATAAGCTAACATTCTACTTTTGATCAAGAGGAAATTGGGACAGTCTGGGCTTCTGCCATTCACTTACATACACAAACATGCCGACACTGCAGACATGCGCACAGAGCCCATACACTGTATTGTTGCTTAAAACTTAAAAGCACTGACCTGAAGTTCAAAATAAAGAAAAATCAGCTGCCTGAAAAGTGTGAGGATGCAGAGTGTTGCACACACTGAAAGGAAAACTAAAAATATACAAACAGATTGCTTTGAAAATGTGAACCCACTACCAGTGATCCAAAGCACAAGGATTGACTTAAATTATTTCGATAAACAAAGGATTTTCAATCTTTTAGGCAAGCAGTGTGGAGCATTTGTTTAAGACTGCACTTCAATCCCTGAGGCTGTGGGTTCAAATGCTACTACTGACACTGTGTAAACATGAGTAAGTCACTTCACATGCCTGTATTTCAATTTGAAAAACTAAAAATTTGTATAACCATTTGCATCTATCAAAGGCTGTAAGTCGTTTTAGATAAAGAACAAAAAATAATCTGTTGCGCTACAAAAGCTATCAAAAGTACTGAAATATCGCCAAGTATTGATTTTAACATGTTAAATTTACATCAATACTCATTTTTCATGATATCAAATTAATAGCGTACTTTATGAATGCACTTCTGGTTCACTCTAACCCTTGACAGTTGAGCCTCGTATTCTATCAGTTGGCACAGATAGAGTAGTACCCCCAATTTCTACCAACTCACAAGTATTAGCAACATCAGTGCCCTCGGAGCCTTCAAAAGCACACTTAATTGACAACGTGAGTAGCTGGAGAAGTGTCTTGAAATACTCTGGCATTGTGGCAAATGAGGACAGAAAACAACTAGATACATGCAAGCCTGTATGCAAGATTTGATACCACAAAATACCAGCTAAAGGGGCTAACAGAACCAGTCAGACAAACACTTGAAAGACTGACATGCAAATTAATACAAAGAATTTCAAGAGGTATCTTATTTCTAAATTATAGAAAAATTAAGAAGTATAAACCTTTAAACTGCTGCATTTGAAGTAGAGATGTGACAACCTTTCTACTTTCTATAGGTTAAAATGTTATTTGTAGTCAAACATTTAACGCATCAAGACAGAGGTCTGCATTTTTTTTTCTGTGCTGTTGATTTAGCACTTGAGTTCCATTGATTACCTTGATTTTTAACCTTTCGATGTGAAGTGTGCTTCCGCAGCACTTTGTTTAATTTAACTCAGACCAATTTTAAAATTATTTTTCATCACTTTTACTATAAAATGTAAGGTGCTGTAACTTTTCAGTGATCAAGTACAGAAACAGTGGCAAGACTCCTCCGTGTGCTCGTATAGTTCCAGCTGTGCTTCAGAGCGTGTATTTAGTATATCAAGGCATCATTTGTAGCCCAACAAAAATACAATTCACAGAAAAGCACGCTGAAATTCTAGTCTTAGCTTGCAAAAATTTGGAAGTTATAAAGACATCTCAGTTATTTTACACAAAAATGCAACATGCACTCTTCGTACTTATGCAAAGTCTTCAAGTGTGTTAGTGGTCTATTTTGTGTTTTACTTTTAGGAACAATTGCTTACAAAAGAACATATTAGTGTTTTTGTCACTTGATTGTTTGCTTAATATTTGTTTTAATATTTGAATATATACTGTTTACAAAATACTGTAATACTTATTCAATTAACACTTAAAAACATTTGTAACATTTCATTGTACTACTTAGGTAACAGTATTTGTTTTCATCAATGTAAAAAAAACTATTGACAGGATTTAAAATTCTTCTTTACTTTTTAATATTTACAGGACTTTACTCTTAACTTTTACAGAAGATTTTAAGTATTTGCATTTAAAGACTAAAAATTCTATAATTTGTTTCCATCAATATAAAGATTTTGACATGTCATTTTATTTAAATACATTTTTAATGGGTTACATTATATGCCGTATTTGTATACTAAATTGTTATGGAATTTCAGTATTTTTCATAATATTGCATCGAAGTTTGAAAGTTTGGTATTGTGCCAACCTGAAGTTGTACTATATAGCTCAACTTTTTCTCAGTATTGTTTCCTAACATGTGAGGACATCTAATTTTGACATTAAAACTAAAGGAGAGCAACTAATAATACAAAGAAAACCAATAAAATAATTACAGGGAGCTATAAAAATATGAGGACTCTGTAAAGAACCACCGATGAGTAAATGTCTAATAGCCACCAGCAACCTTAGAAGCCACAGAGTTTAAAATCTCTCAATTACTAATTTGAAAGTTTTGTCACGCACTATTTTGTGTAAAATGTCTGACTGCCACTTTAATACTCATCGGGGACCTGCTGTGGAAGCCTAAATGAGTCATTTCATCAGGCACTGCTCGAATGCTAGAAATAAAGAAACAATTTTACAAAACATGTACAATTTGTAAGTAACTATAAACCAAATGTTACTGAATGATAAAGTTAATGTTTGATAGGCTGTGTTAATGGAATACCTGTAATGTGTGTGGTGCTCACCAGACAAATTAAAAACTACAGTAATTCCAATGGACCTTTATTAAAATGGTTTGGAGGGGAAATCTTTGTTGAGTCATAAGCCAACTAGCAAATCTTCAGAGGACTAAAAACAGAAAAAAATGCTCAGAGATAGTCAAGCCTCCGGCTTGCAAGGAGCTTTAGATTAAGTGTTCCAAGAGCTAGATCTCCATGGAAAAAAAAAAAGATCTGTGAGATTTTAAAGAAAACAATACCACAAGAAAGCTATGAATGAAAGCATGCAGGACATTTCCTAGGTTACATTCACATGTTTGGAAAAAGCAGAAAAACGATTTCAGCTGTGTAAATTGACAATGGCCTTGCGCGGCTGACGGAGAGAGCAAGAGCCGAGCTTTCTGTCATAACTCATATTACCGGCTCACTTGGGACAAACAGCGTTATGAAGTGATATTTTTTTATTGTGATCACATGCAAAAGTGTTAATTGGTTCCAAATGAAGGCTTATTAAGTATGCTGTTTGATTTTTTTTTCTTACCTTTAAAACACTGCTCTGTTTCCAGACATCATAATATGATATGCAATACAGGTATGAAGTGAATGAGGGTGAAAAATCTATTAAAAGCAGGTGCTTTCATACAGGTGTGGTTACTGAAGAAATCCAAATGCCTAGCACGCACAGAGCAGTGTAAAGTGTACAAGAATTGGCCAGGCCTTGCTGCATATAGTTCTAAATATCATGCCTATAAGAAAAAATGCATACATGCTGTGGCTTACTTTTAAACTAAGAGAGCAACTTCTAGAGAATCCATCTTTGTGGCTTCCATTATTCCTAAGATACAAAGAAAAATATTTTTTTTCCTAGTAACTAAGGCTTTGGGGATCTCCTTATTTGGTCCTGTGAGCTTCAATCACTATATAAGAAACAAAACCTAATCTAAAATAAATCTGTAAACCACTGCAAGTGCCTGTTCAATAAAATATGCAATCAGTATAAACAGCTATATCTCATATAGTTCTATTAGTAGTGTTTTAATTGGATTATGCATTGTGATGCATTCAGCTCTCTGGTAATGACAGCAAGCCTTGTTACATCACAGTAAACCATAACCTCATCACTAATGACTCTAAAATGCTTACTCCTCCAGTACTCAAGTAAACATAAGGTAGCAGACTTTTTGTATTTCACGTTGCAATTCTCTTTTTGCTACTTTTTAGCACCCTAACACTACAAAACAATAGCCACCTCAGCTCCTCAATAAAATTACAAATTTGAGGGTGCACAGAAGAAAAAAAAATAGCTAAGAGTTAGGCTTTTATATCCTTGTTTTACTTCAACTTTTGCATTTGTTTCCTCTCACTAATTTTACGCTGATTGAATACAGACAACTCCTACTGTTTTAACCCTAAAAAAGGTCTTCATTATCTGACTTTAAAAATTAATGATTTGTAGTCCTCTGGACCAGACATTTTTGATCTTGGCCACAACAGAAATTATTTAATTTTCTAACATTTCCTTTAAGTCTTTTCTTACTAATACAGGAAAACACATTAATTTCTTCTATCTAATATCACAGCTATAGTGTCACAGAATCAACACATATACTATAATATATAATATGTGATTACACAACCTCTTATGGCCCTGATGTTGTGCACAATGATTCCTTATAAATTATCTTTTAGCTCAATCATTAGACAAGAGACAGGTATTTTCAACGGCAAATTCTACTTTGGCATGTACATGGAGGGCGATGTGTGTGGAATGGAGGGGTAACCGCTGTAAAACATGACTGTGAGGTTTAGGGTAGCTGGTGGGGATATGAGAGGTGATTAAGGGGCAAGTATAAGAGAGAAGGTGTGGTAGAGAAGAGGGTGGTATGAGACAAGAATTAAGGAATGCATATTTTAGGGCATGGATCTACAAAGTTGGTTGTGGAGGGCCACAGGAGCTGCAGGCTTTTGCTCCTCCTGCACTTGCTTAATTAGAAAACAATTTTTGCGAACAACAGAGCTTATTCAATTTTACAGTTTTTCTGTGTTTTATCCTGTCATGTCAGGACATTCTTATATCATACATTTTTTTCTTTCCAAAGATATCATTCAAATGATAAGTAGTCTTAAGAGGATTAGCAATTCTCAGTCCTTAATTTTCTTCCAAATATTTAGTTCACTATGAATACACATCAGCTTAAACAAAAACAATTTAAATGAACCTGCTTGTTCCTTTGTCATTTGCATCTTATTGCAAATAAGTAATTTAAAACAGTAAATGCAGATGTTTAAGACAATAATAAGCAGTTAAGTATGGAGAATCCTAACAAATGAGTTGGAACAAAAACCTGAAGCCACTACAGCCAACCATAACCAACTTTGCAAACCCTAGATTATGGAAACAAAGTCTGAGAGAAGTGTAAAAAGGAAGTAGTTGGTGTAGACAGAGTTATGTGTATAATCAATTATAAAATGGTGATGTGGAGAATAAGCATGATGAAGAAAGAAAAGGTGTGGTGGCTGGCAGTGATGGGTGAGAGGATTGGTGGTTAATGTGACTGAAAGACATTGGGAAGTCTAGATGGTAATATGGATGGCTAAGGGAAAATTTATATCAAAGGAAGGATATTAACATAATGGGAAGTAATTATGGGAAAATTATCCTTTTATCACCTCAACAGGTGCCAAACAAGTTTGTTTCATTGCTTTGACCCTTTTTGTCACTTACCACCATGCTCTCCTTGTGGTCGCTGACATCAAATAATGAGGTCCACAAGAGTCTAGGGCTATATGTCAGATCCTGTACCAAAAGATGCCCCTGGCAAGGTATATGAGTCCCTAGAAATAACTACCGTCTGGAGGCACTTTGGAATTTGATCACCAGCTTCCATTCTTAAGCAGCAAACTGACCAAAAATGCAACACAAAAGTGTCTCAACCACATATGAGCTGTACCTGGAAAACTTAACAAAACCACACTGTTAGAGTATGGTGGAACAATATCTTCAAGAAGGAAAGTTCATTATTTTTAAGGCTGCATTAAACCATTCTCCTTTATAATAGTAAAACTTAAACTATCTATCATTCTCACCTAAAACATAAGATTCCATAACCGATACTTTCAGACAACATTCTGCATCAGCTATGTGGGATGTGGCACCAATTCCACAATCCTCACTCAGGTAAAGATGACCACCACTGAAGTCATGATCATGCAGAACAAATGCCACAGGGAAGGTCTAACACATTAAAATGACACAATCCCCTCTTCCCACACAAGTCATCCCATCCTAGCTCAGTAAAGGTCAAAGAACCAGCAGTATATGGGAACATACTTAGGGCAAATGATACAATCAATAAATAAACAATGTATATTGTGTAGAAACTGCAAAATACTCTTAATGAATATCAGCATTTAGTTTAGGGTGTCAGGAGAAGGCTCTGAATTGCCAAATAGCAGCGGGAAGGAAGATTTCCAGAGGTGCTTCATAGTATACCATGGTGGAATGTGCCTGTGGCTAAAGGTGCTCCAAGACTGCATCTCCTGGAGGGAATGGGATCGGGTGTTCTAGCATACGGCCGGGGTCCTTGCCCAGCCGGGACGCCTCCATGCTGAGAGGACCAGGGGAGCAAGCATGGCCAGTACGTTACCTCCCCCAGGACACTAGATGGCAACCCCCCTGGGTTGCAGCTTGCCTCGGACTTCCGCAGGGCTTCATGGGAGTTGGAGTTTGGTGCAGCCCTTTTGGGATCCGCAGGTACCGCCAGGGGGTGCTGCAGCTTGGAGTTGCTGAGCCCTTATGAGCAGTCCTTCCGCCACACCAGCAGGGTGTATTATAAAAGGAGACAGCAGTCAATACTCCGGAGGCCAAAGACAGGAGGAGGGGTGGAGGAAGAATAAGAGACAAAAGTATTGTGTGGAGTTGTGCTTGTGGGCACTGCGTTGTGCCTGAGGGAACGGGGAAGGCGTTGCCCGCAGGTAAAAAAATAGAAATTAAACATTTATTTATTTTATCAGTGTGTCTCCCGTGTCGGGTTGGCACTCATATAGCACTTTTCAGTCATAGTGTTCAGCAGAAAACAGGATATAAGTGATTAAGAAGAGTGTAAACATGATGACAGTATCAGGATGCTGAGTAGTGGTGGTGGTGGTTTTGCTGCATCTGAGTCCACAGTAATAGTGGGTGGGTTTGGGAATATTACAGGCAGAGTCAGCAGTTAGGAAATATTCTTACACATGCAATGTGTGCTAAAGGACCAAGCTGAAATAAAAACACTGTGCTTTAAGCATATGGTCTCTTTTAGCCTTCTCCATGGAATATCATACATTATATTAAATGTAGACCTTATTCCTTCATTAAAGAGGTATTATAAATGGGTGAAAAGAGGTGTCTTCCAATTCATCAGTGCATGTGTCTGCTATGAAGAGGTTCATACTTTGCTTTAATTTTGTGCTAGACACATGTTTGCCAGTATTGCTACCCATTTACAACTGCTCAGAGCTGAGACAAAATCCAGATCCTTAGCACTCAAAGAAAATGAGCTCATGATGAACATTTCATCAAAAGTGCACATTTTTCTCAGAGCTTTGATCCCTGTGGCACTACAATGTGTATCAACTGTCTTGTATTTCAGCTGGCTGCTTCCATTTTATTTATAAAATTCCGCAACTCCTGGGGAGCTAAACCACAGTGCAAAGATATAGTACCACTGGATAAGTTAAAAAAAAGGACTAACCTCATCTGATTTAAATTTCCTTTGAACAAAAGACAGTTTGGTTAAAGAAAGCACTCTACAAGAAGCAATAACTTCATGTCTACTTTTATGAAGTGTGACTTGCTTCTAAAGCTATACAGATTTTGAGTGACACATTTAAACAAATTGCTGGCACAATTTTGAGTTCAATGCTCTCTAAAAATAGCCTGGTGCAATCCTCAATTCCCATGCATTAAGAAAAAAGAATTCATGCTGACTTACTAAGACACCCCTTCCAACCCCTCTAAAAGATGAAGATAAACACCGCATTTTCTTACTGATAGATGTCTTTTCTCAGTGCTGTCCTGGTTAGAGGGTTGTCCGCTTGAGGTGCCATGCTTAAAGAGCCCAGCTTCAGGACAAGGGTGTCTTCTTTTTTCAGGAATCCTACAGCTATAATCAGAGACAAACCGTTATGTGGAGCAAACTGCACAGCATGAACGTGCAACTTTTTCATAAGCAGAAATTCATTAAAACGTTTTCATTCTGGTTATCTTGTTTGATTTTCTATAAAGTAGTTTGTGGTGGTATTATCAGTGAAAGGTGTTATATAGAATAAGAGTACACGAGAACCTGACCCTTTTAATAACAGAATATCTGATGCAACAGCTGCCACTCTAGGCTTGGGCTAGATCTACTGTACTGTTCCAAAGATCTGCATTCTCAGAAGAATTCTTTTTGGGCTGAAACTGGAAAAACACAACAGTAACAACAGACCAGGATTATGTGTAGGCAATGTAAATGTAAAGCACATGGTCATTTGACTAATTAATTTTCAACAACTGTAAAAAAATTATGAAGACAGCTGCAGGGTGCCTTTGTAGTGCATTGAGCTGGTGTTCATTATACAATGATGTTATATAGGCTAGCTTTAAGTTGGTAGGGAGAAAAGTCCCCTGATGGTTAAGGCAATGTCCCGTAAACCACAGGACAAGCAATTTAATCCAATTTATATGAATCAGTTAGAAGAAATACAAAAACAACTGTGCTGCATACTTGTGATGTGTAAGTTGCCCTGGATATCAAACAAAATGTGAGAAAAAACATCCACTGTATTTGCTAAAAATAAGGTAAGGCTGATTTCACACAACACATGGCCACCTTCAGCTTCCACAAAGTCATAATGATGAGTATAGCACTCAGACATTTTCAAGAGATGCCTATAAGCTTACCCTGAACAGAAAAGCAAAACTCACAGACTTCCATTACGAGTACAGAGGACTCCCGCATCCTACCCACAAGGTGTTTGAAGTAATGCCCAACAGAAATTGGCCATGCATGTGAACAGGAGGTCTAAGAGTTCCAAGAATGTACTGTTCTCCTTGCTTTTAATTTGCCTTTATCTTTGCAAGCAAGGAGTAAATGTTGCCAGAATTAGGATTTACTACACCATCCCGGAAATGAAGTTCAGTGAGCTCAGATTATGAAAAAGATCTCTGCTGCTAGTAAAATGAGTCTTGTGAATATTTGGGGTTTGGGTAATAAATAGTTTTTGGTCATTTTTAAATAGGATTCTTTTCTAATTATATTTATTTCTGTAGAATTTTCATTTAATTCAGTTCCCTCCAGTTTTACTTCTACTGTATGGATCATGTGAATCATCAAGGAGTTCAGAGTGATCTCATACCACTGAGTTTTAAGATTTGGGTATTGATGAGCTTTAATTGTATGTTGTTTTACTGTAATGGACTGGCATAACAACAAAGTCCACTCCAACACAGCATTTGTGTATGGAATGGAAGTTTCAGTTGATTATTATTAAGTAATTTGATTATAATTGTCATGTTGACAGGCTGCTTCTTCAATCTTTCCAAATCATCCTCTATTCTGTGAGTCCTACCAATTCTGTGGCTATGTGGCCAGTTAACCAAGGTCAGCAAAACTTTATGTTGCATAGTATATAAAAGTTAAATAAGTGTCACATAAACAGAAATTCCAATACACTTGCAGAACAAGCAGCTACAACAAGTCAGAGTTCTGTTAGCAATGAGAAGATCTTCACACACCCTTTTCACTGACCTGTTTCATGTTGTGCCTCTTCCACATTGGGCAGAAAGATGCGGATCACACTGGTATTGATGTAAATGAGGGGAAGGCTGCGTGATGTCAAGGTGTGATTCCTCATAGGTTGTCCGGCAGACTTGCCTTTGTCTTTACCCCTCTTTGGTAACTCGACCTGAAGAATGTTGACAACAGTGGCCAGAAGTGGGCAGGAGAGGACCACATCAAAGGGCTGAGTAGTGAGTAGAATCTCATGCAGGAACTGAGGGGAGGAGTCTAGCAGACCTTCAGAGAGTCTTTGCAGACTTCGAGAGCTCTTCTCATGCTTAGATGTCAGCTTGTGTCTCACATTTTTTGTCACCGCTTTGGTGTATGTGACTGAAAGGAATCCGTGTTGTTGGGGAGACACTTCTAAAACTTTGGCAGCAGTCTGCTTTTGGAAATAAATATCATTTAAAAGGTGAAGGTTTTATAGTAACATTGGCAACCACAAGCAAACAAAATACAAGCTGTTAGCATAGCAGAAGTGCCAATCAGCAAACAGCAAAAAGCAGCATCGTCTCATTTCCTTTTTTTTATTTCAAATTGATTCAAATGTATAAAAATTTAGACCTGAAACTTTGGTTTGCATTAAATCCACAGTAAAAAAATACTGATTTATACATGTCTTATTTTTAATACTCAATATATTTAAAATGACATTGAATAAACAGACAAACAGATATTTCAATTTAAAATGTCTTCTAAGTTTTCACAACTATTAAATATTGCCATCACATATTGGATGACTCATTCACTTTTCCAATTTCTACTGCTATCAAGAGAAGAATAAATTTAAGATGCACTTTCATGACACAGAAAAGAAATTATCTGGATTTCCCAATAGCAGTTGATCAAATAACGTGAGCTTTCATTAACATTGCCAGCAAAAAGATGAATGCAAAGCACAAATATTTGTTAAGGATATTTTACAGTACATTTAGGTGGTAATTTACTTTTCAGCAGTGATTTTAAGATTGTGTATTTATCTTATCAAAAATATAGACTTTTTTAAGGGAATGTCTGTATATCAAATATCACTTATGGCCTGAAATGGCTCATTTAAAACAAAAAAAAAAACCTCCCTAAGGCTACTGAAAACCAGGGTCCGACTAGTCTCAAAGGGTCAGATGTGATTCTTGAAACAAAAACACACGTCTAGAGACAACTTGCTAAAATTTGGTAGTGGATATCAGAAATATCTGACACTTAAAAGGCTACATCCACAGGGGTTGTTTCTAAAAACAATTTCCTCCCGCCTGTGCTGTGTAAATGTTTAGGTATAACTGAAAATGTAAGTGAAGCAACATCTTGATGTGCAGCAATATGTAGGAAATTTCTTATGGCAACATTTAACGGTTACATTTCAAAATAGATGCATTAAGAGTAACATTTAATTCAGCCCTGTGATTTTTGTATATTCTAAAATGGCATGTTTGGGGTTTACAATTAGAAAATAACTTTAACGCTTCATTATAAACAGCAAAAGGAAAACATTTAACAGGAGTTCTTTTCACCACCTGTTAACGTGATGTGGCGGCACAATGTTCAGCTCAAATGTATATTTTTGAGTTCATTTTTTGTGTTGTAGCTGCCAAATCTTTCATTTTCACATTTATTCCGAATGTATCTTTTCAAGTGTGAGTAACAGTGTGCAGTCAGGGGCAATACATAGTTTACTTCTGTCACTGGAGCAGTAATACTCTTAAATGTCATAGTATATTCTACTTTAACATAGTTTTTTACTTTTGCAAAAGGTTATATTTAATTTTAACATATGTAGTGTGGTCTCTGAACACAACACTCATTTATATGTTTAACAGGGGTGCATCTGGGAAACTTTAAACCCATAGACATTTATCAATGTAATCACAGGCTTGTTAACCGGTTGGGCAACTCTTACAAAAGCATGATTGCTCTTTAAGGTTTAAGTCATCTCCCTAACTTTGAGCCTTGTATTCATAAGGCATTGGATTAATTAAGAAATGTCACATTTAGTGAACTTTATATTGGTTCCCACCTGCTTTTAAGCCAAATTCTATCATAGTTGTATCAAGATGTATAATGTGTATGAAAAAACATCTTCTTGAAGGCACCTGTATCAGTATTCTAAATCACCACCAACAACAGCAGGACGACAATGGAAAACCACAATCGCAATTTAAACATCTAAATCTTCCATAAAATGTAAGAAATTAGAGCTGCAATAGTCTCTACTTTGAATAGAAATGACTTCCTGTTGTATCTGGAACTAAACAACTGTCTTTATAACACTAACATCTATGTTTATACGACATTGCTCTGAATCTTTATAACCTTTGTTCATTCAAAATTTTTATTTATGATTAAAGCCTACTGAACCCAATATTGAAATCTAGAAGGGGAATTTTACATGATGGAGTCCTGGATTGTTATATATTTGTTATGTGTAGTTTGGGGGAGATTTTTCATGCTTTTATTTAACTGCATTTAATCAGTGATTTGTATAACTAGCTGGCTAGGATATAAGGACACCCCATATACGAGGTGTGGCAGAAAAGTAATGAGACTGATTTTTTATTTACCAAAGTTTTTATTTTTTTCAAACATCAATGTTATCCCCTTCAAAGTAGTTCCCTTGGGCAGCTACACACCGATGGAGACGTTGTTCCCACTGTTGGTAGCAGCGCTGGAAGTCTTCAACCGGTATGGTCTTCAGCATGTCCGTTACACTCTTTTGGATGTTTTCTAAAGTCCTGAAATGACGTCCTTTGAGGACATTTTTCAGTTTAGGAAAAAGGAAAAAGTCACACGGACTGAGGTCAGGTGAATAAGGGGGCTGGGGAACCACAGGAATGCCTTTTGAGGTCAAAAATTCTGTTATGGAGAGGGCAGTTTTTCGGCACCATTTTGGCACAGACCTTTCGCATGTGCAAATGTTCAGTCAAAATTTGATGAATGATAAATCTGTTCAAATTTAATTGTTCACTCAACATTCTTAATGTTAAACGACGGTCTGATCTCACAAGAGTGTTCATATGTTCGATGTTTTCATTGGTTTTCGAAGTTGAAGTCCTCCTGAGCGGTGTTCATCTTCAACGTGTTTTCTGCCTTCAAAAATTATTTGTGCCAGCAAAAAACTTGAGCTTGGGATAAAGAATGTTCCCCATAGGCCTGTTTTAACTTTTCAAACGTCACACTTGCCGTTTAATGGCACAACGTTGCTCCAAATTCCGCTGTTCCATTTTGCGTGACGCACAACCAAAAACACAACTTCGCTAATAGCAGTCACAAAAATCACGTAGTTGACGGAAGGAGTTGAAACTCGCACTGAGCTATGGGAGGGTACTGATACACGTGCTCTGTCAAGGACAACAGCGCAGCGTTGCCAGATCGCTTGTAGTGTTGCCAGTCTCATTACTTTTCTGCCACGCCTCGTATGTAAACTTTAGGTTGTCTTCAAAAATGCCTTTAATGAATCATGGTTTTAATGATGTTCAGCATTTACAGTACACTGTAACATTGAGCACATGTTAAAATAAATAAATCTGTTATATACTTTAAGATTTATTGAAAGTTTTGGTTTCCATGTAAGAGTCGTCTATTGTTTTAAAAGCTGTTTCAATGTCTGGTGATTCTTAAAACCCTTGACCTAAGACTCACTCCTGAATATCAACTGCACAAACAATATTAATTCAGTTCCCTTTTCCAGATCTTGACTTTAACGTCTAAGTCATCTTGTTTGACCTCAAAAAGCATATGGATGGAATGTGGGCTTTTTCTGAATTGTCATCTCTTATCTTGACAATTTGAAAGTCAATGATAGTCTGTGAAATTTTAAAGTATTATACTGTGTTTTTCATAATTTTCAGGACTAGTAGCAAACCACAAAAATGAAATGCAGAGCCATACAAATGCCTTTTTCCACTGACTTAGTACTTAATGCCAGAATGAGACTCACAAAATTCAGAGTCATTCTATGAATTAACTTTCTGGTAGAAATAACTACCTGATAAAGTCATATTGCAACTACAAAGTTCTTACAATTATCAATACAATAACCAACACACTTATATTAAAAAAGTAAGCTTATAATCCGGTCTCTTCACATAAAGGGTAGGACTGAGTATATTGTGAATGTTATGCAATATGTAAACTGTACACTCCTAAATGGACATCTGACATTTTAAAAAATACGGTGCAGACAAAGACTCTGTATCATGAAAAACTCAATTAACGTCACTGCAAATGTACTGTACTGTATAATTACTAAGTCTTCTTAAACAATACTGCACAATTAAGGGGTCAGTTAAGTTACTTGTTTTAAAAATGGTTCACACAAAGCTAATGGAAGCTCACTGGTAAAATTAATAAAGTTGGAGTCTTACAGGAGGGAAAAAGCCAGAGAAATGACTGAAAGGGTCTTGCTTGCTCGTGGGTCGGACCAACAAGGTGCGTCTGTTCAGCTTGTCAGTACAAGAAAGCAGGACACCTCCAAAACGCCCCCGAGACCGATGGCCTTCTTCAAGGCTGGGGTGACAAACGGGGCAAGGAAAAGTTGAAAACAAAAAAAGGAAAAAGGCAATCAAAGCAATAAAGTGAAAAGGACAGACAATAATTTCTTGACATTTGTTTGCATAAGAAGAAAGGCTGAAACAGCTTTAAGCAGCTGACAGAAAAAAAAAACAATATAACAAACACCAGCAAATTGCCTTAAGCTGTGATCTTGCACATTAATGTTATCAAATTAACATATAATCACTAGCTTCAGATACATGAGGCGATTTGTTTCCATGAAGAAAAAGATCTCAAAAATGGTTGTTATGAGTCACGACTAAAGCCTCTCTGGCTTTTCATCCAGTAAAGTATCTTTGAATAATACTCATTTTTTTCTCTTGCAGGGCCACTTCTTCCAAGGTAAATAGAGGGCTCATAAAAATGGCTTTCACAACGCTCTTAATGTCATTGGTAGCATTTGTGAAAAAATTTTCAATGGTCAGCACTTTTACTGTTGACATGCTTCTTTAAGTGATGTATTGTGTTATGAAATGTTTTATTTGATCACAAGTACAAAATGCAAGAAAACAGATTAAAGCTATTGTACTGGTAAGGCAAAATTACATTACTGCAATCATCTAAGTGGATAAATGGATTTGGGCAAGAGCAGAAAGGAACAAGATGATTACAGGAACTATGCATCACTTCTGCGGTAAATGGTGCACTTGAGGAAATTTTGAATGTCACATAACCACAGTTTTAAAACATTTTATTACAGAAGCTTCTGCAATTGTACCTGCAAGCATATTCTTTCCTTAAACAAGATTAGCAATTCATCCAAGATTAAAATGGAGAGCTTCAGCAACAAACCATTTCACAAAAAAGCTCACCACTGGCTTCTCTTTGCACTGCAGAATGACGCCATCACAATGTCCCTTGAGCCAGCCTTCACCTGGCCTGGAAAACACAAGTTCCATCTTGTATGTTCTCCATTGCCTTTGCAACTAGTGCTCCTAACCGCATATTAAGAGTACTGTTGTACATTCAGAATTGTTCATTTTACATACACTCAATGAAAATGATATGGCAAAAGTTCTAAATGAAATTTGTGAAACCTAAAGAGGTCATACCATATATGTAAAGTAGCAGAAAGTCCACACACAGAAGCGAAAAGGTGTAACATTCTGACATCTAATCTCTTCTGCTTTTAATTTGCTGAAGACTGAAGGAATATGAAACATTTGCAATAAGCATTTTAAAAAGTAAATTGAAAATATTTATTTTACCAAACAATAAATATCAATTGTCTGTCTGCAAATATAGCCTGGTCTTGTTAAATATGTCTGGAAATGAAGTTACACTACTATTAAGTGGACTGCACACAAACATGGCTAAAGAGGATGTGTCATTTGACCAATCTATGCAAAAAGAAACGTTCTAAGCTATTTCTTAACTGTATTAAACCAGCAGATACGTCTCAATAAACAAAAAGAACTGAACTGAATTGTGCTACATCCAGTAGCTTCTTAAAGAACTAGTTAAGGCCAGTTCATACCATACTATGCTGACTGACTTTACCTCATCTGGATTTTGGAAAATATTAGAAATGTTCCATTTCCCAGGCTGGATTCAATTATGTTCACAGCTGATAACTTGTCGTAATTGTTTCACTATATAAAATCTTGTTTAATCCTGCATATTTGTAAACACTGTTACTTTGAATGATCCCATACATTTGCCTCAGCAGATCAAGCGCTCCACATTGTAATCAGTGTTTTGGCTTGTTCTTCATTTATATAACACTGGGCAATATGTTAAAGAAGTTGCCAGCACTGCTGAATCACAGCTTTGGATTCCTGGGAATGGGCTCTAGCATAGTCACTATCTGTCCCACTATTCGACATACTAAAGATGTGAACTAGGTTACTCTAAACTGTCCTGGAATGAATGAGTGTGTCCTGCGAAGGACTGCCATAGACTCCAGGGCTAATTCCTATGTTGTGCCCTGTGCTGCCATTCACACAAATTTTGTGAACCAACAATTAAATGAAATTAATTGAATGATTTGAAAGTTGTACAGATATTTAATACTATTTTTTTTTTGCTGAGATAAAAAAGGGGATTTTTGCAAAGATATTAAAATAAAGTTCATAATTGCAATGAAGAGACAAACAAAATAGTCTGAATCAGGTGAGATTAGGGATGGGAATCGAAAACCGGTTCTTGTTGAACAAGAACCGGTTCCCACTGTTTCAATTCCTTGGAATTGTTTGCCATTTTTGCAAACGATTCCCCTATCGATTCCAGTCGCCTCGAATGACATCACCACGTTGCGTAGCATCATTTACACAGCAGGAAACATGGCGCCTAAGCGGCACAAACGCTCAAAAGTTTGGTTATACTTTACGAGAAAGTATGACAACAGGGCAACTTGCAAAGTAGATATTTCATCAAAGGGAGGAAACACTACGAATATGCAAAAGCATTTCCTCACAAAACACGCGATAACCTTAAATGAATGTCGTGTTTTTGATCCGCTCCGGACTAGTGAATCTCAACCCAGCAGCAGCGGTAACGTTTGCACGTCCTCTCCCGTTAATACGTCAGGTAACTAATCAACTAACATTGCAATATTATGTTAGGGCGATTTGCCTTATTGCAAAACCTGCTATTACTGTGCATTGCATTTAGATGACCATGACGAGAGAGACAGACAGAGTCTGGCCGGCTCAGATGCTGGCAGTTCTCGCTGCAGTCTACCGGTAGCTTCTCCTTTCACAGAGTGTGTGCAGGCATCCTCCACCCTGTCTGAGAGGGTGTTCTCCACAGCTGGAGAGACCATAAGTCCAGAAAGATCACGTATCCTTCCTGAAAAAGCAGATACAGTATACTTATATTTCTGCAAAAGAATTGTTAATTCTCCATAGTTGATGTTTGCAGAATTGCACAGTGCACAGTTCCATTGGACTTGAGTTGATTGTATTTGTTGCTGGCTGATGTAGTTTTATTTTTGAGTGCTCAGCTCATATATACTTTTAAAAAGGAGAGTGTAAATGTTACTGGACATTCTTGTGTAATTGCCACAGAATGATTTATGTTATACTTTGTTATTGCTACAGAAGAATATTTATTTTATTATTATTTTACATTTACAAATTTTTTTCTGGGGACCCCGTGGCACCCCATCGAGGAGCCGTAGGCTGTGGATCGCTTAAGATCTCACTGTTGGGTTTGTAAGGTCATGCTACTCCTAAATTTCTATCTTGTTCAAAGATAAGATATAAAACAAAGTTCTAAGCTAACTGACGTGTGTGTTCTCCTTTTTTAAAAATAAGAATTGATAGGAGAATCAATAAAGAATCGAATTGTTAAACAGAATTGAAAATAGAATCGGAATCGTGAAAATCTTATCAATTCCCATCCCTAGGTGAGATAGAAGATTTAATGACAGGAATCGTAAAACATTTATGAATGTGAGCTGAATGTTTTGTCAATATTCTTGCATCTATCAGGCAGGCCTAAAGTTCGCTATGAATTGGTGTTCTATTTAATTTTCTGTGGCGTTTTGTCATTTTTTTTAATATATGCATCTATTTAGGGAGATTGAATATTGAGATATCCAATTGTTTATCATTTTCTGGCAATTTGAAAAAGTAGGCAATATTTATTGTTTTGTTTCAACACCATTTTGTTAGACCTTGGATGTGAACTTTTGGCTCAAACGGCATGTCTCATTAGGGATCAAATATATAAAGATCAGCTTAACACACTTTTGGTTATCCAAAATTGGTGTCTGTGGGTGATACTGGCAAAAAAAAAAAATTCTGGCTAAAAAAACCTGCTTATGGAATTTAGGTCTCTGATTTTTGGTTTATTGTTTCTACTTCTGATGACAGATTGACTTATTGCTTGTTTTTTTTTTAACTATGTTTCATTTCCTGATCCTCTTCAGTAAAATCCTCACTGTCTCATTACAACTCAATACAAAGATTATATGTAATAGTATAGCAATGTTTCTGATTTTAACAGATGAGTAGCTTTTCTGTCCATTTCAAGATGCAAAAGCTAAAATGGGTTACAGTACTTACAATTTGGAGTGAAGTACATAAGCACACAAAAGGCTAACAAACTTAAGACAGCCTCTTCCCTGACTAACCCGGCTCACCTCAGTTCTGGAGATTGAATTATTGTGAGACAGCTGCAGACAGCTGTGATCCCAATGAAAATTAGGCTTGAGAAATTAAAATGAAATCCTACCATGTTCTTAATCCTGATGACTGAGTCTACTGAGTGGAAATCTAAACAATTATACAAGGGCTGTGTATTGTGCTTAATAGTGTGTGAAACAAATCCATTCAACTGTACAAATGTCTCATGGAGAGAGTGGGGAAAATAAGAAACAGCAAGCATTTTTCCAGCAATATATGATGTGCTACATCTCCTAGCATGACTATGTTTAAGGCTGCATACCTGTGGAACTGAAGAAAATTGAGGAAATCTCCAAAACCTCACCAATTCATTGAACTAATGAGGCTGTCGGCCATAATACTGACATAATACCTTAACAATTAACCATCATAGTACTCCAGTATGGACTCTGGTGACTCTCTACATATTAGTTACACATGTAAAAATGCAGTGCTTGGAAAACATTTTTGGTTGTTTTAAAAGATGAAGAGCAACAGTCTATAAACATTGGCAGTGGTCATTTAACTAGCCAGAAGGAAAGCCAGCAGAAGATACCATGAAACAAAAGAAAAATTTTACTGGGTGGTTAACATGACTTAATAGAGCTGAACAATTCAAAATAGTTACTAAATGCAAAATAACTCATAAACCCCCTTTATATTACAAATGGTACAATGTAAAATTAAAACATGAGCAATAAACAAACATTTAAAATAGCTGTTTTCCAAATGAAAATATATGTGTGGCAAGAGACTAAGACCACATTATATTCATTTCTATTTTTGGCTTCTAATTATGGAATAGATGGGGCACAACAAATTAAATATACTAAAAAACTGCTAAGAATGATCTCAGATTTCCCTTGCTATTTAAGCTGTTAAATCAGACAATGTCATCAGGCATTCAATGCTACAGGACTAATTGATGACCTTGATGACCAACTGAAAAAAAAGCTATATTAAAGTGAAAATTTAAACTGTCAGGTCACACTTGTGCAAAATGATATATATGTAGCCCAAAAAAGAATACAAAGCATATGGCAGGCAGTGTGATCTCAAACCACAAGGTCACAGGTTCAAAAGCCACCAATGACTAAAAGAATCAAGAGATATGTGTGGTGGTATATAAGTTATACTGAACATACTGTAATATAAAATAGGTTTATAAAGTAATATTTAATGGTGCTCCATAATTTTTTAAATAGGCATTACTAATGTGTGTTAATAAAGAAAACGTCACATACCTTAAATATACATAAGATATAATGAATATATTTAATAATGATTTCATTAAATTTCATGATGCTCAGACGTAGCACTGTACTACTATCTCCATGACAGCCCAATAAACAGAAGTTAAACAAGATACTTCAAAACATAACTTTCTCAAACTGGCTTAATCCATTATAGGATCATGGGAGCTAAAAGAATACCCTAGTTGCACTGGGCACAAGTCAAGAACAAACCCTTGACTGGTGCATCAGCACACATACACATTTACTTTTACTGAGGCTATCTGGAGTCTCCAATCAATGAGATATGCAAACATTGGGATGTAAGAGAAAAACTACACTACACAGAGAAAACCCCACATAGATATGGGAAAATTCTACACAGACAGTGAGCAGACATGGGATTTGAACTCAGAGTGTTAGATCTATGAGGCAACACTACTGTGTGCTTCTCATTTGGTTGTTGTTCTTCTGAGAAATATATCTAGAGAGAGAAATTAAATGGTCGATAGATCTCTTGCCACTTTCTTTCAAGATCTCCATGGGTCCTTAGATGATGGGTAGAATTGGTGATTATTTGCCTAATATTCTTAAAGAATATTCTTTATTCAGAACATCTGTTATGTCCATGTATTCTGCCAAAAGGTCCTCATGGCAACTGAAAGAATTAATAGATGGGTGAAATATGGAATGTGCATTTTCTGCACAGTGACCAGGGAATCTGCTGCAGCTTGTTTAGCTCTGTATAAAGACATATTATTTTGACCATTTCATTCAGAATTCCAGGGATGATTTTTTTTTTTTTTTGCTGTGGACTACTGCAGACCAGACAAAGTCTACACTACACAGCCGAAACTGACCCTTACTTTTTTCGACCACTGATAAGCTGTACTTGAAGCTGTTTTGCTGTGAGGCATCTATCACGCAAGCTGGTGACCCTCAGAAACTTGTCTGTCTTCTGACTGGGTTGTGACTTTGAGTCTACCAGATCTCTTCCTTTCAAAATTTCTTCCAGTTTCCAAATACCTTTGGGTTGTGTTGAACACACTACTCACTGACACTTTGATAGCTTTTTGGCAATTTCTCTGAATGAAAGGCCTACAGTTCTAAGGATAATAATGTCTCATTGCATTTGTTAATTGCCATTTTCAAGCCATTATCACTGGAATTTTGTCCAGTTAGTGCTTCAGAGGGTATGGTAACACTGTCTGTTCTAACCCTGCTTTAAGACACACTGAGGGTTTTTACGTAATCAGAAGAAATTGGAACACCTGTGCAAATTGTTTGCTTCAACAAGCAAGGCTTAGTTTATGGTAGTGTTTGAAAGTTAGTGAACCCATTAGAATTTTTCATATTCCTGCATGAATATGACTTAAAACATCAGATTTTCACACAAGCCCGAAAAATTGATACGGAGAACCCAGCTAAACAAATGAGACAAAAATATCCATCCATCCACATATTTGGTCATTTATTTATTGAAGAAAATCACTCAGTATTACATATCTATGAATGGCAAAAGTATGCAAACCTAACAGGTATTCTAAAAGTGAGTTTAGAGTCAGCTGTAGTCAACCAATGTCATGGTTGCCAATCAATGTGATGACAATCAGGTGTGAATGGCCACCCTGTTTGTATTAAAGAAACAATATTCTATCAAGGGTTTCATCTTCAAATACGTCTGTGTAGTGTTCAGGGTATTATGTCATGGACAAAGGAAATTTCAAAGGACCTCAGAAAAAGAACTGATTTTCATTGTGCTGGGAAAGCCTACAAAACCACCACTAAGGAGTTTGGACTGCACCAATCCACATTCAGTCAGACTTTGTACAAATGGAGGAAGTTACTCTCCCCAGGAGCGGTCGACCAACAAAGATCACACGATCACACCACGGGCAAGGCATGCAATTGTCCACGAGGTCACAAAAGAACAATGGGTAACTTCTAAGCAAATGAAGGCCTCCTTAACATTGGTTAATGTCCATGAGTCCACCATCAGGAGAACACCGAACAACAGTGGTGTGCATGGCAGGGTTGCAAGGAGAAAGCCAATGCTTTCCAAAAAAAACATTGCTTGCCATCTACAGTTTGTTGAAGAGCATGTGGACAAACCTAAATGCTAATGGAGTAATGTTTAATGGACAGATGAGACCAAAATATAACTTTCTGGTTCAAATGAGAAGCGTTACATTTGGAGAATTGCATGCATTTCAGCATAAGAACCTCATCCTATCTGTGAAACATGGTGGCGGTAATGTTATGCTTTGAGCCTGTTTTGCTGCATATGGGCCAGGACAGCTTGTCATTGTGGACGGGAAAATGAATTTTGGATTATAGCAGAAAATTCTAACCGAAAATGTCAGGGCATCTATCCATGGACTGCGTCTCAAGAGAAACTGGGACAATGACCTCATGCACACAAGTGATTCTAACAAAGAGTGGTTAAAGATGAATAAAAGGTTTTGGAATTACCAAATCAAAGTCCTGACCTAATGTTGTGTAAGGACCTGATGTGTGCAGTTCATTTGAGAAAACCAAGCAACATCCCTGAGTTGAGGCAATTTTGTATGAAGGAATGTGTTCAGATTCCTCCAAGCCAAGTGCAAGACTGATCTTGACCTACCAGAAATGTTTAGTTGCAGTTATTGCTGCAAAAGGGGATCAGACCAAATACTTAAAGCATAGGGTCACAATTTTTCCATTCACAGATTTAGGACAAGTGCGTAATATTACTATGTTCTAGATCTCATTTTGGAAGGTATATGGAAAATTCTGAAGGGTTCACCAAATTTCAATCAGCACTGTACTTTAATTGTTGGTAAAACCTCTGTAGGTGGTAAGCTATTAGTTGTACCCTGAAACTTAAATTTAGACGTCTGGCAGTTTACTGCTTACCTTTCCACCATTTTATACCATTCGTTGCATTTCAACTTATTAAATTTGTCGAAAAACTTGAAAAACTAAGGTATTCTACAACTTTTCACCAGTAGCGTAAATAAAAAAAAAAAAAAATAGATTAAATGTCAAAAATGTCCATAACTAAACCTTTCTGTTTAAAAAGGTAAGACACTGAAGGGAACATATTGAGTAAGATACAAAATTTACAACATACAGAACAGTGTCAAAATATAACAAATAATACATCTATCTCTAAAAAAAATATACGTTGATACACTAACATACACAGCTTGCAATGGTTTGAAAGCTTGGTTGTTTATTTAGTTCATGACATATTGCAGATAATGTAATCTACAAAGTTTTGTTCAGCTCTGTAAGAATACACCAGGCTGACACAGTATGAAAGACCAAGTTAATATTAGATAGTTAAAAATACAATTTTAGACACAACAAATGCATTTCAATGTATCATAAACTCACATTGAGATATCTGAAATTAATTTTAAGATATCTCATATGTATTCTGAGCTATCCCGAAATAATATTTTATACATTTTGAAATATTTAATAGGTAGTTAAGGAAATCTGAAAATGGTTTCCTGTAAACTTTCCTACATTTTCAATCGACTTTACGGTCTTTTTTATTTATACTGAAATCAGTTTTGAATTGTATGGCAAGTTATTTTTATGAAATCTGAAAATTTTTTTTTAACTTAAAATACACTTGAAATATCTCAAAATGGAGAGGCTGTTACATCAGTTTAGCTCAAGACACACTCATGATATCTTAAAATGTATTTCAGATATTTTTGCATCAACTCAAGTTTGAGATATCTAAAATACATTTCAAGATATTTCAAGAGTTTTAATTTGAAGATATCTAGAAATATATTAAGGCAACCTTAAAAAGTAAAAAAAAAACTTCCACATCATCAAAATTTAACAACAGCCCAATATCATTTTAAGGTATGATAAAACGGTGGTAGAACAGTACAGTCACTAGTCCTGCTGCTTCACAGATCCAGTGGCCTAGGCTTAAATGCCAACCCTAGCCACTATCTTTATCTGGGTATTCCAGTTTTCCTCCCATATGCCTGAAGTCATGCATGTGCACACATTACCTGCCTTTCTCCTGCAGTATTTGTCCATTCCTTCTTCACTTGCTCTCTTCACTCTCTACCCAATTCAACAGTTAGTTATGGATGTTAATTCAATAGGCTCCATCATTTGAAAAAAATGTGTTATTTTAAGACCTGACAATGTTATGTGTCTATATATCTGAAGTAATAGAGGAACTCATCAAGGGGATGAAAACTTTTTCACAGCCTTCTGTATAAAAGTGTGCATGCACAGGGTTTGTCTAATAGCACTCTACTCCATCTTGTGGATGAAAAAGATACTGCAATGAATAAAAACCAAGGAATGGCCACAGTGATGGGAGATATCCAGCTGTAGCCCCTCAGCAGCACACTACTGATCTCTTGATGCTATGTGATGTATAAAATGAGCTTTACATAATATATGAAAGGAAAAATAGAATTTCAGCAAAGCTGCTGAAAAACAAAGGATAAATACAATGATAAATTGTCCCCTTATGTTGCCATGATGGGAGCTAATTGCTACTGATCAGTAATTTATTCAAATTGAACCTCAAATAGTACTTGCTTTAGGATGGGAAACATATCTGACACACTATTTAAAGATCAGGTGGTTTAAAGCTAATCTATTTGATCCACCTTCCTGCAGATTACCTGGAACAGAACAGATTCTATTAAAATATCTAGAAAACCCTTTTATTTTATTCCAGAGGCTCACTTGAATCTTTTTGAATAATTTATTCCTTCGTCTTTTCCAAAATCAACTCGTTTATTGCAGAGAAAGATTAAATAAAAGCTGAATCCTATTCCGGAAGAATTGGGGGTAAAGCAGAAATCAACAACAGGAGCAAGGTTAGCTGCAAGGCACAAATACACTGACATCCTTTCAAGGTTAATATGGAGAAAACAATTATTCTCTTTAGACTGCGGGAGGAAAATGGAATATGGATAGAAAAAGAGTACTGTGCAAATGCCACAGAAATGGTAACTAGGCCAAAATGCAAATGTAGACAACTAGATGTCTGAAAAGCAGCACTAATGGCTATATACAGTGCATCACTTTTTCCACATTTTGTTATGTTACAGCCTTATTCCAAAATGGATTAAATTCATTTTTTTCCTCAGAATTCTACACACAACACCCCATAATGAGAACGTGATAAAAGTTTACTTAAGGTTTTTGCAAATTTATTAAAAATAAAAAAACTGAGAAATCACATGTACATAAGTATTCACAGCCTTTGCTCAATACTTTGTCGATGCACCTTTGGCAGCAATTACAGCCTCAAGTCTTTTTGAATATAATGCTACAAGCTTGGCACACCTATCCTTGGCCAGTTTCGCCCATTCCTCTTTGCAGCACCTCTCAAGCTCCATTAGGTTGGATGGGAAGCATCGGTGCACAGCCATTTTAAGATCTCTCCAGAGATGTTCAATCAGATTCAAGTCTGGGCCACTCAAGGACATTCACAGAGTTGTCCTGAAGCCACTCCTTTGATATCTTGGCTGTGTGCTTAGGGTCGTTGTCCTGCTGAAAGATGAACCGTCGCCCCAGTCTGAGGTCAAGAGCGCTCTGGAGCAGGTTTTCATCCAGGATGTCTCTGTACATTGTTGCAGTCCTCTTTCCCTTTATCCTGACTAGTCTCTCAGTTCCTGCCGCTGAAAAACATCCCCACAGCATGATGCTGCCACCACCATGCTTCACTGTAGGGATGGTATTGGCCCGGTGATGAGTGATGCCTGGTTTCCTCCAAACGTGACTCCTGGCATTCACACCAAGTAGTTCAATCTTTGTCTCATCAGACAAGAGAATTTTGTTTCTCATGGTCTGAGAGTCCTTCAGGTGCCTTTTGGCAAACTCCAGGCGGGCTGCCATGTGCCTTTTACTAAGGAGTGGCTTCCGTCTGGCCACTCTACTATACAGGCCTGATTAGTGGATTGCTGCAGAGATGGTTGTCCTTCTGGAAGGTTCTCCTCTCTCCACAGAGGACCTCTGGAGCTCTGACAGAGTGACCATCGGGATCTTGGTCACTGTCCTGACTAAGGTCCTTCTTCCCCGATCACTCAGTTTAGATGGCCGGCCAGCTCTAGGAAGAGTCCTGGTGGTTTCGAACTTCTTCCACTTACGGATGATGGAGGCCACTGTGCTCATTGGGACCTTCAAAGCAGCAGAAATTTTTCTGTAACCTTCCCCAGATTTGTGCCTCGAGACAATCCTGTCTCGAAGGTCTACAGACAATTCCTTTGACTTCATGCTTGGTTTGTGCTCTGACATGAACTGTCAACTGTGGGACCTTCTATAGACAGGTGTGTGCCTTTCCAAATCATGTCCAATCAACTGAATTTACCACAGGTGGACTCCAATTAAGCTGCAGAAACATCTCAAGGATGATCAGGGGAAACAGGATGCACCTGAGCTCAATTTTGAGCTTCATGGCAAAGGCTGTGAATACTTATGTACATGTGGTTTCTCAATTTTTTTATTTTTAATAAATTTGCAAAAATCTCAAGTAAAAATTTTTCACGTTGTCATTATGGGGTGTTGTGTGTAGAATTCTGAGGAAAAAAATGAATTTAATCCATTTTGGAATAAGGCTGTAACATAACAAAATGTGGAAAAAGTGATGCGCTGTGAATACTTTCCGGATGCACTGTACAATGTCACAGTATGTAAGGTATAGTTTTAATGTATAATTTAAAATGAACAGCCAAATGTGTGTTTCTTCATATCAGATTTCATAACAAATGCAAATATGTAAAATGAAAAATATATTAATTGAACAATTCCCGCAATTGAAAAGAAAGAAAACAAACAAAAAATAAAAACCTTTAAACCAACTTTTAAAGTTGGCTTAAGTGACAAAAACATCTTTTTCTTTATAAATTCATAAACAAGTCTATGAATACCCATGATAACCAGGCACATCATGTATAACACCGTGCATAGAACTCATACTATAACATGGTGTAAGCACAAAAGTGGGAATGTGCGTATGCACAGAAAAATCCAGATGCGTAAATCTGTGCGTTCGCCAACTTCCACGTTCTTCCACTCCATATATCCCGATCAGCGTGAAAAGTAACGCACATCCACGCGCCTGCTGTCCCGCCTCAACTCCTCCCAGAATTACGCCTCTTTGAATATGCAAATCAATGTAAATAGTCCTTAAGCTCAGCCTTCTGTGAAAATGCAATGGCAAAAGCAAGAGGGAAACTAGAAGAATTTCAGCGAATACCAAGTGGAGGCAAAGAAAAATGTACTATTTGTTGGTTTAAACAGTGGTATAAACAACAAAAAGAAGTTGATCGAGTGAAAGCTCACCTTCACAAAGTCGCACAATACCCGAATTAAAAAAGAAGCTAACAGATATCAGTCACAGTGAAAAGGAGAGCCATAGCCCACTGTCTGAGTGCCATATGAAAGCTTATTAGGGTACAGAGAAAAAAAATAGAAACACAGTGGGGATAAAAGCATGAAATGCCAACTTAAATCTCTAAATTTCCACTTTAATCACATAGTCATTAAATTTTGTCATTAAAGTGGAACATCATAAACTTCATCTTAAAATTGTTTAATTTACTATAGTTTCTCAATCCCATCGTAACTACAGTAGCACATTAAATGCTTTGTTTTGTATTTGATCTTCTATGTGTGTGAATCACTACGTGCTTCTGGGCTTTCTCTTCCTCCGACAGGACACAGAATCCATTACATTCGTAATATTACTGCTCTCTAAATAATTAAAATACTGAGATGTAAATGTGATATTTTCATGATGATAGGAGTTAAAGCATGTTATTAGACATGGGAACACGATGGCGCAGTGATTGTTCATGTCTCACGCAAGATGTTTGCTGCGCCATGTGCTACCTTCAATGAAATACTTTACTGTAGCAGTACTGTCTCTTTCAAATGTACTAATCTCCAACTCCTGTCCCTACTTTTCTTTCTCCAAATACCCAGTCGCCACATAATCAGCTCTGTAATAGACGTTAAGCCATCTGTAACCTTAGAAAGCAGATTCTTCAAAAATTTTAAGGAACATCGTAATATCTTCATAGTATATGTTTAATTATCCTGTCCATCTATCCTTCCAGTGTCACGTCAACACCTGCAAGAATACAGTGCAAGGCAGGAACAATTCGTGAACAGAGCGCCCGCTAGCGCTGTGGCACCATGTAGTTTAAGTTAAAGTTTTATCTGTATAATATAATAAACATATTTTGCTGCATTTCATCTTAAAAATGATATCATCATCATATGTAAATACTTTCTTTATAAAGTGGCTCAGGTTGTGCAAGTTTACAGTGAGGTGATTGTACTAATAAGTACAAACAGTTCTACAAGGAGCACTTGATGGATTGATTGAGTGTGTTTAGATTTCTTGGGATGAAACTGTTTCTGAACAGCAAGGTTCATGCAGGAAAGGGTCTGAAGCATTTGTCATATGAGAGCAGTTCAACAGACAGCATGGCTGAGGCAGCGTTTGCTTGATGCTGTATACCAATAATTCTCTTTCCGATCAGCTGCTGTACTGTGATTCACACTCAGATACAGTGATATAAATACTCAGAGTGGTGCAGTGAGAGTAATATGGAAAAAGATGATCTGATGTGGGATCCGAGGTGCAGTGAGAGTAACAACGCTAAAGCAGCTATGGCATTTGGAACAGTTTGACCATTCTGCGGACCATTATATTGTTACAGGTTAATTACAATCAGATGCATTAAACTAATAAAGAATATGCGGTTAATTTCAGTGTATTTATAAAGCCGCGTCAGGGATGTGGATCTAAAAAAGAAAGGATAACCACACAAGAACAGTACCACTGCTTTGACACTGGGTGCCGCCAGTCTGCAAAACTGAGCAGAGTACTTGTGTACAACAGGGTATGAGCGACCGTGGAAATGTGCGTAGCTTTATGCAAAGTTTAGGTTTTGTACATTGCAATATGAAAGAGGAAACGTTCTTACACAACATTTTTGTGCGTACACACTGTTTATACATGAGGCCCCAAGTCACTTACAGATGGATTTCTACTGTTTGTGCTATTGGCAAGAAGGTGCTGCCTCAAGATGTCTTTCTTGAGGCATATTAAAGAAGAGAATTCAAACTGGTAACAATATTGCAGCAGGTCTTCCAAATATTTTTCTTTCCTAGTTATGTTACTGCTCCCAAACAGTGTGTTACTTTTTCCAAAGTCATGTCAAGATACATTTCCTAACACATACCACTACTAGATGGTGTAGAGAGTTCATCCTTACAAGAATCACTCCAAAAATTTCACTACTAAGAGAAGCCAGTGCCACATGATAGAAATTTAATAAGATCAAACTCTAAGATCATGGGGCAGAAACGCATAAGTATTACGGCTAAATCCACTGTGTACCACAAGATGTGGCACTGTGGATCCTCAATAGAAAGGGTAATTCTCAAAATAACAGCGAAAAAAAAATGGCCTATTATTAAGTAATCTCTATTATACAATTTCAGAATGTTTGGTAAGGTCTCAACTTAATTGTAGCCTACGAAAGGTAGCATTCAGAGTAGTCCCAATTCAAAGTGTATATCTCAGCAGTCACATGAAGGATTAGACTTTAAAGTAAACAATTCATTAATCTTGCAAGAGAGAAAAACCCTTTCACAAATGTGCTTACCTGACTATACTGTTGTCAATGGCTGTTTCTGTACAATGACTGCTTAAGAACTTGACCATTGAGAAAAAAAAATGCCCAAAGGAAAAAAAAAAAATTCAGGACTGTACTATCTTCACTGTAATCTAATCATTATTTTCAGATTTGGTTATTATTGGTAATTTTACATCCATTGTCAAACCCAATCCAGATTTGTGGGAGTCAGAGCCTTTTCAGGTGGCACTGGACACAAATTGTGGGACCAACCATGGATAAGGCACAGGTTTTGTGCATGTCATACTCTTCTGCACACTCATACTGGCAAAACTGGAGTAACCAATATTTGGGGTAGTAAAAAGAGACCCAGAGTACCAGGAACAAACTCCTGCAGACACAGGGAAAATGTGCATACTCCACCCCGATCATGACTGTATAGAATTCTAACCTGTGAATCTAGGGCTGCGAGGCAGATGTGGTAGCCAAACTGTGACCTAGTAATGGCAACTTTATCAGTTAAATGAATGCAGGAAGCCAAACTGTGGAATTTCTTTTGATGTAGTCTGTTGATTTTATGATTATAACAAGTTTAAGCGCAGAGTATATTCTTGTACTTACTATTTCACACATTACAGAAATGTGAAGCATGCTTTCAGGAGCATTAAGATGTTAATATTTCAAATTATCATTGAACACTTCAGTCTGAAAGTCATATTGCCCATATATAAAGGTAATAAGCACTAACATACACTGATGTTTAACGCATTGCAGTATGGTTGCTAGTGGGTAAAAGATTATCATTGATACCATTTTATGCTATGGTTTCCTAACTATAATAAACTAGCCATGTGCGCCCAACTACGTTGCGTGTGTTAAAGTTGTCTGTGAAGGGCTCCCTGTTTAAACGCAGCTGCCAGTTGTGAACTGGGCCCTTCGTCACACAGCATTATGATTTTTTATAAGGGAAACAAAACTACAAAAGAAAACCCTTGGATATTGATTCGATAGGAACGGCCTACTCGGAATCACTGTCCGAACAGTAATTATGTGGTGGTGTAGGAGCATTTCTGCTTCTGTCCGTTCACAGTCCGTCTCGTTTTCATGACGCTGTCGTTTCCTCTCACGATCTCTTGTCAACCTTTCTCCAATCTCGCAGGTTGCTTTGTGGCAATCCAAAGAGTAAGGCAATATACACGGAGCAATGGTTATAAAAGGGGGACACATAGGTATCCAGGCTCTTTAAAGCATAAATAGGGATCACTTCACTGACATGTGAGCAAGCCACGGTACACTGTGAGACGCGCAGCACTCGTCGGCTACAACGTAACAATAATAATTTCCGGAACGTGCTGTTACGTTGTCATTCATTTTACCCACAGTCTTTCTTTCATTCATATGTTATGCAGGCACGTACCTTTTATCTTCGGCAATCTCATTCTCTAACCAGGCCTCAGGAGCTAACTAGCGTAACACTGTCCACCACCCCTTTCATTATTCCGTCATTGTTGACATCCGTGAGTAACAACGACGTACTAAACTGGAAGGTGGTCAACGCATGCGTGGAATTCGCAGACAAACAAAGATCAAGATCTAAATGAAGATTTCTTTAGTTAATTTAAAGCACAATTTGTTTAGTTGGAATGTCTGTGTTTTGAGGTGTGACTGGAGTACTACAGTCTTCAGTAGTATAAGCCTGGAGGAGATTCTTAATGCAATGCCTATGTTTTAGCTGTCTCTTTACTGCCATCTAGTGGTTCTTCTTCTAATTCATTCGTGGACAAACAAAGATCAAGATCCAAATGAAGATTATATATAAAGATGTCAACAGTAAGACTTCTGAGGCAGCAACTCAGAAAATGCATATCTTTCCAAGCATATGCCATGGAAATTCCACTAAGAGTTGAAACTCTTACTTAAGATAATACAAAACTATTATCTATTATATTATATTATATTATATAATAACTATTATAATGCAATCAGGAAAAAATTTGGAATTGTTTTGTGAAAAGTGAAGCAACTTGTGTAATACAATTTAATTTTTGTTCTAGTTTCAGGTCAACTTTTTTAAACAACTAACAACATATTTTTAATTTTTAACATTGCTTAAGCATATTTTGCTCAAAAGCAACGTTTATGTAAGAAAACTGTAAATTTCTCTGGGGTATAAAACACTTCCTTGGACAGCTATATGAGCTGTGTAAATTACACTGGTACTGTGTTGTGAAGCCAATGACCACTGGCCATGACTGATAATATGGAACATATCTCAGACATTACACTTACCCTCTGTGACAATGAGAGTGTGATCACTTCATAGGAAGGAGCCTGAGATATTTCAAAACAGTATGCAGTCTTGATTTTTAAAAATTACAGTACAGTGACCTGAAGCAAATCTTTTGGTAGGATGTGAAACACAGTAATGTGAGCAGATATGTTAAAGGAAGGAGATCAATGTTGCACCCATAAATAAAGTGTATTTGATAGAACAGTAACAACAGTCAGCAGAAGACACCAGATGCGCCTTCCAGTAGAATGGCAGGGACCAAGTAAGAAGTGTATTTTACAATCAATCCGAGGCAAAATGGCATAGCAAGGAGGCAAGTCTCAATATACAGAAAATGTTAATAAAACACCAATTAAAAGAAATTTTAAAAAACTGCTGCAAAAAAATGTGAAGGCTGCCTTGACCAGAAAACATGTACATTTTGGGTATACCTGCTTCTGTAGTGATCAATGTTGAAGCTACCAGCTTTACATTTGACCTTTGTGTAGACATCTTGCATATCCACAGATGCACTGAGATCTTCAAGTTCGCTTATTATGCAGACTTCTAAAAATGAAAAATATATATATAAGTAAAATGACATCAAATTAAATTTTGTTTGTTATCGACATGGTAGGAAACATTAAATTAAGCAAAATCAAAACAGAAGACCTCTAAATACGATATTACATAAAACAGCCATCTCTAGTAAATGCAAAGCTTATACAGTGCTTACATAATGCTTATACAGGGTCATTGCTGAGAGTTTAAGGCTACTTGTATAATGGTGAAGGTCAGCACTACAACTGCCATCACTGTTGCTGCTCAGAAGGCACGCAAAATGAACTTTGTTCAGCATTCACACCCACAGATCACCCACTGTAGCAACAACACATGTTTAGAATAATACCGAATCTTTGCTCACTTCATTCCACATTCTACACACAAGTGAGTCATAATGAACATCAGGTTCCAAAATGAAATAAAAGTCCTTAAAAAGATGACGTCGAGTAAATATTGCTTGTTGTGCTCCCCAAGGAGCCACCAGATGTACTTTTCGGGAGGCTGATTGTTTTTTTTTTGGATCCTGCCAATGATGTAATCTGATGACAGCCGTCACGGTTTTCAATAATTTGCATAGGTGCTCAATAAAACTAAACGCTGCATGAAAAAATTTATGATAGCAAGGGGAAAAGCTGCTGGATACAGATCACAGCAGCAGAAGACAGCACGACTTTAAACATGTAAAGCAAACAGGATACAAAACTGCTCTAAGAACGCACAAAAGGTGACTGACTGCCTGTGAATATTTAGTCTGCAAAGTACATATGTGTTATATCAACCATTAAGGGTTAAATGCTAATCATGCCTGAAAAAGCTCAATGTCCAACACAACTACAATCAGTCAAAAGCAGTAATCCCAGCACACCGTACCATTATCTTACAGCAAGTGCACATTGCCACGGAATGCATATATGCTTAGCTGAGCATCTTCCCTTATTCTCAACATCATATATTAAAATTCTTTCAAAGATACTCATTTGTAATAAAGACAGACATGGAATCACCTATTTCAACAGGTTTGTGGACATGAGAAAAAAACTATTTATATGAACTGTGAAAAATAAAGCATAGGCACATGTACATCATTTATAGCACAACTAGGATGTCTGACATTTCAACAGTTGTCAAAACCACAATGACATAAAGTGCAACCTCATCACCCTGGTGCCACTGTCTTTTTAGTAACAAATCTTAACGGCTAATCCTTTTCCCTTCCCTCATTCAAGAAAATCTTACAAGAGGCTAACAATTTTACACTAATACTTTTTTTGAGTGTGATTAAATATATAAAAAATACGCATATATTTTGGGATGGGGCACAGTTTCTTACCTGGATGGAAGGCCAGCACTCCAGAGACACAAGAAGAAAAGAAGGGTGTTCACTGCCTTGGCCAGATAGTTTGCAGAAGATACCAGTCTGGAGCTGGGTATGCTGGAACAATACTAGGCTAGAAGGCCAGTGTGATGGATGGACCTGTGGAGCAAACCAGTCAAGGCTACATGCTCCCCCGACACGTTAGGTGGTAGCACCCCTTGATGGTGCAACCAGTATGGAAACACACAAGGCATGCTGGGAACTGAAATCTCATGAGGAAACCTTGTTAAGATTCCAGGAGTGTTCGCAGAGGGTGCTGTGGGATTTGTGATTTTTGGGGACTTCCGCATGACACGGAAGTGCTTCTATTGGGCTATGCCCATGTACCGGAAGTAATTCCGGGTCTAAAATAAAAGAAGCTGCTCAACATCACACAGGCAAGTCTGAGTTGGAAGAAGAGCTGGACAAGATTCACTAGGGAGGAGTGGAGGAATAAAAGAGAGAGAAAAGAGAACTACACTAAAATATGTGCTTGTGGACAACCTGTGGAGGTGTTTTGTTAAAATAAACCTTTTCATTGAACTTTTGTGTGGTACATTCACCCAACAGGTCACTATATACAATCTCATCCATTTAGGGGCAAAGACATACTTTTTCCTCAATTTACCCCTCTGCTCCACAGTTTAAAGTTACAAATAAAACAAATCATAATTAAAGTGCACGTAGAATACTTTAAATTAAAGGCATTAGCATACATTTTAGTCACACTGTGTAGAAACATTTTTTCTACATGGTTCCCACATTTCAGGGCATCATAATGTTTGGGACATAGCAATGGTACAGTACATATGTTAAAGCAGCCCTATTTAGTACTCTGTTGCATATCCCTTGCATGCAATGACTGCTTGAAATCTGTGGTTCACAGACATCACCAGGTGCTCAGGACCTTCTCTGGTGTCTCTCTGCCAAGCCTCTAATGTAGCCATCTTCAGCACCTGCTTGTTACAAGCCTTGACTCCTTAAGTTGTCTCTTCAGCAGCCCAAGCCATAATACTTGTTTAACTGATGAGGTGGTATGCTTTGGATCTTCGGCAGTTCCTTTTCACCTCCACACTTTGCTCTTGCTATGACTCTGATCAACTTCATCTTTGTCTCATCTGTCTACAAGAACTTTTCCTAAAATTCTGCAGGCTCTTTTAAGTCCATTTTCGCAAAATGTAATCAAACCATCCTGTTTTTGTGGTTTATCAGTGGCTTCTGCGCATAGTAGTCTCTTACACATACATATTTGCCTCTTCAAAACTGTTTCTGATCTATTGGGCAGGCGTTTGGAGCTTTTTCTTTAACATAGGGAGGATTCTGCTGCCATCACCAGTGAGTTTTATTCCAGACATTTGATTTAAGTAATTCTAAAGGTTTTACTTATGTCTCTAATAGTTTTATTCTTGTTTTTCAGTCTGACATTTGCTTCTTTGAGTTTCATTGGCACATCTTTAGGTAGTCTGTAGGTAGAGGCAAGCCTATGTACAGCATCTTGTGTCTACACTAATGAAGCAATGAAACACACCTGAGTAATCACAAACACGTGATGCCAATTCTCCCACAAATCATGGAGCCCTGAAATGGGAACTGTAGAACAGGGGTGTCCAACTCCAATCCTGGAGGATGAAGTGGCTTCAGGTTTTTATTCTAACCCTTTCCCTAACCAGTGACCAGTTTTTATTGAAATTAACTTCTTTTTCCCTTCATTTTAATAGCCCTGTTTTAAGGATTTAGTCCTCTCAATTGATGCTTTTCTTCTTTAAATGGAAGACAATCAGAAATAAAATGTGAAGCAAGTCAATAGATAACCAGCTAAGTCGGGAATTCAGACTCCAACCAGTTTCTTAATTAGAACCCATTCTTCTTGTTAATTTAACCAATTGTTTAATTCCATGGCTTGTTGTTGCTCTAATTCTGCCACAGTGGACAGTTCCAAAACTGTTTCTTTTTTTTGTAACAATGCTGCCCAGATGTTTTAGATACCTGAGTAGGTCAGCATTATTGAGACCTTCAACTTATTTTTATTTCTTTATTTTCAGATATTGTGTGATGGGCACAGGTTAACTGGTCATGTTTCGGCTCATTTTGTGTTTCATTATTGTTTGGTTGCTAAACAAGGAAAAGGGAAAAAAATCAAAGGCCTGTGTCAAGTCAATTTAAACAAAGGCAAAATATGTTAATTAGCAGCAACTGGTCACTAATTAAGAAGATGGTTAGAATGAAAACCTGCAGCCGCTATGGCCCTTCAGGACTGGAATTGGACACCCAATGTTGAAAAAATGTTGTCATTTCTACATATGTGACTGAAATGAATGCAAATATGCTTAAAATGAAATTCTGCAAAGTGTACCTTAATCACATCTGAATTGTCTTATTTGTAATTTTAAACTGTGGAGCAGAGAGGTAAATGAAGGAAAAAGGTGTTTTTTGTCCCAAACATTATGGAGATCACTGTATATACAATCATGGGAAAAAGAAAGTATACCCTGCTTCATTTCTCAGGGTCTAAATCACATTTGTGTTGTCATCACTAAGTTCTATATACTGAGAAACATCACCTTTGCAGATCAAGATAACCTACAGACTTTCGTGAGCATGTTAAATGTTCATGACATTAAATTCAGAAAAAGACTAAACAAACATGGCTTTCATGAAAGGGTAGCACTGGGAAGGCCCCTTCTCCACAAAAAGAATAGGGCAACTCAATAAATTACATCTGAACAAACCACAAAAATTCAGGAACAATATCCTTTGGACTGATGAGGCCAAGGTAAAGATGTTTGGTTATCATGCAAAATGCCATGTTTGGCAAAAACTAAACACAGTGTAATAAACCCAAACTCCTGGTACCAACTGTCAAGCATTGTTGTCAACACAGAGGAAATTTTATACTTGCTTTGTAGGACCTGGGAAACTTGCAGTCAACGAGAAAACCATGAATTCCACTTTATACCAAAATGTTTTTGAGGCAAATGTGAGGCCCTTTGACAAAAATCTGTTTTAATTTATTTGCAAACTGAGGGTAGATTTCTCTATACATAGAGATGACAAAATTGTGATTTAAACCCTGATTAATAAAATCACACAATTGAAAGAGGCTGCACTTTCTTTTTCCCATGGATAAATACACACTCTCTCCCACCCAATTCCATATTGATGCACCAGCATTTACCCCTGCCTGGGCATCCTCAATATTTTCCTCATTACCCTCTGTCACTGTTCTAGTATGTGGTTTCATGCCAGAAACCTATGTGCTTGGCATTATTGTGCCACAGGTTTAATTACATATAACTTATCATTAAAATAAAGCAATACTCTTAGATATTCAGGCAAATGGTGTGCTGGTTAATCTCACCAGAATGAGAAAATGACTTTAACATTACACAGGAATATTAAAAAAAATAATGTAAATGAGGATTCGTCATATAACTCTCTACTCTTTCTTTGGGATAGAAGAAATTCTAAATGTTTTTATGGGATCTTGCTCAAGAAAAAAAATGGCAGTCATTATTAAATGGTATAAGGGGTAGCAGTGAGGATAAAGAATCTGTGAAGATACAGAATCTGTGAAGCAGACAAAACTACATTAGTGAAATAACTTTCAGCATAATCTGCATAAATTCTTTCTTGAAGTATAGGAACATTTGGGCTAGTGCTGATCACAACGGCAACCACAAAGCAATCCCTCTTCAGCATTTCAGTACTGAAGGGGATCAGGGTTCACATAGTCCAGCATCTGCGAGCTAATGCTCTGCAGAATTCTTCATAAATTAGAGTGGGCAGTGTGGCAAGCCATGGCTACTACATCTTTTTTCTGTACCTCTATAATATTAGTAATGCATAGAAGGAAATCCAGCAGCTCAGCATGTCTTTCTTTGCATGAACTTTATATTATTTCTTCATCTCTCCAAGCATTTGCATAATTCTGAGATCATACAGTAATGTAGCCTTCAAATTGGGCACAGGACAAGGCAAATATCACTGCAAACCCTAGTCAGAATAAAGCCCTCCATTCATTATAGGGTATATAGCCTTGCAGGGTAAACTAGACTTAACTGCAGTCTATTCTGAATAGGTTCTGAACATCAAGAAATAGAATTAAGGTCCCCATGAAATTTCATTATTGCTGCACATCGATGCCAACTGACAACCAGCAGGTGGAACTCTTCTACTTGCACATGGCAGTGTAAACTATGGCCCAACACATCCTATAAGCACTCCTTTTTTTCTTCTAATTCTACACGTTCACAAACAGTATATGGAACTGTATTCTAACCCGTCGCATAGTGGAACCTTCACATAATGGATACACAACCTTGATTCTAAAAGGTAGTTTCATCTAAACTTTTTTTCTAAGTGAGTCTATTATCTTAATTATTTTACAATTATAACAATAACAACAATAATAATAAAAATAAATTTGATTTAGTGGATATATTATGTGAATAAAAGCAATACAAAAATAAACAACTCATATAAAATGCATTTGCAAAATTTAGCAGTTAATTAGCCAGTAGGAAATCAAAACTGCACATTGGTTACTGCTTTATGAAAACCGCTCTAGCGCAAGGCTCCAGTTCTTTTCAATCTGCAACTAAAGAGATAGATTAATAATAACTATGAGCAAAGACATCTGGAGGTGTGCTTACCCTCTTTCTGCAGTGCGCATGCTTTGCCCATTTTTGCAAAGAACACACAAGAGACCCAGATTTTACCTGTGTGACTAGAAGCATTAAATTAACATGGCATATGTGAAGATGGGTGTGTATGTACAAAAATGGACTAATATACAATTAAGGACAATTCTTGCTTTACAGTCATTAATGCCAGGCCTAGCTCTTTATGATCTTGAACTAGAAAAACAATATATTCAATGTGGATGGATGAATGGCTTGTAATATGTTCTAAGGTTACAAATGGATTTTGCAAATTAGCTAATCACACAATATAAACCAGATATATTAGGACCTCCAGGATCCTTTTGTTAATCCAAATGATTAAACAATCAGGCTAATACAAACATTGCAGTAACATATATATTCAGGGCAAATCTTACTTATTCTCCTTACAATGGGAACCAAAACTCAGTATTTCTGCAGAATTGAATGGTATATATGTGGTAAACCTCACCAGTTCCCTTTAGTCCTGGAACCGGCCCAAAAAGCTTCACTGTGACCTTTGGCAGCATCCACTGCATCCACAAACTAACACGCCCGCTTGATCCTCCAATGTTACTTGTTTTTTGCTCCAAGGTTGCTGTATCAGAGAAAGGAGAATCATCGCCAGTTTGCATGGAATAGCCCTGTGAAATAAACAGTAATTCAAAGTCACTGACATCAGCTGACAGAATTTCCATTTAAAAACCATTAAAACATATAGATTGTGTATTTTATTTAAGAATTTAGGGCCAAGTTAAATAATCAGTACTAGTCATATACAGTATGGTTATATTAAAGTAAACCTAAACATGTCTACATAATCCCAAACAGTAACTTCAGATGCGTGGTTCCTCCTGCCATTAACTAAAGGTATGGGGGTGTGTCTCTTTAACTTTGCCTGCACGTGCCGTTACACATTAGTAGTATGATTGATCCTCCAGTGAGTGGGTTCCACTTGGAAATTTCTGATGGAAAGTGGACGTGGATTAGTGGTATTGACTTTGACCCTTGTCTATAACCTTCTTAAGACCATTCTGGTTTTAGGTCAAAATCCCCTGGGGTAAAGCGTTTAACCCAAAGTTCAACATCTTTTCCTTCAGCCTGTTTTTATTTAGAGCCTGTGACTCTATGAATGACAGCCTAAAGTACTGCACATAAATCAGCAGATGACTGTTTCCCACAGAGTTTGCCTAAGAAAGTTAAAGGATCCTGTTTTGAAAAAGCGTTAGCTCATTAATGGCTTTGGCACAGATCCTCTTATGACAGTGTTTATAAGAATTTTTACTTTTTTATTTTCCAAACATAAATCACATAGTTAAATGAACTAAAAAGTTGCAAACAAACAAATTCATGCCCTAAAAGATTCTGACTTTTTCCACGGGACGCCTGAATCCTCCCTCCAAATTATACCCTGCACAGCCATTCACATACCTTTAAGTGGCAACATGGTTATCAACCATCCTATTAAAAGTTTTTAAGGTTTCCCAATGATATGTTTTTAAAGGGAAACAGCTGTACCACACACTAAAGCATGAAGAAACAGTTGAAAGTCTACATTTACTACTGAATGAACACTCTGAACGTATTTACTTTACAATAAGGAGTTACGCAGGGAAAAAAAACATGCCTGTGTGGATAAAATGGAACACTATCATCTGTTATAAGATCTGACCAAAAGAAAAGTTGCATGTGTTCTTGGCAATAAATGCACTGGTGCAAAAGTCATGTACAAAAGCAGAATAATGTTCTCAGTCTCATTTTTTTCAAAATTTAACTTAAGTTTCTTTTTATTTTAGCAACTCAGGAAAAATGCCAAGAGTGAAGAATGAATGGGTAGAACAGTGGCACAGTAAGTAGTGCTACTGCAAAACAACAATTTTGTCTTGGCTTTGAATTCCACAATTGGTTGTGGAGTTTACATAGTCTGTGTGAAGGTTGTGTGTTCTTCCATTGTCTCCCTGTGTTTGTCTTCTGTGTAATCTTATTTAACTCCCAAATAACCCACAATATATTGGCAAGGGTAACTGGAAAATCGTGCCATTCTTGAGTAATGAGGGTGTCTGTTTGTTCATGCCCAAAAATGGACTGGCATGTTGTCCAAAGTTCTTTCATACATTCTAACCAGTGCTGCAAAGAGGGGCTTCAAAACCCGTCATCCAACTCCTCACACCCTTCCCCCAACACTGAACTGGAATAGGGTTTGAGAATTTCTGTGAAGAATGCATAATAATCAGACTTAATAGTTAAGACTGTTCCACATGATGCAATTTAATATGTGATTAAGGTGCATGGTAATTTTATTTATGTCATAGTATCTCCCCATTTCAGGTGTATGTTTTTTTTATTTATTGGTTCAAATAAGCCTAGCCTACATGTATAATTGCGATGATACATTTTGAGTTAGTTTATATATATATATATATATATATATATATATATATATATATATGTCTGTAAATATTATTCTTGATTTTTTGCAATATATATTTTTGTGCTATTTGTAAAAAATAAAATTTAATATTTTAAATGCTTGCAATTTTGATATTATCATGTTAAGATAATTATTAATTTCCTCTATTACAAACTGTAGAAGTTCTTTTGGATGTCCCTCAAACAGAGTAGGTAGCTGGAAGGTTGCATTGAAGGTCTGGCAATTACATGGCAACAAAAAGCTTGTGGGGAAGGGATGTCAGAAGCTGCCAGCAGGAGCCCAGTGTTGCATGAGCAAACACAGGGGGCACCTCTACTTGGATGAGTTTTAATAGTTTAGCTGGGAAGGAATTTAAGGCCGACTCATGGTCCTATATGTACAGTGTCCAAAGGAGAGTGGGGTGATTCACAGAAGACATAAAAAACAATAAACAGAGAGAGAGGGAGGAAGGTAACTAAGCGGGTAAATGCAATACAATGGATGGTAAGTGGGCAATCCATGCCACCTAATGAACCAAAACCTGTTTAGTTATGCCCAGAATGGCAACAGGTTTTTTTTTTTCCATTTTATCTTCATTTTAGATTTTATGGAACCCCCTTGGTATCTTAAGTCCTCTAGTTATTTTTGTTCAATAAGTCCTCCATGTTTAATGTTTGTTTCCTTTGTGCACAGGTGTAGCTCCAAAAATAATAATGGAAGGTTTAAGACACTGAGGATTACAAGTCCAATATTACTAATTCTTATTTAAATTCACCTTGTACAACTGCTTATGTGAAGTTCTTAGACTATACCTATTTGAATTTTATATCCTTAAAAGAGCCAACGTGCTGCCAATACTGCACTAATAACATAACCTGTAAAACCTAAGCAGCTCTGCAGGGTTGTGTGAAATTGCTGTACGTGTGAGCATTAACATAGATGAGCAACATGGATGTGCATTGTAATAATGCTATAAATAAAATTATTGTAGAAAATATGGCAAAGAATGTTTTGTTGAATATTCATTCTAGAAGACTCTGATCACTCCTGCAATATAAACTGGAAGAACAATGTTACAGTACTTACAAAATTGTCTTTTTAGCACTTGTCCCTCTCTGCATAGGCACTGAGACCTACCACACCACTCTTTTCTGTGAGTACAGGAAAGCAGCCTTCATACTGCTCAGAACAATCCCTTTGGTTAATGGTTCTAAATATCCATTAGGAAGAACACCTGGTGTCCAAGGTACTCTTCACTCTTTGTCATCCTAAAATGTTTAAACTGCTTTGAAAACAGAAGGATGGAATTGCACAGAAATGCTCTGTACATCCTTCTTCATCGTATGACCAGGATATTTGCAAGAACCACACACTGTGGTGTTGGCTTCAGTATTGTTCTCCCAAAAACCTATATTTATTAGGTTAGATTGTGGCTAAGAATCAGTAGTATTTTAGAATTGAATATAGCTACAGATAATAGGACATACAAAAGACATAACCCACAATTTACTTTTTTTATGTTAGCATCAAGTTAGAAATACGCATGATCAGGTGAATCCTTTACCACCAGCACTTTCATATTTTTCTCTCACGTCAGCTTTGAGAAGGCGCATACTTGTGACTTGTGTCTTTTGTTCATTTCCTTACTTGACAGAGAGTCATGGCTTTTGAAAGTAAAAAAATGAGGCTTGATTAAAGTTATTTGAATATCATTTGATTATTTGTAGACTTGTGTACTTACCTCAGTTGGACTACCTAAATCTGCGGATGGGCTGCAAGTGCTTGTGTCTGGAAGTGCAGTTCCAAAGCTACTTCTGACTGGTGAACTTGGAGTCGCACCTACAGTCACTTCATGGTAATTAGATGACTGACGAAGAATTCCCCTCTTCTGGATTTTATTCCATGTTGTATTTATACTATGAAGAAGTTCATATAGCAACTGGACCTAATGGAGACACAAAAGGAAATCTTGCCTTAAGAAAGAGCTTTTAGTGTAATGTTATTTAACATGTATTCTTATTTCATACAGAGACTATAATTGTTGGTTATCTGTTCTGCTTTGGCATAGAATCTTCACTACAATCACATTCCTTCCTTGCAGTGCTGAGTAAACTGATCTTAAATATCAAGTTTTCATATGTAAGATGGATCTAAAATAGGTAAGAATAACAAGTCTACCATAAGATGTAAACCGTCAAAATAAAAAGCTGTTCAGAATATACTAATCAAGGTCAACCAAGTTCAAATTGGTAATAATTAGCATCCAGAGTTAAAACTCTAAACTAACAATGCAGTGTATCATTACATTGTCATTCAGACAGAATTGTCTTATATGACCTTTTTTTAAAAGGTATAAAAATAAAAAAAAGTTTAAAAGTTACCTAGAGGAAGTGAAATATAAATTAGTATATAAACTGTACATAGATGGGAATGGGGTTCAGGATTCAAACCCAGACTCTAGGAGTAGAGAGGCAGAAAAGTAAATGACATTATGATGCACTGTATTTTATTGAGCTCTATGTAATTTCACATGCCATAACAAATAATGACCAGCATGTTGATGCAGTCATCATCTTCCTCCACTAAGGTTCAATATCTGCATAAATTACTCTACATATTTCACTATGATACACATGGATCTTCTCCAATTTCTTCCTTTTAATCATTGAACAAATGCAACTTAAGTTACCTGGAGACTATTAAGTAGTAACACAGGTGAACGTATGTGTGTGCGTGAGTATATCCCAAGGTTTATGTACTTTCTGCCCAAGGTAGTTTCTTGCTTTGTGCCCAATTCTGCTGGCATAGGTTCTGACATCCTGTGGACTGGTAATGGATTAAGGAGGTCTAAAATATAGATCAATGTTTTCATTTTTACTATATTTATTTGTATTTCACTCTATTACAAAAAAAAATCTTGCAACGATACAAGACTTTTTTCCTGCGGCAAGCAAAGTGCAGGTCACACGGCACAGCAGCAGCAAGCCAGCAGCTGATCGAACAACGAGGAGGAAAAAAATGTATTTGTTTCCCATTGTATCAACATTTAAGAGGGGCTTTTGGAGGAGCGACTGTGTCTCCTTGGGGTTCGTTCAGCCCCCCTCTTCAAAATGGCGGGCAGGGGCGAAGGCCCCAGTTTAGTATAATACCAATTAAAGCAAATAAGACTTGAGTGTGTTAATGATACAAAATGTTTATCACAGGTTTATCTCCTCCTTTTCAACCCTAAAACAGGCTAATTTATGAAAGCAAAACTTTCCTAAAGGATGGATAGCTAAACAGCATTTCAAAGTATGCACAAGGATAACAGCAAAGTTCAAAGAATGACATGAGTTACTAGCTCTTACTGCTACAAAAAGGAAATTAAAGGTCACAAGTTGTATCAAAACTAAATAAGAAGAAGAGCAGAGGTTGAACACCAGGCAAATAGATCAAACTTGGGGGGAAAAAGTATCACAAAATCTTGGGACAGGAAAGATGAAACACTTAGGGAGCATAGTGAATGAATAGAAAAGTTAAGACAGGTAATCCTGTTGTCTAGCCACACCAATAGAACAGTCATTCCAAGTGAAGAATATCAGGCAATGACAATCACATCTAAGACTAGCAGGCCACTTCTGCAAAAGGTGATATGTAAAATACAACACACTAAATGGTACAAACCAGCTAAATTTTAAATTTACATTCAATTTCGACTTTTAATCTTTCTAATAATAATAATATTAAAACAGCGAATGCAGCTGTTTTAAAATATGCTATTAATGGTGGAGAAACTTAACAACAAGACAACTAAAATGGAGTATAAAAATGTAATAAGAGCTTGATCTGCAAAAACATGACTTCTTATTAAGAAATGGGCTGGAGCCAAAACGTGTAGCCTTTACGGTCCTCCAGGAATAACTTTGTCAACCCCGCGTTAGGTAAACATATCCTTAGACTTGGTGTAAAGTTCACAAAAAATTGCTGAGGGTTTAAGTTTTACAATAAAACTGCATTAGAATTTTACCACAAAATACTCAATAAACTATGTGATGACCACAGTATCTGAAAAGTAAAGGCCTATTTTAAAGCTTCGGCACAAAGTCCTGGAGCAAAGCACTGCCTTTTTAATCCTGTTCATCAGAAATCTCCTGAAGATGGATGTTAAATTATTGTATAGATTTGCAACCAAATCTGTTCAAGAAGCTGCTACGATCATAACATTTAACTCTGGAGAATAAGAGAAAGAATCTGTTTAAGAAAGAAAACAGGAAATACATCTTTGCAGAAATACTAATAGCATCAATAATTTAGAAGAAACAGTAATGACTTTTAGAAAATGGGTGAATGCAATATTAGGACATTTTATCAGTTAAGCAATAGGCTTGATGCTCTTTACTTCTTTATGGAAATTCGTAATGCTTTGTAACTATAGACAGATGGATAGATAGATAGTACTGCCATGTGCAAAAGTTCGCTGACAACCCTGCTATTGTGGGCTGTATCAGGAGTGGACAGGAAGTGGAGTATAGGAAGCTAATCAAAGACTTTGTTAAATGGTGCGACTCAAACCACTTACACCTGAACACCAGCAAGACCAAGGAGCTGGTGGTGGATTTTAGGAGGCCCAGGCCCCTCATGGACCCCGTAATCATCAGAGGAGACTGTGTGCAGAGGGTGCAGACCTATAAATATCTGGGAGTGCAGCTGGATGACAAATTGGACTGGACTGCCAATACTGATGCTCTATGTAAGAAAGTTCAGAGTCAACTATACTTTTTGAGAAGGTTGGCATCCTTCAACATCTGCAGTAAGATGCTGCAGATGTTCTACCAGACGGTTGTGGCGAGCGTCCTCTTGTATGCGGTGGTGTGCTGGGGAGGCAGCATAAAGATGAAAGACGCCTCACGCCTGGACAAACTTGTTAAGAAGGCAGGCTCTATTGTAGGAGTAAAGTTGGACAGTCTAACATCTGTGGCAGAGCGACGGGCATTAAGCAAACTCCTGTCAATCATGAAGAATCCACTGCATCCATTGAACAGGATCATCTTCAGACAGAGGAGTAGCTTCAGTGACAGACTTTTGTCACTGTCTTGCTCCACTGACAGACTGAGGAGATCGTTCCTCCCCCACACTATGCGACTCTTCAATTCCACCCGGGGGAGTAAATGCTAACATTATTCAAAGTTATTGTCTGCTTTTACATGCATTTTTATTACTCTTTAATTTAATAATGTTTTTTCTATCAGTATACTGCTGCTGGATTATGTGAATTTCCCCTTGGTATTAATAAAGTATCGATCGATCGATCGATCGATAGATAGATAGATAGATAAACAGACAGACAGACAGGAAAGTGACAATGGCATAGAGGATGAAGAACTGTTTAATAAAACTATTTCCGCTAATGCCATCTATGACAGACATGATGTAAAATGAAAACTGGCAGCACTGTTACAAAATGTGAAAGATCATTCAGTGGGATTGAAAATGGATGGAATGCCATATTTTATTCTAAGGTAAGGTTGGCAGTGGTGGTACACTGGTTAATACTGATGTTACACAAAGCTAAAAACCTTGCTTTGACTCTCAGCCTCAGCACTGTTAAGTTTAAAGTTTACCAGATGTTTTCACCTTACTTTATTTGTGTATTTTCTATTTTGCCTTCAGCACTGGACCTGGCTTCCTATTTTCTAGTAATGGAAAAAGGCAAGTGTAGGAAATAAATGGATATATGTTTTCCATAATTGTTGTGCTACTAATTTCTATGAATGGTTCTATTTATTTAATTCACGTAAAAAGAATGAACAAATTATACAATGTACTCATTTAAGCTACTTTAAAAAAAAAAAACAATGATAAAGACTGCCAGGATCATATGGTAGTTTAATAGGGACAATTAATTTTATTTTGTACTGGTATTCATGTTTATCACCATCTTGTCTCAGGATTAAATCTCTGGGTAGTTGTGTGTTGCCTGGAGCTTTACATTCCCATTACTTGCCAAAGGAGGCAAGTGATTTGCACCTGCATGTGAACACTATGGAACCAGTGGTAGAAAATGATAGGGTATCATGCCTGACACTTAACTTTGCACTTTGTCCATTCAAGACATTCATGGGTGTTCTGGTTTTATGACATGTGCACTAGGGAGGGCCCAAAACTCATTAAAAGGATCTCAGCTTGCAACATGCTACCCTTGAAGTGCTTGGATGCAGCAGGCCTCTTGAATGCACTTGTGAACAAAGTCAGAATATGCCATTGACAGCTGATCGTTTGAAACAAGAAACAAAGAGAAACTGCGAACCCCTTGTGCAATGTTGGTGGCTCCTACATTCCCACATACATTGCCACAAATAGTTTGATAATTAAAAGAAGGACTCCAAATGGTGTGAGGTCCCTTTTGTTCTTGGCTTTGGCAACACTTCTTAAACTCTGAAGCAGAGTCAAATTGTTACTAGTTTAACCAACTTCTGTTCAAAATTAGCTGCAAATCTGTAATTAAAAGTGAGTAGGGCTCTATTCACAGTTGTTTGTCCAATTTTTAATAAATTGGATTCCTGGGTAAATGACAGCATTGTTTTAAAGCTCTGGGATAATGAAAGAGGCCTTATGAAATGTTTCATGTTTTCTTCCTCTCTACTCTTTAAATAATTATACATTTGAGGCCACTGAGAGTTCATAAACCTGTGTTTCTTAGATTCAACCTTTTGTCCTTCCTTGATACAATCTATAAGACATCTTAAAATACCAAAAATAAATAAAGACTTCTCATTTTATAAAATTAACAAAGTAGGTCAGAGTTTGTTTAAGCAAAACAAATTTTATAGTAGTGATAACTACAACTAATGGACTAGTCATACTGTTAAGTTATGGAAGCATATACTGATACTCATATCCAATTATCAATCAGTGATTTTGTAAGTAATAAATCAAAATAAAAAATGAAGCTAATAAATATATTTTTTATTATTATTCCAAAAGTCTCACAGAGCACTACAGTGTACTGATAATTAGCAAAAAAACAAAGAATTTCAACCTTAATGTAATAATGAAGGATAAGGTTTGGCTTTCGGAGCTCCTGCAATGTGAATCAATATAAATGGAAGATAATTTGTGGCATTACTATAAAAGGTGTTACAGTAATCCCTCCTCGATCGCGGGGGTTGCGTTCCAGACCCCCCCACGATAGGTGAAAATCCGCGAAGTAGAAACCATATGTTTGTATGGTTATTTTTATATATTTTAAGCCCCTATAAACTTTCCCACCCTGTTAACATTATTAGAGCCCTCTAGACATGAAATAACACCCTTTAGTCAAAAGTTTAAACTGTGCTCCATGACAAGACAGAGATGACAGTTCTTTCTCACAATTAAAAGAATGCAAACGTATCTTCTCTTCAAACGAGCACCGTCAGGAGCAGAGAATGTCAGAGAGATAGAGAGAGCGTGACAGAAAAACAAACAATCAAAAAATCAATACGTGCTGTTGGGCTTTTAAGTATGAGCACCGCGATAAAGCAGCCGCAAAGAAGGGAGCAATGTGAAGGTAGTCGTTCAGCATTTTTTAGAGTAGCCTCCATATTTTCTAAACAAACAGCCTCTGTGCAAACAGCCCCTCTGCTCACACCCCCTCCGTCAGGAGCAGAGAACGTCAGAGAGAGAGAGAGAGCGAGATTAAAGCAAACAATCAAAAAATCAATACGTGCTTTTAGGCCACCGCGATAAAGCGGCATTTCTTAGAGTAGCATCCATATCTTCTAGGCAAACAGCCCCTCTGCTCACACCCCCTCCGTCAGGCGCAGAGAATGTCAGAGAAAGACCGAGAAAAGCAAACAATCCGCTCGGGAAGCACATCGTATATCATTGAGGAGTTTTAGTTAATATGTAATACATGCTCTGATTGGGTAGCTTCTAAGCCATCCGCCAATAGCGTCCCTTGTATGAAATCAACTGGGCAAACAAACTGAGGAAGCACGTACTTTAAATTAAAAGACCCATTGTTCGCAGAAATCCGCGAACCAGCGAAAAATCCGTGATATATATTTAGATATGCTTACATTTAAAATCCGCGATGAAGTGAAGCCGCGAAAGTCGAAGCGAGATATAGCGAGGGATTACTGTATATAAAACACATATGGGCAGTTCTATAAGTCACTGTAACAAACTAGGAGTGGTTCTTCCTATTTTAGCCTTTGAGAAGATAGAGGATAACTTACAAAAAGTTCAATTTGTGATTCCCTCTGCAAAATAGCACAGAACCCAGTTAGCTATATCTATCTTATAAAAAAAACACTAATATCTGTGTGTCCAGTCCCTTTGAGCAATCTGATTGGTCAGTTTGGCTTTGGTTATGCAACGAAAGAGGATGTGTGAGTTAGAGACGCATGAGAAGGAGTAAAGTGTATGAGACATGCTGAGAGAATCACCTGGACAAGAGGTGAGAAAGTTACCTCGAAAATAATGACAGTCTCAGAATTGGACTTTACAGGTATACATTTCGAGACAGGGGGCACTAGTTAAGACACATTCACACATGGAAACACAGTGAAAATGTACTCAAGGGTCTCGGAGGACAAAAGATAGAATAATAAAAATTTTTGGAATTACCTGTCTTCGAAAGATAGTGTGGCTAGTATATATTAAAGTATACAATCCAGCTGTCGCAAAGCAATACTGTTTGCATTGAAATAAAGAGATATTTTGATGGCGGCTGTCTTCCACCAACTGAATGTTACATTAAAATAATAAACATTGACTGGCACGGGCACAATAAATGTGAGAAGTTGATCCTTACTGTTTGTAGACAGACAGACAGACAAGTTATGTTAAAGATGGTGACAATGACCAAAAAATGATTTCAATCATGTTTTTGTTGTCAAATGGTAAAAGTACTGAACATAATTATATGCTCAGTGTACATTTAACATTTACTTACAAATACACCCAAGTAAAAATACTATAACACCCACACTTTTTTATGCTTTGTACTGAGCAACACACCGTTTATTTGTTCATTTTCAATTGCTTATTATTTATTGTAGCTTACAATAGAGAATTAAAGCAACTTACATCACTCTTTTGAATAACAGAGCACACAACCTCTTTTGTTGAAATCATGTATACTTGCCACCCATTGCAGACGAACACTGGGAAGGTGTAGTACCTTCACAAATTATACTTACACTGGCAAGAACAATAAAAGTCTGCTTTAAAAATTACCCAATCTGAACAAAAAAAGTAAAAAGTGAAGTCTACATATGCAGAAGGATTCAAACAAAAGAAATTGGGCACTAATGTTTGCCAAGGCCGGTGGTCTGCTGTGGTCCTTTCAAAGTTCTAAATACAACTAAAGACAAATTCAGGACATAAACTCAACACAGTATTTAAAAAATGCCAGTTCACATAATAAATGATTGTGTGCAGTAAACTGAATAAGAATAAAATGAACAATATGTGTGGCAACAAACTGACATACACATTAGGTTTTTTGCAAATCTCCTTGCATTGCCCCTAGCGCTGTTTGTGATTGGCACTGGTGACTACCAATAGGAATTGGACTAACAGGAAAGAAGGAAACAGATGAAAGAAAAATCACCCTTTATATTTTGCTACTTTAGGACTATGTACATTTTCAATGTTTCAGGCACTGCATAAAACTCAAAACTTGGTTTAACTAATCTGATTGACCCATGTGAAATTTGGAGAAAAAACAGAGCCTTGAAATTGGCAACTGGATTCAGAGCTGACCTATGCTCTGTCAAAGAAATGAGAGGTTTAGCCCATCCATAAAAACATAGTCTGTGCAAGTTCATTAAAAAGGTGACAGAGGGTGAAAAAAGAGAAGTGTATTTTGGTAAATAACAATGGAAAATAATACACAATTATGAACCTATGTAAAACAAGGCATACTTCAAAAATGAACCGTTGTAAGAGAGTAATTATTTTTAAGCTGGCATTTCTATCATATGCATCTAAAATGGGGAAAAACTGTATATGAGAATACAATTACCTAGAAGCTTCATGAAAATTACCTTCATGGGAATGTGTCAAAATGAAGGTCATTTATGAAAGATTCTTGGCTAATGTCTAACAGAAATAGGAAGTCTTGACACAAAATGGTTAAACATTCTGATATCTATTGAGTGCAAAATTGACTTTTTTGGGTTTAATCATGTACTTTGTATATAACACTGCTCATCATCCTGATTACATCATCCTTAAGAGGAAGTATATGATCATGGCAGCAACTTGGCTTACTTGGTTACAGATGTACACTTGTGCAAAACTTGAGAAGGTAGAAGATGAAATAGATCAAACATGCATAACAACAACGATGGATAAAGTGTTGCTGTACAATGAACACCACCAAGGTGCTTTTCAAACCAATCAATAGTACAACTGGTAACATTCTTAAACAGTCATAGTAAGGGTGTATATATTGATTGACACAATATCAAAAAGTAATAAAATAGTAAGATATAATTGGCAACCCTCTGGGATTTGGATCCCAATTCCTTAACCATAAAGGAATGACACATGTTTGAAGCAAGGTGCAAACCCTACATGAAGAACTGTCTAAGTTTTTATCAGTCTTAGGAGAAGACTTATTTTCTAGCTGATCTGGGCTAAACATGACCCTGAAGTGGCTTGCCACCAAAAATTCTGAGTACATGTGGAAGCCTGAAGGAGCTTTAGTAATTTTTCTAACAATTAATTTTACACATCTCTAAATGTACAAAGCTGGCACAGATGTATCCTAAAAGACTGACAGCCAGAGATTCTATGAAAGATATCTCTTAGAAAAAAAACACTGGGTGGAGAACTTATGGAATGAGTAATTATCTTCTTTTTATTAATGAATTTAGGAAGCTGTGAATATTTATTATTTAACTTTTTATCATTTGATCAGTGCCACAAATCCCATAACACAATAAAGATGTTATTTTTTACTGCATTTTTATTATTTTTAGTAAGTGTACAAAATATACATATAAATACACAAGGGGGTACCCAAAAATAACCAGAATCTGTACCTGGTGCACAATCTAGACTTAGTTGTGAATTTCGCTGCTAGATGTAACATACTTAAAGTATTCAGCGGCAGTCTGCCAAGTGGCATTGCTTTGTATTGTTCGTACGCCATTCTCTGTCAGTTTTTCTTGGTGCCTATTAAACGTGTTCTGCAATTTTTGTGATGGGAGATCATAAAGAACAGCGAGTCTGCGTTTAATTTTTATTTTCTCTTACGGAATACAGCTGATGCAACTGTAGGGATGCTTGAAACTGCTTTTAAAGAGGAAGCTTTAAGTAAAACTCAGGTCTATGAGTGGTTTTCGCGTTTCACATGAGAGGAAATGTCATTTGAAGACCAGCCAAGATGTGGACAACGTTCCACAATTAGGAATGAAGAAAATCTTGAAAAAGTTTTCAATGCAATTTATGAAGATCGTTGTCAGACTATTGAAGATTTTTTAATTGACTTGTGTCTTGGAGTTCTTGCCACCTTCCCTACTCGCCTGATCTTGCTCTGTGCGATTTTTTTCATGTTCCTGAGCATGAAAAAAAGAACTCAAAAGGAAAGCGCTTTTGTACCATGGAGGAAGTCAAAGAAAAATCGCTGAAGGCATTGGACAACATTCATCTTCAGCAATTCCAAAAATTTTCCACCAGCTGGGTCAAGTGCATTCATTCACATGAACAGTACTTTGAAGGAGACTAAAGTTTCAGTAAATAAAAATTATTGAAACTATTTTTTTTCCTTTAATTATGGTTATTTTTGGGCACCCCTTTGTATACTGTGTATATATACAGTACAGGCCAAAAGTTTGGACACACCTCCTCATTCAATGTGTTTTCTTTATTTTCATGACCATTTACATTGGTAGATTCTCACTGAAGGCATCAAAACTATGAATGGACACATGTGGAGTTATGTACTGAACAAAAAAAGGTGAAATAACTGAAAACATGTTTTATATTCTAGTTTCTTCAAAATAGCCACCATTTGCTCTGATTACTGCTTTGCACACTCTTGGCATTCTCTCGATGAGCTTCAATAGGTAGTCACCTGAAATGGTTTTCCAACAGTCTTGAAGGAGTTCCCAGAGGTGTTTAGCACTTGTTGACCCCTTTTGCCTTCACTCTGCTATTTTGAAGAAACTAGAATATAAAACATGTTTTCAGTTATTTCACCTTTTTTTGTTAAGTACAGTACATAACTCCACATGTGTTCATTCATAGTTTTGATGACTTCAGTGAGAATCTACCAATGTAAATGGTCATGAAAAAAAAAGAAAACACTTTGAATGAGAAGGTGTGTCCAAACTTTTGGCCTGTACTGTGTGTGTGTATATATATATATATATATATATATATATATATATATATATATATATACATACACACACACACACACACACACACATACCAACCACATGTGTTACATGGTAGGTAACCACCCATACAATCAGATCGGGACTTTGACTATGAATGCTATGAATGTAATTACTCCGATCTCCAGGCTGTCAAACAAGCGAACCACACGCCGTGGTGCAGTTTAAAGAGGCTTCACCTCTGACGTCCAAGGTTCGATCCCCGCGAGGGATGCAGTGAAGTGTGTACGCCTGATGAGCCCAAATAAACATGTGCCGTGTACTCTTTGCATTATTTGGCAGAAAACTATGTAATATATATATACTGCTCAAAAGAATTAAAAGAACACTTTTTAATCAGAGTATAGCATAAAGTCAATGAAACTTATGGGATAATAATCTGGTCAGTTAAGTAGCAGAGGGGGTTGTTAATCAATTTCAGCTGCTGTGGTGTTAATGAAATTAACAACAGATGCACTAGAGGGGCAACAATGAGATGACCCCCAAAACAGGAATGGTTTAACAGGTGGAGGCCACTGACATTTTTCCCTCCTCATCTTTTCTGACTGTTTCTTCACTAGTTTTGCATTTGGCTACAGTCAGTGTCACTACTGGTAGCATGAGGATACCTGGACCCTACAGAGGTTGCACAGGTAGTCCAACTTCTCCAGCATGGCACATCAATACGTGTCATTGCCAGAAGGTTTGCTGTGTCTCCCTGCACAGTCTCAAGGGCATGGAGGAGATTCTAGGAGACAAGCAGTTACTCTAGGAGAGCTGGAGAGGGCCATAGAAGGTCCATAATCCATCAGCAGGACCAGAACCTGCTCATTTGGGCAAGGAGGAACAGGATGAGCACTGCCAGAGCCCTACAAAATGACCTCCAGCAGGCCACTGGTGTGAATGTCTCTGACCAAACAACCAGAAATGACTTCATGAGGGTGACCCAAGGGCCCCATGTCCTCTAATGGGCCCTGAGCTCACTGCCCAGCAGCATGCAGCTCGATTGGCATCCGCCATAGAATACCAGAATTGGCAGATGCACCACTGGTGCCCTGTGCTTTTTACAGATGAGAGCAGGTTCACCCTGAGCACGTGACAGAAGTGAAAGGGTCTGGAGAAGCCATGGAGAACATTATGCTGCCTGTAACATCATTCAGCATGAGCAGTTTGGTGGTGGGTTAATGATTGTCTGGGGAGGCATATCCATGGAGGGTCACACAGACCACTACAGGCTTGACAAAGGCACCTTGGCTGCCATTAGGTATCAGGATGAAATCCTTGGACCCATTGTCAGACCCTATGCTGGTACAGTGGCTCCTGGTGCACGACAATTCCTGGCCTCATGTGGTGAGAGTATGCAGGCAGTTCCTGGAGGATGAAGGAATTGATACCATTGACTGGCCACCACGCTTTCCTGACCTAAATCCAATAGAACACCTCTGGGACATTATGTTTTGGTCCATCCAATGCCACCAGGTTGCACCTCAGACTGTCCAGGAGCTCAGTGATGCCCTGGTCCAGATCTGGGAGGAGATCCCCCACAACACCATCTGTCATCTCATTAGAAGCATGCACCGATGTTGTCAGGCATGTGTACAAGAACACAGGGGCCATACAAAGTGCTGCGTACAATTTTGAGTTGCTGCAATTAAATTTTGCCAAAATGGACTAGCCTGCCACATAATTTTTTCACTCTGATTTTTGGGGCGTCTTTGAATTCTGGGCTCTGTATGTTGATCATTTTCATTTCCATCAAACGATGTGGCATCCTTTCGTTCCTAACACATTGCCCAGTCTATATCAGTATAGATATCCAGGAGGATTTCTTTTTCCCATTGAGATCTGATGTGTTTTCAAAGTGTTCCTTTAATTTTTTTGAACAGTTTATATATATAGAATATATATATTATACTAAATAGATATACAGTATATATGTATATACACACACTATACTAATCGGTATATACAATATATAGAATAAAATTACTGTATTTAGATATTACAGAGCACTTCATTGGAAATATGAGAATTTCCACAGTTTCATACAAGAAGCAAAGGGTGATGATATGAGCGATGTTTTCAGTATTAGGTGATGTTCAAAATGGTGTCCCTTAGGGTTCAAGGAGGGGCCTATTGCTCTTTTTAATATACATAGATTATTTTAAAAAGAGTAAGATGACAACAAATTAACTTGAATCACAGATAATGAATATTCAGGTGGTCTGTCACCAAGGGACCCAGAGAGAATACAAGTGAGGGCAGATTGTAGCAGATAAAGTTTAATATAGAGTACCACAGGTAGAAAATAAGAATGTTGGCTCTAAATATACAATAGGAGGTAAGAAACTTGAAAGTATATCTTTTGAAAAGGAACTGGGTGTTGTAGTGGACTGTTCACAATCTACATCCAGGCTATAGGCAGAGGAAATTAAGAGGAACAGAAGTAGAAGAAAATTAAGGTTAAGTTACAATGTGTAACTCACTAATGAGGCATCACCTTCAGTACTGTGTACAGTTACAGTCTGCATATATCAGCTTGTTGGGCTTAATGACCAGTTCTCATCAAAATTATTCTAACGTTCTTTTGGACTTCAATTTGAGAATTAATTTTTCATCAGCTAAATTGAGAAAATAGATGGAAGGATATATTAAGCACAGCACATTTACAAACAAAAGAACTCCAGTACTTTAGCAGTATTTAATGACATGCTATGTTAAGCCACATAAAAATACATAATTCCAGATACCATACACCTTTTTAAATGAAAACAAAAAAACAGCCTTAAAATTGCCCAACATTTGATAAAAGAACAGGCTAGAATAAAGACGCAAAGAAATCCAAAGGTGGGGAAATTCCTGTGAACAATGGCAGCTTTACTTAGTTAAATGTGCATTATATAACTCACCCAGATTCTGGAGTAATGGCTGCAGATCCAAACTGAGCCAGTGCTAAAGACAAAAACTTGTGAGGGAACTCAGTGTGAAATGACAAAGACCTTTAAAAAAGTCAAGTGGGTGATGGCAGAACAAACGTGCATTTCTCAGCCATGTAAAGAGCACTGCACAACACAGCAGCGCAGTTTCAAAAAGAAGCCAAAACATCTCAAAGCTTACCAAGGAATGCCTAAACAGCTTGTAATTGATTAATTTAATATGTAATAAAAGGTTTGGTGGCAAAACAGACTATATTAATACTGTTAGTCAAAATACTAGTTGGTTGGGTGTATAAATAAACCTACCACTACATGAATACCACATAACATTATCACATCAGTGGAGGATGGAGATGACATTACTGCCCACCAATCTACACCTAACAACCTGAATGACAAAGTGAAAACATGCTTTTAGCGAAGTGTACAAATTTATTAAAAAAAAAAAAAAAACGATCTCTCTCTCATTTATGTAAGTATTCAGCCTCTTCGGTGTGGCACACCAAACTGTGGTCAGATGTATCCTGTTTGCTGTAATTATCCTTGAAATGTGTCTAGAACTTGACTAGAGTCCACCTGTGGTGAAATGAACTGATTGACAGTTTAGAAAACAATAAGGTTCCATAAAACATAATGCACGTCAGTACAAAATAAAAAAAGCTATGAATTCAAGGATTTCATTGCAGATCTCTGCAGTCACACTGTGTTGAGGCATAGTTTACAGAAAATGTATGAAACCATTTTTAAAGCTTTGAGTGTCCCCAGAAGCACAGAGGTCTCAATAATTGTGAAAAGGAAGAAGCCTGGAACCACCTGGACTCTAGCTAGAAATCACCATCCAGCCAAACAGAGTAACCAGGAAAGAAGGGATACAGTCAAGAAGGTGATCAAGGCCACTCTAACAGAGATTCAGTAATCCTCTGTTGAAATGGGAGAACCTGTCAGAGGGACAATCATTTCAGTGGCACTTCTTAATTCAGGCATTTTACGGTAGCCACTCTTGAGTAAAAGGCATATGACAGACTGCTCAGACTCTGAGAGCATGAAGAAAATATTCTCTGGTCTGATGAGAAAAATAACTGAACACTCTGGGCAGGTCTCAAAGCACTAGGTCAGGTGAAGACCAAGCACTGATTACCACCTGACTAATACCATCCCTACAGTGAAGGATGTTGGCAACATCATCATACTATGGGGGTGCTTCACAGTGGCAAAAAAACAAGACTGGTCAGAATTGAGTGACAGGTGAATGCAGCCAAATACAAAGAGGTCCTTTAAGAAAATCTACTCTATAGTTCACATCACCTCAGGATGGGGTGATAGTTCACATTCAGCTTAACAATGACCTGAAACAAACATCCAAGAAAATACAGGAGTGGATTCAGAAGAAGTCTATGACTGTCTTCGAGTGGCCCAGCCAAAGCCCAGATTTAAATCCCATAGAACATCTGTGGAGAGACCTGAAGATGGCAGGTTATGGAGACATTCCATCCAATCTAATGGAGCTTAAGAGGATCTGTCAGGAAGAATGAAATAAAATGACCAAATCCAGGTGTGGAAAACTTGTAGAGACTTACCAACGAAGATCTGAAACTGTAATTGCTTCCAAAGGGACTTCTATAAAGAGCTGAATTAAGGGACTGAATTACTTACATGATTGCTAGATTTCAGTTTTTGATTTTTAGTAAATTAGCAAACCTTTCTGAAACTTTGGCATTACCGATTAATCTAAATTTTAAATCACATATTAATCAGATCACTAGGACAGCATTTTTTCACTTTCTCTTATATCATTGAAAGATGCTGAGAAAATAGTTTACGCATTTGTTTTCAGTCGACTAGATTACTGTAACGCACTCCTCTTAGGACTACCCAAAAAAGACATAAATCGTTTGCAACTAGTGCAGAATGCAGCTGCTAGAATCCTAACTAGAAAAAGAAAATCTCAGCACCTCTCCAGTTTTGATGTCACTACACTGGTTACCTGTGTCATTCAGGATTGACTTTAAAATTCTGCTTATGGTTTATAAAGCCTTAAATAATCTCACCCCATCTTGTATATTGGAATGTCTGACACCTTATATTCCAAATCGTAACCTGAGATCCTCACATGAGTGTCTCCTTAGAATTCCAAGAACAAAACTTAAAAGTGGTGAGGCGGCCTTCTGCTGTTATGCACCTAAAATCTGGAATAGCCTGCCAGTAGGAATTCGCCAGGCTAATACAGTGGAGCACTTTAAAAAACTGCTAAAAACACATTACTTTAACATGGCCTTCTCATAACTTCACTGTACTTAAAATCCTAATACTCTATATATCCAACTCATTATAATAACTATTTATGGTGGCTCTAAAATCTGTACTAACCCCTACTCTCTCTTCTGTTTACTTTTCTGGTGTCCTTTTGGTGGTGGCCATCTACTCAAAGCACCGTGATGTTCCAACAATGATGGATGGATTAAAAGCCAGAAGTCTGTATGACCATCAACATCAAGTGACTACGTGAGAACCCTAACTACAAAGAGGACTACTGTATTTCATTTATGTTAGGTAGAATGCCCATAGGGGACTGGGCAGTCCCGTGGCCTGGAACCCCTGCAGATTTAAGATTTTGAGTTTTTTTTTTTGTTTTTTCTGTCCACCCTGGCCATCGGACCTTACTCTTATTCGATGTTAATTAGTGTTGTCTTATTTTAATTTCTTATTTTGTCTTTTATTTTTCTTTTCTTCATTATGTAAAACACTTTGAGCTACTTTTTGTATGAAAATGTGCTATATAAATAAATGTTGTTGTTGGTAATAGTATAATAAAGTGTGCAGAAAGTGAATACTTTTTGAATTCACTGAATATACAGAGTTAATGTATTCTAATAAAAATGGTTAGATAATAATTACATAAATTCAACTGATATAAAATATACACCAAAATATAAGATTAAATTTGCAATAACCAAATTTATGTACTGTACATCTTATTAGAAAACAAGTACCTTTACAAGAACAGGTCATTCAACCTTATGATAAATATTAAGGAAGATGAAGGAGGAGGAGACTGGAAAAATAACAGACTATGAACTTACTAGTTTTATTTACTCGTGTTTTTATTGAAAAATGTCTTCCTTTTACAGAATATGGAAATGTTTTTTTAAATAGACAAATAATTTGGCTTAGTGGAGCAGTTTAAAAGTGAACCAAATGAAAACAAGAAATGAATATGCTGCTGCTACACCACACTAAGTATAAATTTGCAGTAAATTTTAAGAAAATAGTAAATCTGAATTTCTAGTACAAATTCTAACAAACAGATCCCCAAGTGTTTATGACTATAGTGTGTATGACCAGGATACAGCAAATGTTTATTTTAAAAAAAAAAAAAAAAAAAAAAATGCAGGGAGAATGGATAACTGACTAGCCAACCTGATTTAAGCCTAATTGTAACCATTAAATTTATGTCTGACTTAACTCGGGTAAAAGATGTTGTTTGAGAACAGCTGTATTTAGGCTGTACCTACAAATATTTTACTTCTTTCTGATACCACTTATAACAGTACAAAAAACTCCCTTGTAAGTGACTATGTTTGGCCACTCCACAATTTGCGGTAATGCAGCCTTAGTGTTAAAAATGACTTTAGCAGGTCAAACACAAATACTAATTTTGCTCTTTTCTGTCACTTGTCTAGCTTTTATTATGACATTTCATGGCAGGTCTGCTTGTAAAAGGTCTCTCAAGACGGCTTTTATGTTGTGCTCAATTAAACAGCAATTTGAAGTTCTATTCTTTAGAGAAAAAGAGAGAGAATTACAAGGGGCAGAAAATAATCAGATTTCAGATGAAAAATTGGCTTCTGTTGCATTTCACAGAAAGATAAATGGTGCCAAATACTAAAGCTGAAGGATGTGCACTGTGATCTGGTGTATTAACAACTGGAACCGACCGGGTCAAAAATATGGCAGAAAATATGAAGAACACATGTGAACATCTTGTTCACCATATCATAACTTGAAGCTCAAGTAACAGATGACAGTCAAGGTCCTGATAGAAACCTGACCCATATCTTACAAGTTTAGGTTGCGTACAGCAGTATATGACATTTTTATATGGTCTAATAATGGTGGGACTGATGTCTCTCTAATGCATGTGTTGAGGTCTTGACAAAGGGGGGACACACGAATAGAGGCTCTCCCAGTTTATGCTATAGGCAAAACAAAAATAATCTGACATTCTGCCAGTAAACGTGTAGAAGACACACTGCTTTAGCAAACTTGATTATGGCCTTACATGCCAATCAGAAAAACAAGTCAATTTTACAAAATCATCTGTTGCCAGAGCCACTTGGACAGTTTGCAGCTGCAGATAACATAGTGCGCACATTAACCCATGTGGGTACTCAGTAAAGTCATTACTACTAGTGACACAAGGCTTCTAATTTGAGTCACCAGACCATGATGCTTACCATGCTGGAATCTTTGAAGTTCACAAAGTGCCTAATTTTAATGAATCTTGATTTTTTTTCCAAGCATAAATGCATAGTGTATACTGTACTGGATGGTTCAGGACTCAAAGATGGAGCAGTGGCATAATAGTGGCAAAGCTTAGCTGTACTGATATTCTTACATATATATATATATATATATATATATATATATATACTGTGTCTACTGGCTCGGTTCAGTGAGAAAACTTAACTTAGCTTCTGTTCTACATTAATTAACAACCCTTTAAAGTTTTCATGTCCAGAGAGATTACCTTCTTCTCATGTGCTTTGAAACTTTTTTTGTATATAATGTGCCTTCAGTTATTTGGATGAAGCTAATTTCTTTTGGTCACTGAGTGCCTGAGAGAAGAATGATAATACTATATATCCAGTAGCGTCCATTAGCAAAATGCCTCCCATCATACTTGGAAGAAACCAAAACTTAAGTAGATGGATTATAAAGGAAAAGACCTGCGACTTGCACCATGCACTGTAATCTATGATCACGGACATCGTTTTGCATTTTGATGGCTTTAAAAACTACTGTCCATTTACAGAAAAATTTTAATAGCATTTGAACATGTGTATTTGTGGATAATCCCATCCTAAGGTATGTAACTGAATGAACACCACAGACTGCACTTCATAAATAGTTTTGTGTAGCGGTAGTGCTGCTGCTTTGCAGTAAGGAGACTGTGGAAGATTATGGGTTCGCTTCCCGGTTCCTCCCTGTGTGGATAGCGCTTTGAGTACTGAGAAAAGCGCTATATAAATGTAATGAATTATTATTATTATTATTATTAACAGTTTAAGTATTCCAGTTGAATTCCATGCTTCACTGAATATGATGTAAGAAGATAAAAAACCGCAGCCTCTGCACAGTATTGTTATTTTCTTTGCCTTTCCACTAGAACAATGTTGAATTTTGTTATTGTTATGTTCTGTGTTTACTGTGCTACTATTTTACTTAGTGAGACTTGTAAATTGGCCAAACAATTTTTCATTTAGGTAAAATACATGAGCCAAATATCTGGTGTTTCCAGAATACAGCAATGTGTGCTTTCCGGTCTGGTAGTTTACTGAGTTTCTATGAAAGGTAATATATTTGCAGTTTGCAACAAATGCGCACAAGGAGTCACTTCTGAAGGACTCTCCACTAAAACTTTCAACAGAACAAACTTTACTAGACCTTTGAGAAATCAATTGCAAAAAGAATAAAGAAAGTATGAAGAAGCAGCACATACAGAGGCAGTGAAAACCAGCAAGCCTACCCTCACTAAATTATTAATAATGGCCACGCTCAGAAAACTCAGTCCTTACAATATGGATAGCAAGAAAGCTAAATGTATAGCCCTGAAACTATGGAATTCATAAGCTTTGACCATCTAGCCACTGTCAGTTGTGAAAGATATTGGAGTCAAACATCTTCCAGCGATACTATATGCCAGGATCAAGTATTTCTAAACTGTGCTCTTCCAGAATTATGGCAAAATGCACACACACACACACACATCAGCAGCTTACTACAAGACAATGTTTGTGCAGTGAATTTTAAAACTAATATCTGGAGCTGTCACTATGTCAATATTGAGTCTAAATCTTCAGTGGATAAATGAAAACTTTGAACTGTTGCAAGTGCCTCTCCACTGCCAAGAAATCACAGCTGGGGTCTTGGTTACTGTGTTGAGCAATATGTTTCAAAACAGAAAGTGCATATCAATCTATATGATAATGCTAACACTATTACAAAGGGCATGAGAGCTCCTGACCTTTCGATCCTGCTGGGCATGGCGTACACATTTCAACTGGTGGTAAATGAAGGAGTCAGGTCACAGCGTGTCACTTTGTGATGCACCAGCCATAGGAATATGCACAGCTCCATAGCATACACTTCATTCCATGGCCATTGATTCAATAAACTTTAGGTGCCATGGAGATTTTATGTTGCTGACATAATACAGAACATGTCACCCATTTGCCTCTTGGAGTACATACTGTACAGCTTTCACTATTTGACATGAAAGACACACATGCTTTGGTGTGTGTGTGAAAGAAAAGTAACACAAAGCAACATTGTGAGATGTAAATGAAGTATTGCTTCTGGGATGTGAAGGACCTGCGAAGACTGAGCAGTTAGTGTACAAAAAGAAGATAGTTAACACTGACCAATTAAGGCAGGTGGAAAAGGATTTGGGAAACTAAAACAGTATTCATATAGTAAATTCCATCACTCAACACAGAGAATATGCCAAGATATTTAATATTAAGATAGTAAGCTTTATATTTCAATCGAAAATCATAAAAATGGGAAAATGTGGGTTGCCTCATGTATAAGCGATGCGTATGCACAAAAATGTTGCGTACTCCTGTTTCCTCACTCAAATCGAGAAGTATAAAACCTAAACTTGGCGTAAAGCCAAGCACATTTTCACGCTAGCTAAAACCCTGGCAGACGCAAGTTCTCCACTCGGTTTTGCAAACTGGCAGCACCCAGCGTCAAAGCATGGGTTTTGTTCCAGTGTGGTTTCTCTTTCATTTTTAGATCCACATCCCTGACGCTAATTAATCCAAAGCGATATAATGGTCCACGGAATAGCCAAAGTATTTCACATACCATAGCTGCTTTAGCATTGTTACTCTCACTGCACCTTCTTCTTCTTCTTTCAGCTGCTCCCATTAGGGGTTGCCACATTGGAACATCTTTTTCTATATTACTCTCACTGCACCACTCGAGTATTTATATCACTGTATCTAACTGTGGAATCACAGCTCTAGTGCAGCTGATCGGAAAGAGAATTATCAGTATACAGCATCTAGCACACTCTGCCTCAGCCATGCTGCCTATTTCAGCTGCTGTCATGTGGCAAATGCTTCAGAGCCTTTCCTGTACTGACCTCGCGGTTCAGAAACAGTTTCATCCCAAGAACTATAAACGCAATCAATTAGTCCATCAAGGGCTCCTTGTAGAGCTGTTTGTACTTATAAGTACAATTACCTCACTGTAAACTTGCGATACAGTTATAATATTGCACAACCTGAGACACTTTATAAGGCACATATTTACATATGATGACAATATCATTTTTAAGATGAAATGCAGCAAAATATGTTTATTATATTATAGAGATAAAACTTTAACTTAATTTAAATAATCTATATTGTTAATAATTAAACACATGTGAGGACACGATGTCGCAGTGCTAACAAGGAGCTAGTTCACGGATTATTCCTAGCTCACGCTGTATAATTGCTGGGGCTGGCGCGGTACTGGAAGGACAGATGGATAGAAAAATTAAACAAGTACTACAAAGATATTTCAATATTCCTTAAAAGTTTTGAAGAATCAGTGTTCTCAGCTTATAGATGGCTTAACGTCTATTACAGAGCTGATTGTGTGGTGATTGGCTATTTAAGAGAAATAAAAGGAAGGGCAGGAATTAGAGGTTAGTATGTTTGAAAGAGACAGTACTGCTGCAATAAATTATTTTATCGACGGTCGTGTACGGCGCAGCAAGCATCTTGCATGAGGCATGAACAATCACTGCGCCACTGTGTTCCCATGTTTAATACATGCTTTAATTCATCATCCATCCATTCATCCTCTTCTGCTTATCCGAGATCGGGTTGCGGGGTCAGCAGCTTGAGCAGAGATACCCAGACTTCCCTCTCCCCAGTCACTTCTTCTAGCTCTTCCGGGGGAATTCCAAGGCGTTCCCAGGCCAGCTGGGAGACATAGTCCCTCCAGCATGTCCTGGGTCTTCCCCGGGGCCTCCTACCAGTTGGACGTGCCTGGAACACTTCACCAGGAAGGCGTCCAAGAGGCATCCTGATCAGATGCCCGAGCCATCTCATCTGACTCCTCGATGTGGAGGAACAGCAGCTCCACTCTGAGTCCCTCCCGGATGACTGAGCTTCTCACCCTATCTTTAAGGGAAAGCCCAGACACTCTGCGGAGGAAACACATTTCAGCCGTTTGTATTTGCGATCTCATTCTTTCGGTCACTACCCATAGCTCATGACCATAGGTGAGGGTAGGAACGTAGATCCACTGGTAAATTGATAGCTTTGCCTTACACCTCAGCTCCTTTTTCCCCACGACAGACTGACGCAGAACCCGCATCACTACAGACACCGCACCGATCCGCCTGTCGATCTCACGCTCTATTCTTCCCTCACTCGTAAACAAGACCCCGAGATACTTGAACTCCTCCACTTCGGGCAGGATCTCGCTCCCAACCCTGAGAAGGCACTCCACCCTTTCCCGACTGAGGACCATGGTCTCGGATTCGGAGGTGCTGATTCCCATCCTAGCTGCATCACACTCAGATGTGAACCGATCCAGAGAGAGCCGAGACATCACGGCCAGAAGCAACCAGGACAACATCATTTGCAAAAAGCAGTGACCAAATCCTGAGTTTACCAAACCGGACCGGCTCAACTCCCTGGCTGTGACTAGAAATTCTGTCCATAAAAGTTATGAACAGAATCGGTGACAAAGGGCATCCCTAGCGAAGTCCAACTCTCACTGGAAACTGGTTCGACTTACTGCCGGCAATGCGGACCAACCTCTGACACTGATTGTACAGGGTCCGAACAGCCCTTATCAGCTATAATTCCTATCATCATAAAAATGATATCAAGTATACATCTCAGTATTTTAATTATTCAGTGGGCTGTAATATCATGAATGTAATGGATTTGTGTCCTGTCGGAGGAAGAGAAAGCCCATTTAAGAAGCACGTAGTGATTCACACACATAGAGCACATAGAAGAACACATACAAAACAAAGCATTTAACGTGCTACTTTAGTTACGATGGTATTTGAGAAACTAGTAAATTAAATGATTTTAAGATGAAGTTTATGATGTTCTACTTTAATGACAAAATAAACTATGTGATTTAAAGTGGAAATTTTGAGATTAAAGTTGACATTGCAAACTTTTTTCCCCCACTGTGTCCCTGTTTTTTTTTTTCTTTTCTCTGTACCCTAATAGTGTAACCTTTTATATGACACTCAGGCAGTGGGCTATGACTCGCCATTTCACGGCAACTTTGATATGTGACAACTTCTTTTTTATTTCGGGCACTGTGCGACTTTGTGAACTTGAGCTTTTGAGTTTCTCCGACACTCTATGTCACTCGATCAACTTCCTTTTGTTGTTTATACCAGGGATGTCGAACTCCAGTCCTGGAGGGCCTCAGTGGCTGTAGGTTTTCATTCTAACCATCTTCTTAATTAATGACCAGTTTTTGTTGTCAATTAACTTATTTTGCATTAGTTTTAATTAACTCGATGCAGACACCTTAGTTGTTTCCTTTTCCTTAATTAGCACCCAAACAGTAATGAGGCAAAACAAGCCACCACATGACCAGCTCACCTATGCCCATCACACAATATTTGACAATAAATAAAGGTAGAGGTCTCAGTAAGGTTGATCTCTCAGGTCACTAAAACATTTGAAGATGTTCTTAGAAAAAACAGAAAACCAACAGCTTGGGAAATGTCTGCTGTGGCAGATCAGAGTAGCAACAAGCCGTGGAATTAGGTAACGGGAGTAATTAATAGCAAGAATCGACTTCTCATTACTGTGGTGGGCTGGCGCCTTGCCTGGGGTTTGTTTCCTGCCTTGCTCCCTGTGTTGGCTGGGATTGGCTCCAGCAGATCCCCCGTGACCCTGTAGTTAGGATATAGCAGGTTGGATAATGGATGGATGGACTTCTCATTAAGAATCTGGTTGGAGTGAAATTGGTTGGAGTTTGAAGCCCCAATTTAGCTGGTTATCTATTGGCTCATTTCACGTTTCATTTCTGTTTGGCTGTCATTTAATGAAGAAAAGAATCAATTAGAGGACTGAATCCTTAAAAACAGGGCTATTAAAATGAAGGGAGAATAAGTTAATTACCAGTGAAACCAGGTCACTGATTAGAAAAAGGGTTAGAATAAAACCCTGCAGCCACTGTGGCCCTTCAGGCCTGGAGATCGACACTCATGGTTTATACCACTGTTTAAACCAACAAATAGTATGTTTTTCCTTGCCTCCACTTGGTATTCACTGAAATTCTTCTATTTTCCCCCATGCTTTTGCCATTGCATTTTCACAGAACGCTGAGCTTAACGGCTATTTATATTGATTTACATATTCAAAGAGGCATAATTCTGGGAGGAGATGAGGCGGGACAGCAGACGCATGCACGTGCGTTATTTTCACGCTGACTGGGATTTATGGAGCGGAGGAATGTGGAAGTTGGCGAATGCACAGATTTATGCATCTGGATTTTTTTGTGCGTACACACATTTCCACTTTTGTCCTTACGCCATGTTTTAGTGTGAATTCTACGTACAACGTTATGCATGAGGCTCCTGGTCAGATGAAGTTTTTCCAAATAAATGAAACACTGGAGAAATCGGAGACAAGGGTTATTAAAAGTAAGAGAGGGTGAGAGACAGAGAGGCAATAACTGGCAAAGAATTACATTTGCCACGGCAACACATTTATTTATTTAGTAAAACATAAACCACACTTAGCAATGAGTTTTGAAGTACGGTGAAGAAAACTTGTGTTTGTCTTCATCCTTTTTTACAACATAGCCAGAAAAAAAATCACACCTAGAAAAATCTACCCCTTTGGGGGTTTGTGTTGTACAAAGCTAAACATAGAGACTAGGAATCCTGACTTGACTGAATGTGCAAGGCCACAGACACTAATATTTATTGTACATAGTTTTCAGATTATGTTGCTACTTTCACATATCTACTGATATCTGACAGCTATAAAATCTTCCATTTCATTGCATGATGTCCATTCCACTGCTTACACTGTCTTGTTTTTGGAAAATATGGCTACAGTGACTTAAGACCTAATTCACTTTCAGCATTAACACTTGTAGTTTAACAGATTTTCACATTTAGAAAATCCTACTAAAAAGTGTTAACAATTATAACCGTGGGGGGAGAAAACCTGCCCACAGCAGACCACAACATATGTTTACAGCAAAAACAACATCTGAAGCAAAGGGAATCAGAAAACATACATGTGGGTTAAACAGCAATTTGTCAAGAACTTGCTTTATTTTCTTTCACTCCGCGTCTCAATATCACGGAGTGTCAATAACCATGTAAGGGTTAACAAAAAATGAGAATAAGGTTAATGCTTAAATGGGAATTTGGGAAAATTGTTTCCACCACTATGCGCCTGCTGTACGTGCTACTCCTATAAATAGGGTCGCTGAACAATGACATATTCAACAGGCATCAATCCCCAAGGAGATGCAATCCACTACTACCTAAGAGTTTAAGTAAACTGCACACCTGCAACTGATTTAGCCATATTAGCAAAATATGTATTTTAAGTTAAAGTTACAAGACCTAAGGATGAGGGAAGGAAAAAATTCTAAGAGAATATGGGGGTACTTGATAGGTACGGTCATTGATTTTAATAAGTACTAAACAGAAATGAAGAAAAACGAAGGGAAATAAAAACAAATTATATTTTATGTGAAACATAAAATTTCCCATTTCATTTCAAAGAACATTTTTAAATTTTTAACATTGTTCCCCACTGATCAGTAAAATACTCACCTGAGGGTTTGAGCATTTAATCTCAAGTGATTCCAGGTCCACATGCAGACACACAACAAATGAATGTCTGCATTCAGTGCCTGGGGCCTGCAGTTTATGTGATGTGACCGCCAGAGTTGAAGTGCAGCCTACAGGCTCCAAAAGGCTGAATGACTTCTGTTGGCCAAGAAGTGTATACACGCTGAACTGACTGAGGCTTATTGTCCATGGGAAAGCATCTCCTGCAAGACAGAGACAAAATATTATACTAATTTGTCCAAAGTTGTGTATAAATCAGGGGTGTACAAAATAACTGCGTCTTTAATTTATAGTAAAGGCACTAGTGAATTATGTGAGTGACTTGCTTAGTGTCAAATACTGTAGTAAGTCAATGGTTTGAATCAAAAGGCTTACCATCAAATGTCACAGTGTCCACTTTCAATCTTGTACATATAGATTGAGAAAATGCAACATGGGAACAGAGAGTAAATTGGAATGACACAAATGACAGAAGTTCGAAGATATAAAGGAAAGTAATAATCAGTAATGAAACCAACATAATAACCAAGTGCCAGCTCAGTAATCTGTTATTCTTGTTCTGCATTATCAGTCAAATAGTTCCACAAAGGAAAACCTGAGACATTTTTGTTGAGGCCAGTCATGGTAGGAAATCACCCTCTGCCATTTAATGGTGAAGCAAGTTAGAACAGAAAATGATTTCCACATTTAATATAGAAAAAAAAATCCAGAGGTGCTAGGTTGTGACATTTTGGAGATCTGGACTATTGACTTTTCTCTTCCAGGTAAATTTTGATTTAAATTTTAAAAATTTAAAATTTGCAGTTGCAAAAGAATATTTTTTAAATTTGGGGCAAAGGGGGGGGGTGTTTAGGGTCAAAATAAATAATATTGCCTCCTAAACCTGTTGTAAGACAGCATCTCATAGACTACTGTGAGTGGAAGATTAAACCTGAAGATCATGAAGGCAAATTCTTATTAAAAAAGCAGACCAGGTCAAAACCAGAAAGATCAAAAGATTTTTAGGCAATCAAAACACCAGGGCAAACCCAGGAATCAAAATGTGGACAGAAACATTTTAAAACCATAAATCAATACAGAACTTTGCCTACTTTTAATAGAAGCCACTACACTAAAGTTTTTCAGAGTTTATGCAACCAAGGTAAAATGTATCACTGAACCACCCTCATATTTACACCATAATACCACAGATGTAAGCTTCAGATCATTTGATACATATCCTTTGTCATGCACAATGAAGAATGGCCCAAGGTAAAATAAAATATAAACATTGTCCAAACAAGTAGCAACTGATAAAGACTTGTAAATTGTCTGATCACAAAAAAAAAACTTGTTTACTAAGCTTTACAGTAATTTAGCAGTGGCACTCTTTACACAAGGTATTATGGTATAGCAGCTAGCACGTGTCTTTTTTTGCTATGAACTAACTGTAAACAGAGATCAGTGAGGCAGACATTACCAGAGAGAGAGAAGACTAGAATATTATCTTTTACACTAAAGAAACTGATGTAATAATCTGAGAAAAAGGAATCAGAGGAGTCATTAGACAAACAGCAAGAAAAGCTACTTTAATGAAATCAGACTTTTTTTGCCCTTTAATTAAAACAGATACTGCTTGTCTGAGTTTGGACGGTGAGTGAAACAGTTAAGTACAATAGCCTATATTTTCAATTAAAACCCAGAGAGATAAAAAAGAATTTGAAAGTGCTGATTAGTAAACAACAGGTGTGTTAGATAACAGCAAAATTTGTCTATTTTACTTGTAAATTTGTTAAGCATGTTAGCCTTGTCTCTTCTTAATAAACATTTAATGAACATTTGATAGATTTCGTCTTTTTTAAATGTAGTATGTTTGTATATTGAACTATTTTACCTAGTTTAATAGATGTTACCTGCTTTGACATTGTCACAGTAACAAACAAGTTCAAAAAAAGACAAATGGAAAAAGGGTACAGTATTAAGCTGCAAATAAAATGCGTACCTTCTTCAAGAACAGGTCGAGATGCAACAAAGGGTATTTCCTGCAGTGGTTCCATGTGCTTGTGTCCTGCACTCATAACTTTAATTTGGGGAAGGCACACGACAAGTGTTGCTGGCATTCTTGACTGGTTATGGTACCAGCTGCGAACAGTCCCAGGAATATCCCCTGACACAATGGTGCTAGGAGAAGGCAGAGTGTCGCTTGGCAGGAAAATACAGCAGGACTGAACTTCAAGCTGGAAAAAAGGACAGAAGTAAGACATGAAAGACCCATTGATTGAGAATAGATACATGTGACTGTCCTGTTCGTGCCTAATAACCACTTCTGAGGCTCAGGCAACAGAAATAACTCTTGGAGATTAAATAAAGGCAAAATGTTCCTGAAGAATGGAATTTTGCATTTAACAAATTGGCTTTTGAAAGTTTCCATGATGACAACCACCCTCAGTCAGTGCAGGTTCAGTACAGAGACAAGTATTTATAGAGGTAGACGTGATGGATGATATCACACCTATGTGGCTAAAGGTCAGATGCCATGGTAAAGTAAATATCATTTCAATAGTTGAAACAATGAATAGTTTTCAACTATAAACCAGAATAAAAGAGAACACATCTAAAGCATATGAAGACATACAAGTGAAAGCAATCTGCTCCAACTTCCTATTAAGATCATTAGGAAAGTAAGAAAGTAAATAAACATATATCATTTATCAATCGATTAATAGGGCTGCAGGAAATAACAAGTGCTAAATATGAATAGTCCTGATCAAAATAAGCAGTCCGATTATTTGCAGCAGCAGGTCTGGTATTATCTTTTGCATAAAACAGGCCCTTCTATACTCTTGTGACTTCATTTGTTAGCAATGTGCTTTAGAAACAGTGCATTATTTTGTAGTTACTATTATTTGCCATTACAGGAGAAATCTAAACTGCAAGGAGAGGCTGTTTTGACTGTGTGTTTCTGGTTTATACTGCTGAAGATGCTTCAAGCTTCACTGTGATTTTTTTAAACTATGCAACTATAAGATTTTATATATTAAAATCAAAAATCTGATGAACTGTACATGATAGCTTTCAGTTTTCTTTTTAATAAAGAGAAAGACTAAATACCAGGTAGTCTAAAGCCATTCCAACTGTTCTGCAAAATGGTACACTTGGACCTTGCAGTCACGCTACTGTACACAAGACAAACTGAGAAGACAAAAAATGTAGACCACTAAGCCACTGTTAACACTAGAATTACCAGAGCCTATGAGAAAACTCGTAAATCCAGCCCCCCTTAAATCCGTTCGCACCTCTCCGTCAGCCTCTTTTGTCCTGTAAATGTGTCGATCAGCACAAGCAGCAAGCAGCTATCCCATTCCCCCACCACTGCAGCTCAACTCAGGCAACAAGTTATCCCAGCTCAAGGCTCTTTATCTGCGTGTGAGGTGCATGGAATTGTATAGGGTAAATAATATATCGTGTGTTACATGTCTACAACGATCTAAATAAATGTAGGACAACAGTAAAAGCGAGGCAAGAAATGTTGAACACATACCTAAAACAGAAATGTTTTTCATGTTATAATACTAATGACAATACTTTGACATGTATAATGACACGTGTATAATGTGTCAAGACAGAAGTTCAAATATCAAATAAACACTTCACAAAAGGTACACGTATAACAAAACAAGTGCACTTTTATTCAAGAATATAACATAAAAAAAGAAATCAGGTTAGGGCATGATGCTGACACGACCGCTTGGGTGGTGCAGTGGTAAAAACTGCTGACTGAAAATCACACACAGACAGACATGCAGGCACTTATCCTTTAAATAAGGTGTAAGTTGTAACCTGCAGTGAAAAAATATCTGGTATTGAGAAAGCGTCAACAATGCATAATACTTTATTACTTGTATTACAGAAAAAAACATTGCAGTGAAGCAGTTTTACTGCACTATATCACACAAAATGCAAATAATTTAAACTAAAGTTTGAACACAGCTATTTCTACCTTATGCTTAAACATCCTGCAGTTTTCATGTTATTGCAACTCATGGAGTTGAAAAAGGCATAATGATTGCACGAAAATCCTTCATTAACTGACTATTTTCAGACACACGCTGTTTCAGCTGAGGAATCGCTCAGGGTTATGCTTCCCAGCGATGTCATAGCTGGAACACATACCCGGGATGATGTGACTAATAAGCATCCAACCAACCAACTGGCATTCGACTTGCGTATTTCTGACTGAGTGTATTATGTGCCGCTGCACATGCCACCAGTTACATTCCATATTATGTGTGCATAAAAGCACAAAATGATTGAAAAAGTTTGTAAAATACTTACTGTACTATACTATGCAATAGCATTTGTGACAGCTGCAACATATTAATCCACGTCAAGACAAGTTTTCTTTGTTCGTAAGTAAAAACACAAAAGTCATTAAATTAAAATTCAGTTGAAAAGAAACATTTTTGGGTTTCATGTGCTAGTTAGTATCTCTGAAATTTCTACATGCTAAAACCATTGTAATCTGGCACCTACCTCTAAACATAATAAATATATTAAAGAGAAATATTAATTAAATAAAAACAGATGAAATACAAAATAGTCACTTTTTGAAAGTATCATAGCTAAACAAACTCTGGGTATTCTATGAATTAAAGACTCAAGGTACTGTTCTGAGAGTTCACTCCAACACTGCTGGAGAAGTGCCCACAAATAATCTGCTCTAATTAGTCTTAATCTTTCTATTCATTTCATTCCAAATCAGCTCACTGGGTAGTAGATCAGGTGATTGTGCAGGTAATTTCTTCACTTACAAATTTCTTTTGTATTCTTTCAACTTCAAATTAATTCTGTCACAGATTGACGCATGCTCGGTCATGACACCAATATACCACAAAGAGCTTCCCAATAAGTCTTACACTTAAGATCACAATTATAGTCACTAGGTTTAGTTCAGCAGCATCAGAGCCAGTTTAATGCCCCCCAATTCATAACATTACCTCCTCAATGCTTAACAGTTGCTTCTATACACTATGAATCCATCTTCTCACCAGTTTGATGACATATATAAACTATTTGTGGTGAACTGAAAATTTTAAATTTGGATTAGCCAGTCCACAATGCTTTTTCCATCCTGCAAAAGCCCAGCTTATATTTTCTTTAGCTCAAACACACCTCATTACATTGCTTTCATTAAGGTTTCTGAGCTGCTACACAACCGCCAGTCCTGTTTCCTAATGTCTTCTCTAGATTGTTGAAATGAACATCTTCTTATATTGAGTCACAATAAACTGTGCATTAATGTTGGAAACAGTCAGCCTTCTGTAACTCAAGTTTGAGACCTTTAAGTAATTGTCTCATTTTGTTGATCTAGGTCACAAGACCTTGTTTGATCAGAGTTCTTTTCAATTTTGATAAAGTATGCCACAGCGCTCACAGATATTTCAAGCTGTAATACAGTTTCTCTGAAAAACAATCTTTCATTCCTTAGAGTAATGGCCACTTTCCATTTCTCGTAGGTGAGCCTCCCATGACAACTGCTGATTGTGTTCCACCAAACACCTAAATCTACTAATTAGAAAGCTATTGGATTCTAATGGGATTGTAAATTACAGGTTTATTAAAGGCACTGGTAAAATAAATCAAAAGAGAAATATACGTTGTTTGTTTTAACTTGGTTAATTACAATAATCAATTCTATACCATTTCAATAAGATTGATATTGTTTCCTAATAAAATAAAAAGTTAGTCATTTCACAATTAAATTATAGCCATTCCTCAATTAGACCTTAATTATGAACACAGCGCATTCATATATGTACACACACATATTTTCAACCTACTGCTCTACCTTTTCCTCAACAGCGGTGAGAAGACTACAGGTGAGGACAATTTGTGCCACACCTTCTGGTCTTCAGGCTTTAAAGCCCACCGCTGCCAGACAGAGTCAGTTTTGACTCAATTGAACTGAAGGACTGAGTTCTGTGTTCCTTAAGAATTGTTGGCAGTACGACTTAGATTTTTTTTTTTTTTTTTTGCAGTTAATTGTAATGGAGTCACGAATAGTATCAGTACTATTTCTTTAATCATGGGATTGAAATTAAACTGGGATGATAAGCTTGACACCCCAATATTTCTTCTGGGACCTGCAGTACCTTATTTCGATCACAGCTGCCTTCACTAAACAAAGTCCATGGCACCAGAGGATAGCAATAACCATGAAAATCTATACTCAGCCATAATTAAAGAGTCATAAATGACAGATCATCAGATGACTTCTGGAAACATTAACTTGTAATCCTGCTCTACAATGTGATATTACCCTCTGACAGCTTAGACTAAGCATCTCTTGACATCTCTAACTGAACAAAATTGCAGTGCACTGTGTTGCAAATTTTGGAGTGGTTTTCAGTGAGAATTCTCACTTTCTTCCGGTACGAAATAATGGTCAATGTTAGGTCTGCAGAAAGCCTGTAGAACGTCACCTTTAAAAGACCATTTTCAAAAGGCATTCATCACCAACATCTATTGACATACAAGATATAATTTAACAAATGAAAGCTGATTCTAGATAGATTTCATCAAAGATATCATGACTGCATAACTAAATGACAACTCTGTGATTTAACCTGCTGTCATGTATAGTATAGGCCATTCTGGAAAATACCTGGATTCTGTTGCTAAACTTACCCCAACTATGGCTCAGCTGACCAGTAGCAGTCAAAACCTGCTAAATAAATCCCACAGGTACACATCCAGAATCTTTACTGATTCAATGCCATGTCATGCTCAAGTATGCAATGTGATAATGGCTGATGTACCTGCCTCTATCTATCACCATTGAGTCTGACTACACAAGATCTGTTTCATAACTATCAGGTGTGGTGTCTTCCATACTTGCCCAAATAATCAGCATCAAACACAAAAGAAACCCTGACTCAATCCCAGTCTCTCTCTGTCAACGCTTTACTGGGATTACTTCCTGGGCAGTCCTTAGAATCACTTCTTGGATTAGGAGTACTCTCTGAAATATCCCTAGCCCAAGTCAAACCAAGCAGTCTAGCATTCAGCTCTCATTTAGTATGAAAGACTCATGTATTCAGGGTAACTCCCTGCTTCCTTTCCTCGACATTATGTGAAAGAGCTCCACTTGTCACCTTTCTGATACTTACTGCTCTTTTGGAGTTATTCTCTCACTCTGACCGTGCTATATACCCTCTTTTTAATTCTGGGATCATTGAAGAAGGAACTTCTGGGGTATCATCAGGACATATCAACCCTCGTAGAAATGCCAATTTACCCACAATGGTGCATGGAAGGACTCTTCAGTCATTATAGTGGGTTATTCTTTCAAAGTAAGACCCATCCTTTGTTATATATATGCCATCCTGTAGCCAATGGTAAAACTTTACCATGTGCAGAATACACTACTATTATTAAT